>NC_086376.1:68657977-68977025 GCF_036588685.1 Mytilus trossulus | reverse complement strand
ATAAAACAAAAGGAATTACTGGTATTCTAGGCATCACGGTTATGTGACATGGATTTCATTAAACTAAAATCAATATTACTATGATCGGAGATCGTGAGAAATGTTTAATATTCTTTCTGCTAAAATTTTCTTTTCAGCTTTCAGTCTTTTATAATCTGGTCTCAGTAACAATAATACTATACACACGGCAATCACAGCATAACCATTTGCAACCAGATTTGGAACTGCAAAATAAATTAAATATTTATTCATATGTTCACATTCCACTAAAGCCTACCTTGAATTTAAAATGATACCTAACACCTGGCCTAAAATGAATTTGGCTCGTTTAATTATCATTAAATATTGACAACATATTTACTTTGACTGTAAAGACAAAAAAAAAATCAAAAAACTTAAACAACACATTTTATCGAAAAAAAATTATTGGACAAATAGCAGTTTGACAAGCAATAGAACGATTAAAACATTCAGTGGATTTGTACAGAGTTATCTCCCTGTAGTGTTATGTACCACCTTAATATTCATATAACTGTCTATATTCAGTCTAGAGTCAGTAAAGCATTTACAAAGGGACCAGTTCAAGAAAGTATAATGCATCAGTATGATCTTGCATACTTATTAAATGATCTCAGTCAAGATACTTAATATAAGATAGCATCCATGTTTTTCCTCCAGATATATGCAGCACTAGAAATATGTAAAATTGTCAATATCTACATTAACTGTAGGCCTTTTGCATTTTTAGAAAAAAAACATATGCAAATTAGCACAATAACATGGTATCAAATAATCAAATGAAAAAACATTTAGAAATTGACTTTATTTTCCAAATTTTAAAACTTTCCTCAAAATTTGAAATCAATTCTGACTGTACAGTCCATTAAAATTTCACTTGCATTAATTTGAAAAATACTAAGTAAAATTTTTTTGATATAAAAATAATAATAAGATGTGGTATGTTGCCAATAAGACAACTCCACTTAGGACCAAAATGATGAAGAAGTTAGTAAATATATGTCACCACCAGCAATCAAGAATGAGCAAAACCCACAACACATACCTGGCTTTAAAAGGTATGAAATGACAATGTAAAACAATTGAAACAAGAGTACCCTTTTACTAAGTATTCATTTTTTTTTGTGAGTACCAATTTTCATAGGTCAAGGAACTCTTACACATTCTTGGATATTTAATTTTGTGATTTTGCCAAAGTCTGCACACATGTCTATCAAAAATGTGTTATTCGTTGAACATTTAATTTTGTGGTTAACCTGTTCATACGAAATCCACAAAGATTGGAATCCAACAAATAATAATAAATCAACAGTAACATGTTATTTGATAGTGTTAGTACAATAAATCTACCTGTCCATTCCTGAGGTGTGAACTGTGAAGTACTGTTACCTGAACAACCTATAAATAGATATATCATAGTTAAGAGTTAGATTTAAAAGAATGCAGATCATACAGAGTTAAAAATGTATCAAATTAATAAGTTATTTGTGTCTTCAGTTTTGTCATAATTAGAAATATGCAAGGTTGGTGTAAATAACAAATATACTTGATAATATATTTTTTCAACTGATTTTTATAGTTCATTCTTATTGTGTACTATTATACCACTGTCCCACTGAGAGTTGAGATCCCGCTAACATATTTAACCCCGCCATATTATTTATGTATGTGCCTGTCCCAAGTCAGGAGCCTGTAATTCAGTGGTTGTCGTTTATTGATGTGTTACATATTTGTTTTTCGTTTATTTTTTTTACATAAATAAGGCTTTCAGTTTAATCGTTTGAATTGTTTTACATTGTCTTATTGGGGCCTTTTATAGCTGACTATGTGGTATGGGCTTTGCTCATTGTTGAAGGCCGTACGGTTCCCTGTAGTTGTTAATGTTTGTGTCATTTTGGTCTTTTGTGGATATTTGTCTCATTGGCAATCATACCACATCTTCTTTTTTATATTGGCTTAAAATCTTATACATGCTATCAATGTATTACTGCAAATAATAGACATCACAGATTTTCTGTAAAATTTTAACTATATGAGAAATCTCTGCCACCAAGAAAGCAAATGATTTCAATACAGGTTCCAGTTATTACAAAATCTTAGGTAAATTATAATAATATAAGGGTTAACATATACAATGTTAAGAGCAAATTGAAAATTCCTTTGACTTAAGACTTATAATTATATGTAAGGTTTTAAATGTATGCTGATCTGTTCATATTTCCTAACAAGAACCACTTAATTGAGAATCTATTAGAAACAATCCTGATTACTCAACAATACACAATGTTTTTGAACCGATTCATGAATGTTATTCCTACCTCCTGAACAACCTGTTCCAATAGCTAAATCTTCTGGTGATAAAGGCTGGGCTAAAAACTGTAACACTAATATTATAATGATACCTTGTATTTGACTGAAAAAAAGAAAATATTATATATATTCAATACAAGTTAATAAGTCAGGAATATGACAGTTATTATACATTTGTTCTTTTGGTTGGTAAAGTCTTATGTTTGACTTTGTCAGTGTTTATATTTACATTGAAGCTAGGTATTATTGTTAATATTTATTTTTTTAAACAAGTTAAATGGTAAATTGTCTACAGGTCTCAACTTGGGTTTAAACATGAAGAACACACATCAAACAAGAAAAAAACAACACAAAATGTCAATTTAAGGAAGATTTCAATTGCTGTATTCCAATACTGCAATATCAATTGGTAAACAAATATGAAGTGTATTTGTGGAAAGGTTGTCAAAATGACCACATTTACGGTAATGAAGCTTGAAGAAATAAAATAACTAAATCGGAGATCTTAATCAAAGACCTTTATAAAATGAATTTATTAACTGTAGTTTCAACTATTTAACTACCGTTATTATGTCAGCAAGGATTTTGTCGTTAATTCTTTCATATTTTTTTAAAAGTGCTGATTTATATTTTATGTTCAGTATCAAGTAAGGTCTTACCCTGACACTATAAGTAATCCTGAACTTGTTGCCTCGGCAACAGGGTAGGTAACTTCTACAGACATTTCCATAGATATAGGATACATAGCAAAACCAAATACACCAAACAATGTTATACAAGTAGCTGCCAATACACTTTGATCCCTTAGTCTGGCTACCTGAAATTATAAACAATGTTATACAAGTAGCTGCCAATACACTTTGATCCCTTAGTCTGGCTACCTGAAATTATAAACAATGTTATACAAGTAGCTGCCAATACACTTTGATCCCTCAGTCTGGCTACCTGAAATTATAAACAATGTTATACAAGTAGCTGCCAATGCACTTTGGTCTCTAAGTCTGGCTACCTGAAATTATAAACAATGTTATACAAGTAGCTGCCAATACACTTTGATCCCTAATTCTGGCTACCTGAAATTATAAACAATGTTATACAAGTAGCTGCCAATACACTTTGATCCCTCAGTCTGGCTACCTGAAATTATAAACAATGTTATACAAGTAGCTGCCAATACACTTTGATCCCTAAGTCTGGCTACCTGAAATTATAAACAATGTTATACAAGTAGCTGCCAATACACTTTGATCCCTTAGTCTGGCTACCTGAAATTATAAACAATGTTATACAAGTAGCTGCCAATACACTTTGATCCCTTAGTCTGGCTACCTGAAATTATAAACAATGTTATACAAGTAGCTGCCAATACACTTTGATCTCTTAGTCTGGCTACCTGAAATTATAAACAATGTTATACAAGTAGCTGCCAATACACTTTGATCCCTAAGTCTGGCTACCTGAAATTATAAACAATGTTATACAAGTAGCTGCCAATACACTTTGATCCCTTAGTCTGGCTACCTGAAATTATAAACAATGTTATACAAGTAGCTGCCAATACACTTTGATCTCTTAGTCTGGCTACCTGAAATTATAAATAATGTTATACAAGTAGCTGCCAATACACTTTGGTCCCTTAGTCTGGCTACCTGAAATTATAAACAATGTTATACAAGTAGCTGCCAATACACTTTGATCTCTTAGTCTGGCTACCTGAAATTATAAATAATGTTATACAAGTAGCTGCCAATACACTTTGATCCCTTAGTCTGGCTACCTGAAATTATAAACAATGTTATACAAGTAGCTGCCAATACACTTTGGTCCCTTAGTCTGGCTACCTGAAATTATAAACAATATATACAATAAAACGTATATTTTAAACTTTTTGACTTTAAAATGTGCAAGATGTTTATCTTCTACTTTACATGAAACAAATCTAGTATTTTACGAATAAACTTTATTTGCCTATCCCAAGACAGAAGCCGGTAGTTCACGTCTGTTTTGTTATGAATTATAATGCTAGTTTTCTAAATTGAATTGTTTCATATGTTTCATATCAGGGCATTTTATAGCAGACTATACTGTATGGCATAATGATTGCCTATAATTGTTGATATCCACTTCATTTGAACTTTTGTGATAAGTTGTGTCATTGCCAATCATACCTTATCTTCTTATATTTTTATGTTATATGAATCACATTATTGCAAAGAAAATTATAGTTATAGTAACTATACAAAACTTTTTCTAAGCTATTATCCATATTTTACACATAATCAAGAGAAAAAGTACATTTTGACTGAAATGAATTTAAGTGGTATAAAAAACTAATTGTACTATCAGAGTTGTAAATGACTTTAATAAAGTTTCTCCTGTAAAAACACAGAACTTATAAAGTAAGGAAAGATATTATCTTGTCATAAAACTATGGGAATTCGTACATGGATAAAAGTCTCATCTATCTAGAAAACAAATTCTAAATATCATCTAGAACATTTTTTATCTGATTCTATATATTATCTAGAACATTTTTTACCTGAGTAAATACTAAATATTAGTTAGAACATTTTTACCTGAGTAAATTCTAAATATTATCTAGAATATTTTTACCTGAGTAAATGCTAATCCTGCCATAACTGCACCTGCATATGAAAATTTGATAACTTCAGCAAACTTTTTTGATCTATCTACATATATCCCTGATACTACAGCTCCTAACACACCTCCTGCTATCATTAAGGCACCACATAATCCTGCAAAGGACTGAACACACAAAGTATGGTAATTAAGAAATAATCTCAAATAATATCTCTTTTATTTTCTCTTTACACAACATGCACATATTTTTCACTGCTTATAGGTGTTATTCAAATCATGGTACGTCACATCCGGTTGTATATTAAATTAGGTCTAAAAAATATTCCCTTGAATTTGACAGTTGTAGAAAATTAACCCTGCACTTAAATTTTTCGGAGTCATAAACATGTATGTTGGGTGTCTGAAAGCATCATTCCTTTTTTATTCGATGGTCTTATAAAATATTTTGGAAAGTTAACGTTACATAGTTACCAAAGCAGGAAACCAGTAAATAAAAGTGTAAAATTTGGCATTGTTTACTTCCAGCAATGGTTACTTTCTTGTATGCAATGAAATGTAGTATGAAATTTTCACTGTAGAACTGGAAAGGATTAAACTTTATTCATGCAAAGTATTTCTTTGGTTGAAATAAGGGTAAATACTGTACAATTTTTTTCAAAATGCCAATTTAACAAAGACTAATAGGGGGAAATCAATGGTGGTATTACACCTATAGAAATATTTTCTTACATGACACATAAGTTACAAAATATGTTTTTCTTTGCTTATATATAATGTAATCTTTTGCTCACAAAAGAAGCAAATTAAACAAACTTAAAAAACTATGTTTTCTTTTTTTTTTTTTTTATTTTACAAAAAAACACATACACATATTTTTCTCTGCTAAAATAAACTTTTCCTTAAATGATATAAAAATAACAAAATAAACAAGTGAAACTGCAAGCTACTGCTCACTGATGATACCCCCGCCGAAAGTGGATAATATTATTAGTGTAAAAATATGCAAGTGTTCGATAAACAGGAAGTTGTCGAGTGATGAATCTGAAAACGCATCACACGGTATAGCTGACTTATATAAATCCTGAAACCAAATTTCAGAAATCCTTGTATTGTAGCTCCTGAGAATAATGTGACGAAAATTTTCAACTTGGCTATCATGTGTTAAATCATACAAGTGTTCGGTAAACAGGAAGTTGTCGAGTGATGAATTTGAAAACGCATCACATGGTATAGCTGACTTATATAAATCCTGAAATCAAATTTCAGAAATCCTTGTATTGTAGTTCCTGAGAAAAATGTGACGAAAATTTTCAACTTGGCTATCATGTGTAAAATCATACAAGTGTTCGGTAAACAGGAAGTTGTCGAGTGATGAATCTGAAAACGCATCACACGGTATAGCTGACTTATATAAATCCTGAAACCAAATTTCAGAAATCCTTGTATTGTAGTTCCTGAGAAAAATGTGACGAAAATTTTCAACTTGGCTATCTTGTGTAAAATCATACAAGTGTTCGCTAAACAGGAAGTTGTCAAGTGATGAACCTGAAAACGCATCACACCGTATGGCTGACATATATAAATGTTGATACCAAATTACAGAAAGGGTGGATGTGTAGTTCCTGAGAAAAATGTGACGAAAGTTTCATGGGACGGACTGATTGACGGACGGACTGACGGACTGACATACAGAGTTAAAACAGTATACCCCCCCTTTTTTAAAGCGGAACTATGTTTTTCTTTGTTTATATAATTTTTTTCATTACAGAACACACATATTTCACATATTTTCTTTGCTTATATAAACTTTTCCTTACACTATTTGGAATAATACTTACATTTGAATATCCTTTGGGACATAATATCTGATCTAAAAATGTTGTAAAGGAAGTGAAAATAGCTAATCCTGCACCAAATGTTATATTCAACACCCAGTAATTCTTGTTCTTTAATAACTGCAAATAAAAGATTTTTTTTATTTGAATCAATTGATAGCACCTTTAAAAGATGGTTCAGTCCACGTCCTGGAGAGAAAATTTCAGGGACTGAATTTTCAGCTCTCCCTTGACACCATTTGCAAGTATGGTTTTGAGAAACTATGATAGTGCTTTGGAAGGGGACGATAAATGGAGCTACAAAGCAGCACTCGCACCCGCCAAGAGAGATTAATATAAGACGCAATAACTGGCAACTGTTTCCCAATCCACAATAAATAATTATGTTTAAACTAATGTTGTTATATTTATATGATTAAGGTGGCACAGGCCTTTTCGAAGTTTCTATTGGAAGTGCCGTATTTTTGGTTATTTTATTCTTTAAAGAAAATGAATCAAATTGGTCAAAAAACAATAGGGGGTCACAGACCATTTAAGCTCAAAATTTTACTTTTAAACAGGTATGTAAAAGGGACCATTTTTCAATGAAATGATAGGGAAAATAGAGATGTTGACATATTTTTATTGGAATATAAAAAAAACGTTCTATGACAATTGGTTCAAAACTTTAATATGAAAAGCTGCAATATAGCTTCAAAGAATGAGCCAATAAAAACCATAGGTCACCGATAAGGGAAAAAAAATATTTTGCCGTAAAACCCAAATTTTGGCAGGAAAATGGTGAAAATGGTTGAAATGTCATTTTGATCCTTTAAAAAATAGATAATAACGAAAATATTCTATAAGTCACATAACTAAAATGATTAAACCTTTCTAATCAATCAAAATATTTGAAAAAATTATATCGAATTTACAACAAATACTTTTGTAATTCATGCATGAAATTATGTGCAGTCAAATAGTCCCGAGCCACCTTAATGTGCAAAATACAAATCATGTTCCCTCTCTGGTGAGCTTTCTGTTTTAAAGACATTTTCGGTATTTTCAAGCTTTAAGATAAAAAAATTAACAAATTGGAGGCAGGTATTGCATTGGTTAGCTTAAAAACGTAGGACTGAACAGATCCTTGTTAACCCAGGGATGATGGACACATGATCTATATTTAAATCAGATAGATTTTGTGTGTTCCTTAAAGAAACAAGTTGACGCCTTGAGTTGCTTAAATATCAATTCCTTGTTGAAATTAATGAACATATTGTATCTGCTATTAACAACGCATCAGGCTTCAAGCACATGATAAAACAAGAATATGTGTCCATTTGGACATCATTCCCTGCTCACACTATTGCATTTGATGTTCAGTGAATCATGATATCTTGTTCAAAACAGTCATAAAATTATAAAATTTCACATCATAAAGGTTATTAGTACTAATTACAAGTTAATGTGATTGTGACATCATTGTAAACAGTCTGAAACTAAAATTTCCTGGGAATGTACTGTTTTCAAAAGATCAAATATCAATAACTCAGGAAATCATGGTCAAACCGTAATTTCACATCCTAATAGACCTGTATACTAAAATCAAATGTACAAGAAAAGTCATCTTTTTTTAGTACTAAATCGATGTTAATGCTCACTGAAATCCTTCAACTTTAAAAGGATATAAATTATCTTTAGTTGCAACACTTTGCATGGATATCAAATTTTGTTTTCTGGTTTTTTTTTATCACAATTTTTATTGATTATGATGAACATTAAGTGTTTGTTGATGTGGCATAAGTGTAACTCGTTTTTGTTTTGTTTATATATAGATTAGACCGTTGGTTTTCCCGTTTGAATGATTTTACACTTTTAATTTTTTGGTGCCCTTTATAGCCTGCTGTTTGGTGTGAGTCAAGGCGTGTGTTGAAGACTGTACCTTGACCTTTAATGGTTTACCTTTTTTAAATTGTGACATGGATACAGAGTTGTCTCTTTGGCACTCATACCAAATCTTCCTATATCTATTAACTCTTTATCATGAATTATGGTGTGTAAATTAACATTGTACAGAATATGACTGCTGTTACTTACTTTTTTCAGACCATCAATAAATTTTTCTGAGTCTTCTTCAGCACTTGCTGTAGGTGGTGTAGGAGGAGTAGAGCTACAAACTCCAAATGTGGCCATCATGGTACCAGTTAAACTGATCCCTGTCATAACCCATAACTAAAGTAAAAAAAATGGTGCATAATTGGTTACAAACAAAACAAAGGTTAGCATAGTCAGTCAATTTAGAAAAAAATATATAATTTAACAAAATAGTTTAAAGTTAATAATTCAAATTGTTCTTGGTAGTACATGTATTTTCTTTCTGCACAGTTGTGTCTATTGAAAATAAATGTGTTGTCCCCTTTTACTAGAGATTCTAATATTTAATACCAATGGTTTGAAAGAATAGACACAGTATCAGGTTGATATGTGGGAAACAGACTCAATTTTTACCAATATTTCTGATTAACACCAAGTTTTTTTTGCAGGATGTTAGTAATGAGGTTTAAAGAATAAGTAAGTATGGGATTTGCTTATTGTTGAAGGCTATACTGTGACCTATAATTGTAAATTTTGGTGTCATTTTGGTCTCTTGTGGAGAGTTGTCTCATTGGCAATCATACCACATCTTTTTTATATAAAGGGGTGTAACCCGATGTTGAAAGAATATTGCCACTGTAGTAAAAAATGAAAGTTTCAAAAGACAGTTAGTCTGACATAAACAAATATACAATACGTACAGCTGAAGGAATGTCGTGTCCATCACAACTTGTGACCATAGCTGGAACTATAACATTTGCTGTTAAGATTCCAAGTGGGTTAGCTGGAATAGAAGGTTGTTGCAATTGAATATTATGCTAAATACTTTAATAAATGACAAAATTAATTATCTATTGGAAAAATTGAACCTTTCAGTGAAATGATTAAAATGTAGGATAAAACGTTGAATGTTTTACTGTAATATTTAATATATTTGCATTGTGTAAATTCTGAAATGCAATATACTGGTGCTTGTAAACTTATGTCTATTTTGTAAAAGGAATAGGGACTTTTCATTGGTGTTGTTAATTGTACATGTACTGTCAAATATTTTGGTTATTTTTATGACATGTCTAATAATTTAATAAAAAAATAATTTAAAAACACCAAAACTATATCAACTCCTTAATATTTCTCTGACCATCAATAGCCTATCAAACTTTATGAGTACCCCTTCTTCTTCTTCTCTATACATACCCATAGATGCTAGCATATTAGCTGTAGCTCTCTGATTACCAGCAAACCATAAAGCTGCAAGTTTGGTAGGAGCAAACATTACAAAAGGTTGTGCACATGCTGCTAATGTCTGTCCCAGTAACAATATTGGGTATCTAGCTGAATCATCAATACCATCAAAGACACTAACATTACGTAATAATGCACCAATGCCATTCAGCCAAGCTGATAATAAGATCTATAAGAACAAAGAAAATCTAAGTCTACTATCCATAAAAGAAGTTATGTGTTGTATGTCATTAATAATTTTTTTTTTTTAATTTTTATATAAAGAGTCCTTACAGCTATTCATAATGCTTTCGAGAGGATATTGATTTCGGCAATACATGGTTTTCCTACCACTGACATTGTAAAACCTGGTTCCCCCAACTCTAAAGTACTAAATTTTGCATTTATACTCACTTTCGTTCAAAAGTACTTGCATCAAGTAAGGCAATGAAAGTCAATCTCAAATTGTTCCCATGAGAATTATTTGAAGAGATTTTTCCAGGTACAAGCTAGTAAACATTCTAAGTTCAGCGCATGATTTATTCTCTGTTCTTGCATGTAGTTGTGATGGTGAGATGTTGTTGTGCAAATATGTTTGACAAATAGGTAAGCATAAAAATTTGTCATCAATCAACTGGATGAACTCCCTTTTTGTCTGTCTCTGTGTTGCCTTTATATGTTTGTGAGTTTAAAAGCAGGCTTAATAATTCACTGCTATTTATCAAATCAAATCCTTGCTTTTTAAACTTTAATATATGTATGCATATATCTGTTATCTGCTCGCTCTTTGGATGGATTGTTGTCCCTTTGAAATATTCCCCAATTCCCTTCTCAATTTTACATACTTACACTTGATCTTAAGCCAAAGGTGTCTAAAACCCATGAGGCACAAAATCCAAATGGAACTGAACAAATTAGAAAGACCAATGATAACACATTCACTTTAAAGGCATCAACTTTAAACTTCTCTGCTGTTACATCAGCTATTGGTGAGAAGGTAATCCATACCTACAATAGGAAAATAATTGAGGGATACAGTAGTAAAGCCATGTTTAAGTTTATATATTATGTATATCCATGAGAAACTTTTTATGTGAAAAGATGGTGTCTAGCTTTGTAAAAAAATCTTAAATTATAACAGAAATATGTATAAACTTTATAAATATGTCATCTTACACGTTTTGTATTTTGTTCAAGAAATAATTCAATCTTCTCCTTTTCATATTTCCGAAAGGGTGCTTTTACAGTAAAAGTTTTAATGTTTATGTATAAAGATGCCGCACAAAAATATATCACTACACCATTCATTCCATAAAGGAAGGCTATATGGCTAGCAGACTGTTAAATGGAAAAAACTAGGATATAGGTTTCGTCCTTTGTGATTTCTGGTAATCTCATTTTGAGAACCAAAAGGATGAACATTTTCTTTTCAATCTGTGAAAAAGAAAATTCAGAATTAAAAATATTTTGGTTTGCCTAAACCTTTCCCAAGGTAGAGACTGTGGGAAGGTAGGTATGCATTTTCTTTTTGTTTCTTCAGCATGTTAAGCATTTAGATAAAATGAAGTGTAAGATGTTCTTTAGTCTTCATGCCAAAACTTTATCACATCAGGAAAATAAAAGATTTTGAGTAGGCACCTTTTTTCTGAGTATGAAGGGGTTAGGGCAAATAAACACATTCATTTTTATGGCCCAATCTAATCACGGTGGTCACTTTAGAAATAGAAGTAGAAATAGGTGATTTTATAATTTGTGTAACTGATTGGGTTGATTGAATGCATCAGTGTATGTATTTATAGCAGATTTTGTGATGGACACATAACCATTTTTTCAGTTCCATTAGATGAACCTTATATCAGTGACAGCCTATAAAGTAAATCTAAAAGTAAAAGTAAAGTGTCATTCAAATTTTGATTTCTTCTCACTCACCATTGCATTTGAAATATTGAGCAAACAAATTACAAATAATATAAACCATCTTCTTTTGTAAACTTGGTAAGTTTGGTCCACAAGATTAGATGTGCTGGTGGAATTTGCTGCCAGTGAAACACTGTCACCAGACACACTCCGTGCGTCTGCCATTTTGTTCTCACGTGATCAAAATTTGTCACATGACAACTAATTAAGTAGCGCCAAATTTTAAGACTTTGACAAACTTTTTTGTTTAATCATTATTAATGAACGTGAAATAATGACTCACTTTTAGCAGCCAGTATGGTTCATTTTTTGTCAAATAAGCTAACACACATTGAAGTCTAGCCCTGGCCTCAGTGACTTAATTCATTTTTTTTTCTAGGCCAAGGATACCGACTATTTTTAAGGCACCGGCCAAAAAGTAAATTTGCTATTTAGCGATCTTTAGCCTACACTAAATAAAACTGTTCATTGATGTGATTAGAAGAGAACAAAAAAACCTTTATAATAATTTAAAATCATTTTATCACAATATCAAGCATTAATAAAAATACAGTGACAATCAAAAATAAAATATTGAAAATTTTCATAAAGTATTATAAACAATTTATAACTTTATACTGAGACTACTATAGTAGTCTCAGATTTATAATATTAATTAAAAGCATGACAACACATTTGTAAATACATTATTAAATATGTTTTCTAAAATATTTATAACATGTATAACAAAAGGTTGATTTTCAAATCTGTGTCAAATCAATATAAGCTATGTGAGTAATTCGTGGTCAAGTGGTTAAGACCGATGGCTACTGTGCTGAAGGTCCCGAGTTCGATTCTCACTCGGGGTGCTAAAGATATCAGTACATCAGAAGGGTAATTTTCACCCTCTCACACACATCTCTGGTACCCAGACCGGAGTTTAAACTAGAATGGGTACTTTGGGGGCCTCGGTTGGTCAAAGGTGTCCCTTATTGGACCTGGAGATCAATCTTCTGATATCTCTCTGGTTTGTCTGTTTCCACCGAGTGGCCCGGTGGTTCTCTCCGAGTACTTCGGCTTCCTCCCCCGTAATAACAGACTTCCCGGTGTCCTACATGCTCCCTTGGGTGGTGTTGGGTGGGGATTGTTCTGGTGGTGGGATAATATTGTAAAGGACACATCTCCATTAATCCTTAGGGAGTGTACATGGATCCGCTGTACCCTTGCAGTCAATCAAGGGGTGCGTCTACATTGGCGGAATCTCGAGTACATACATACATAAGGTTTAAATATTTTGTGGGCCCGTGATTAAGTCATATTGTTATGCAAAACTTCATCATAAAACAGATATGATAGTTATTTGCTATGAATTTCGAATAAACACATGATTTAACTTGGCATTTACAATTGTTACAAAACCAATTCTTTGCCTTTGGAAGTTGTTAAGTCTAACACAAGATAAATGTTGCCACTCAAAACAGAAGCTACACGCTTCCTTTGAATCTACATCTTGTGTGCATATGTTACATATAGTAGATAGGGCTCTTTATCTTCTCTTTAAATGGTCCTATATGCAAATTTTTATCAACTTGTCATGTCACGGCGAACTTCCATATACGGGATCACAACTGTATCGTATGCCGTTAAGTTAAGAAATGTGATCGTCTCAGTGGTCAAATTCAGCCATTATATATAATAAAATATTGAGAATGGAAATGGGGAATGTGTCAAAGAGACAACAACCCGACCATAGAAAAAACAACAGCAGATGGTCACTAACACTGGTCTTCAATGTAGCGAGAAATTCCCACACCCGGAGGCATCCTTCAGCTGGCCCCTAAACAAATATATACTAGATCAGTGATAATGAACGCCATACTAATTTCCAAATTGTACACAATAAACTAAAATTAAAAAAATACAAGACTAACGAAGGCCAGAGGCTCCTGACTTTGGACAGGCGCAAAAAAGCGGCGGGGTTAAACATCTTTATGAGATCTCAACCCTCCCCTTTACCTCTAGCCAATGTAGAAACGTAAATGCATAAAAATACGCACATTTAAAATTCAATTCAAGAGAAGTCCGAGTCTGATGTCAGCAGATGTAACCAAAGAAAATAAACAAAATGACAATAATACATAAATAACAACAGACTATACTAGCAGTTAACTGACATGCCAGCTCCAGACTTCAATTAAACTGATTGAAAGATTATGATTTCATCATATGAATATCCGGCACAATCCTTCCCGTTAGAGGTTTAGTATCATACCATCATGACATAACATATATGAAAAGAACATACCCCGTGTCATGCCAACAACTGTTTTTTTTAATAAATTGGTTTAGTTCCGATGCAAAGACCCTTTAAGTGAATCAATATGCATGTTTCAGACAATCTTGTTAACGTACAGAGGCAAATATTTCTTGCATGTTTCAGACAATTATGTTGACGTACAGTGGCAAATATTTCATGCATGTTTCATACAATCATTACTGCATGAGTTTAATTTAAGCAAAGACATAGCAATAACACGTATAAAACACTTTTTGTACTAATTTTAAAGAACTACGAAGGATAAGAAATATTTCTGGCTGTTCACAAATGAGCATTTATCAACTCTCATGTGCCTAGGAAATTACATTATCAAAGGTTTAAAAATAAGATCTAGATGTAAACAAAATATATGAACTGATATTTTATTATTATTTATTATTAAGATTTAATATAATAGTTATATAAGACACATGTTGTGTTAGGCTTTGATCCTGTCCATAACGTTATAATATAGTATTAGTTTTATGTTTTTCTTTTTCCAATCATATTGTCATAATATTATTGTACAATTATGTCCTTAATGGGTTCTTGACCAAATTAATATTTTTTTTATCTTATCTTATAAACAACAACAAAAAAAGAATTCTATTCTTCATTTATGACATCAGCGAATAAGACTAGTACTTTAAAATGAATTTTATTTTAAATGATTAATGCGATTAGTGCCACTAGCGGAACAAGACCTGCTTACCTTTCATGAGCACTGCATGTTTTTGATGTTACATGCTGCGCATTCTTTAATTTCCTGTGTGGTGGATTATGCCGAAACTGTTATATATTCGCAAAAAATGCATGATGATAAAAGGAGATGTAAAAATAATTTATATGAGTTTCAATGTTGTTTGATACATGTACAACGTTAATGAATAGGGGCGGGTAGGTGGACTTATTATCTTTTGTGAAAGGGGCGAACAGCTTGGCGTTTAGTATACCACAATTTTCATATGGTTTTAGTTATATAGAAAAAGACATACAGCTTTGTTAGTTATTTCATGGAAAGCAAATTAAATTTGTCAAATACCCTGACTTAGTGTACATCAATTATTGTAGTTTTAATTGCATCTTTGGAAATACAAGATATTTCAGATACTGATATCCTAGAATCTAAGTTTCTTACACTTTTTATCGTATATGAATCTTGAAATAATGACTTACTATAATGACTTACTCCAGAAACTTACCCACCGACAGGGATGTAACTACATAGAAGCAGAAATAATGACTAACTCCAGGCGCTTACCCACCGACAGGGATGTAACTACATAGAAGATAATGAGGCAATTTTGATAAAACAAAGTAGAAACAAAAGCTTGCAAGAAGCAAGTTCACTTCGCTCTCTGATGTCGCCCCTGCATGTTTTTCGTTATATATGTTTCTGTTTTGCTTTCAGTTTTCACTGTAGATGGTTTATTTTCTGTATTTGTCTTATCTGTTAGAGGGCGTTTCTTTTGTTCATTTAGTGTCTTACTTTATAACTATTGTCTAAGTGCTGACTTGCATTAGTAAATGTGTGTTTTGGCAATGCTGTATGTCCCTTGATGTCCAGACATTGTGCGAGAAAATATAATCAGAAGATACGATGCTACTGAGAACATACAAATTTGTCGTTCATGCATGGAGAATTTTTAAAGAATGCAAAACTGGCTCCCTTTTTTGTAGATAAAACTAGATAGATGACTGAGTTAAATCAAAGTGAGACAACCAATCTCCCGGTATCAAAGCGGCATTTGAAAAACAAGAATGTGTCCATAGTACACGGATGCCCCACTCGCACAATCATTTTCTATGTTAAGTGGACCATGAATTTTGGGTCAAAACTCCAATTAAAATTAAAAGATTATATCATAGGGAACATGTATACTAATTTTCAAGTTGAATGGACTTCAACTTCATCCAAAAACTTTAACCTGAAGTGAGTTGAACGGACGGACGGACCGACGAAAGAATGGACGGACAAACGGATGGATGTTCGGTCAGGGGTAAATCAATATGGGGGGGGGGGGGGCATAAAAAGACAACTCTTAGAAACTACACTTGAACATTACCATGACTGATATTGTTTCCCCAAATATGTTGCAAATCTAATTTTTATGAAAAAATTTAAGAAAAGATAAAAGCTTATCATTTTTTTTTGAAATTTGAATTCAATGCAAGCTATAAAAAGCAATACTTTTATATTTCCGAATATCAGAGAAAATTCTCGTTTAAAAATATATTTAGCGTTAGTCTTTTTGGTCTTGATCTTTGATGGAAGCTTCGGAAGGGTAATGGGTCCATGATTAACTTGTACGATTGGTCAGTTTTTGGAAGAACTGTAAATCTTTGTGATACGACTGTACGTATATTTTAATGTTCATTGGTAGTCTTTAGTTGGCGTGGTTCATAAGTGTTTCTCTTTTTTATACATACTAGAACACACCCGTGATATCGCGGGTCCATGACTGAATTAAAGTATATATAACTATGCGCAAGCCTTATTTCAGTATTATCATTGTCATCTGATAAAGTCATGCTGATTATAAGATACACAGTTTTCTCTGTTTTCAAATCTTTCTGTTTGAACCCGTCGAACTTGAACTGTGATTAGTATTCGTTTTGTTATCTTAGAAAGTCTTACTGATTAAAATACTACAATAGGTAACAATTTGACAATGGTTGATGGAATTTAGTAGTGTCAACCCTGTGATTATGACCCGTGTAAATAACATAGTCTTAAATACACCGTTTGGTGGTGCTCCTGTCAGATGCGGAACGTACAGATAAGGTAATAGGTAACAGGTGGATATACTATTGGTATCGGTATCGGACTCGACTCGGAACTTCTTAATTATTGGCAATATTAATTACTTGGAAAACAAAAGGGCCTGGAGTCGTGTAATTTTTAATCTACACCTGTGTACTATAAGTTATATGGTTCGCTACTGACCCCATATGGATCCATAGAGGGTTAGTAAAATCCATAGGGGGTGAGGCCGGAGGCCGAGTCCCCTATGAATTTTATTCACCCTCTATGGATTCGTAGGGGGTCAGTAGTTAACCGTATAACGAATTTATCGGACGCTGGACTTTTTCTGCGTCGTTTTGTTGAAAAATCAACAACAAAACGCAACAACATTAATAGATGACGTCGCCATTAACGCGTCATGAACCCCCTATGAAACCTACTAACCCCCTACGGTCTCATAGGGGGTCACCACGTGACGGCGTTAAACCAATCACAACGTGATATTTCATCTATGGTCCGATAATAGTTATATGTAAAGTTGAATTCTTTGATTCGTCGTTTTTACGTGATGACGGCTGACAATTTGGACCTCGTAATTTTAGTATTATAGATATAAATAAGACCGTTGGTTTTCCAGTTTGAATGGTTTTACACTAGTAATTTTGGAGACCCTTATAGCTTGCTGTTTGTTGTGAGCCTATGTTTCATGCTGAAGACCTTACTTTGACCTATAATGGTTTTCTTTTACAAATTGTAACTTAGATGAAGAGTTGTCTCATTGGTACTCATACCACATTTTCTTATGTCTATTGCAATTGTAATCAATTATGGAAAATACTGCTCACTTGACTTAACGTTTTTGTTAATGAAGAGTCCTACATTGGCTCAAATATTTTTATAGTGTACTTCTTACTATAACAATATCAAAATCTTTAATTGGCTTAAACGGTCACGGTCACACACAATTTAAAATTTGGCAACTTAATAAGATTTAGAAGATAAAGAGGTATAAAATCAAAAACCACAGTTGTTATTCGGTAAATTGAGAAAAAGGTTATGGTTAAAAAATAAGAAACGAAATTCGGTAAATTGAGAAAAAGGTTAAGGTTAAAGAATAAGAAACGATGGTCTATGCTTGCGATCGGATCGTGAAAGATCATGTATCGGTTCTTTAAAGATCGTTAAAGATCAAGTAACAGGTCTTGAAAGATCATGTATCAGATCGCGAAAGATCACGTATCGGTCTATCGGATTGTGAAAGATCACGTACCGGATCGTGAACGCAACTTCGTAATACCTATGTGTCCAAATCTGAGGAAACTACATTTATAATGTTCATATAATGTGACATTCCAATATATTATGATATATTTGAAACTTGATCTTGAATATGACAGTACAGTAAAATACACGTATGTTATTCCTTGAAAATGTTATCATTTTTAATTAAAAGTATATTTTTGTTAATTTTTAATCAAATTTAACTGTGAAAAATCGGCAACGCATTAATTTAATCGCGAAAGGCAAGGGATGACCAGACTTGATGATGAGAAAACAACATTTATTTATTTCACCAATTTCTATGCATAAATAAATTGACAGTAAACTATAAAGGGCCCCTAAATTGACTAGTGTATAAAACCATTCTAGAAGAGAAACCAACGGTCTAATCAATATAAAAAACGAGAAACACTTATGAACAAAATTTAATAAAAACGACAACTACTGACCATCAGTGCACTTTGGACAGGTGCAAACAAATGAAGCGGGTTTGAATGTTCTATCTGGTACCAAACTTCACCCAAACCTGAGACAGTGGTGTAACAAAACGCTATGAAAGGATTTTTTGCTAAACAACCGGTCAATTATGGACCACTCAAAAATAGCTTGTTGAGAAGTGCAATGACGGTGATACTTACAAAACACGTCACGTTTTTCTTCCAAGTGATAAAGTTGAAATTGATACTACTCCTTCAAAAACCTTATGGATGCTTTTAAGCGTTGGTTGACTTTATGGAATATCTGTTTCAAAGATGACGAAAAATATGTTCCAATTGTCATAATTACAATCCCGTGCTTCTCACCCAAATGTGACTTACCAAATTGAACTTATCACAAAATATGATCACCAAGACGGGTGCCACATGTGAAGCAGTACCTTCTATTCTTAGTGGTATATCTCTAGTCGTAGTGATATGATATTGCTTGTACATAATATTAGGTGTATCAGTGCTGTCTTGTGTTGTGAATTTTGCTTTATATATGGAAGCTAAATAAGACAGTTGTATTGGACACGACTTGGAAAGAAACAACAATTTTAATAAAAAATATTTTTATTATTTTCATGATTAAAAAATCAATATTGAGATCAAAGTAAAAAAAAATGAAAGTACAAATGTATGAAAAATAGTAATGCAAAATAAAAACAGGTTTATATATGGAGAGAGAGAAAAATGAACTGAATAATGTATTGAGATAAAACTGACATATAACTAAAATTTAAAATAACAAATTTTTAAATGTCCATTCACTTCTTTGCACATATCAAAGATCTGAAGAAATCCTCTATTCTTTTTCCAATAATGTTTTTCTTTTCTTCATTGTTCAGATTTCCTTTTCCATCATCTTTAAAATCAACATCACTCTCCTTCATGGTAATGTTCATGTGGTCTATAACTACCGGCATGTTTATACTGTCGTTTTTCTCTTTTGTTTCACCTTTCTTCTTCATTTCTAAATTATATATAGAGAGATATTAAAAAAAGACACCAATCTAAGGGAGTGTGTAAGATTTTTATACCCATACTGTAATAAAAACAGATATTTTAATCTCAAATGAGTACTATATAGATAGAACTTGATAAGACTAGCTAGAAAAACCTATCTAGAAAACAATTTAGTACTTTGAATAACCATATCAGAAAACAATCGAAGTATGATTAGTAGGTTGCAAAAAATACCTTTCTCTAATTTCTTTCTGTCTTTCGTTTCTTTCCTTTCTAGTCTTGCTCGTTCCATTTGTTCCTTTCTCAGTTTCTTTTTGGTTTCCTTCTCTTCTTTCTCCAGCTGTTTCCTGCTTTCCTTTTTGTATTTTTCCATCCTCCTATTGGCTACCTTTAGGTATTTCTTAAAGATAGTTTCTGATTCCTTTACCCTTTTCTTCTCCAATTTCGTTTCTTTTTTGGTTTTAGTTTTCTCTCCCTTTCCAATCTGTTCATTTAGTTTTTGTGACAAACTCGGCTGAATTGTTTCCTGAAATGAAAGAATGTTTAAGTCACACGTTGTATTGTGCGTCAAAACTTTAATTGTCCTCATACGTCTAAAATGTCAGATTTGTTTGTCTTAACTGTTTTTGATTTCACTTACTAGAATGTTAGAAAACTAAGATTCTATGGAGGATTGAGACCAACATTTCTTGTGTATTATTCGAACAATTGCGATTTAAAGTTTAGCCGGTGTAGTCACCAACATAATTTCTGAATATCTCTCACATCTCTAACCTGCTATTTACTTGTCTGTGTCAGTATAGGTGAACAATGTGAAAGTAATACAAAAAGTGATTTCTAGAATCCTAGCCATCGATCAGTGTTAGCTATCCGATAGTTGTGGCCAAGAGTATTTGCATCCAGTTTCTGTTCCTGAGAATTGTAGACAAGATGGTTTTCTCGTTCAATTTTATTATTGTTAAGATATTTTCGATAGTTGTGGATAGGATTACAGCCAAATGCCTTGAGTGTGTATGTTATCATGCTTATTAATTAGCTGAATCGTGAAATCTTCATAAAGACAGAGGGTATTATACCTAACCAAAAAATTACTTCACGGTTCAGCTTGCAAGTAAACTAATGAAAGATAAAACATTAACATACACACTGAATGCAATTTGCTGTAATATCTTGTTCAGTGTTATTTTTTTATTAGAGTGTACTAAGGTTTAGTGTTACGTACCCGATATTTGAAACTGATGAAATTCCTCGTAATGAAGGGGTTCACTGCAATTATTTGTCCACGCCTTTTTGGTATCATCAAACCTTAAAAATCAAAAACTCATTATAAATGTTCAATAAATGAAGTCGGAAAGTGTAAATTAAATATATATTCGGAAAAAGCCCCCCCCCCCCCCCCCCAAAAAAAAAAAGCGGATCACATATGAAATGGCTTAAAAACATTAATATTTCTTTGCTAGGGATTTATCTAGCCCTTTTTAGATGCTAACATTTTCAGTTAATTACTACTATAACTAATACTACTACTACTCAAAACTACTGCTACTACAAATATACTACTAAAGCTACAACAACTGGCATACTTCAAATTTTAGTTATCGAAAATATACAACAGATCGTGAATCTATCAAACGATACAGGATTCTAGACTAAGATTTAGGTTACTAGATTAGGTTAATAAGGTTACTAGACTAAGGTTAAGGTTACCAGACTAACGTTGAAGTTACAAGACTAAAGTTAAGGTTACCAGACTAAGGTTAAGGTTACCAGACTAACGTTGAGGTTACAAGACTAAAGTTAATGTTACCAGACGAAGGTTAATTTGTTTGTTTATCAGTATTTCTGACTTAGTTGGTTGTGTCCATAGTTTCTTTATCATCGACACTTGCAAAATAAAATGATATTATGAAATGCAAATCATAGAAATTAACAGGTAACAGAATCCGATCTAAGGATTACATTGAGGAAAAATTGTTTGGGTTGGTGCAGTTGTCAATATACCTTGTGATCTAATGAGAGCGTCCTGGTCCTCTATTGTTTTTAAATTGGTCCTCTCGGCTGCCTCATTATCATCATCTAAAGCTGTCTTTATAGCCTCATTGCATTCTGTTGTTTCAATAGCAGAAGTTCCGTCTGTTTCTGCAGGTGGCGTAATGCATGCGTCCTTGTCTTCTGATTTTACACCGCTCGTATCTGCTACCTCGGTACTAACATCTTTTGAAGTTGTTTTTATCATCTCATTGTATGTTTCTTTTTTGTCGATAGAATATCTCTCTGTTTCTTTCTTTAAGTCTTCCTCAAGTATTTCTCTTTTATCTTTTTCTTCCGATTCTTTTATCTCCCTTGCGATGCACTCAAACTCATTAAGCGTAAATTTGAATTCGGCAACACTTTGCTTAGCTGGAGAGAATTCTCTGCTAAAAATTGACATTTCTCTTTCATCAAACTTGTCCCCATATCTGTACCTTCCTTTAAGTACAATAGAAAGTGTTTTTGTAAAAACTGCGTACATACAACAAACAAACAATTACTGTAAGCGGAATGCGGAAAATACAAAATGTCAACGCAAAATTGTCTGTTTCAAATATCTAACTTCCATTTTCAATTCTTTTAAAACATAAGCTCGCTTAGGAGAAAGCATTATTGAATTTAAAAATTAGGGCATAAAGTTAAATTTACATTTCTGGTAATCGATAAGAAAGGCAAGCCGTGTACGAGGTACAAACGCTAAATGCTGTGTTAAATGGTTTATAATTATATGTATCTAACATGATTAAACTGAGACGTAAGAGAACATCTTAAGTTTTTACTACCAACAGAGCAAGATGCAGGACTGATTCAATGGCATGCACAAATAAGTGAATTTCAATAAAATAATTACCTAATTCCTTTGCCAGTTCTGCTTCTCTAGCTTCTGCAACCTTAATAGCTTCCTCTAACTGCTCATAATTTTTAAGTGCCAACTCGAACTGAGCTACTCTTATAATGCCCCTACAAAACCTTACAGCCTGCTCTTTCAGCTCGACATCCTTTAAATTTTCTGACATATCCATATCTGTATAAAAAAAAAACATAATTTTTGAAATTTTAAAAATAAATAGATTGTTGTTAAAAAAAAAAGCTCAACACAAAATTAAAAAACACAAAATTAAAAAAAAAAGGTCAACACAAAATTAAAAAAACAGTATTGGAAAACAGAGTTAAAATTATTCTTAATAGGAATCCGGCAGCCAAAAATATCCGGCTATTGTACTTTTTCAAGGACAGAAACCTTGAATTATAGAGGAAAAAGGTACAAAAAACATATATACTCACCACGCTTTCTTCCTTTTACTTCGATTTACCGATGAACTCAAAATAAAACGATGATTAGAATGCGCTAAAATTTACCCGGCTTTGTTGTATCGGCGACAAGTCGACGATAACGTTGCCATCGGGTATGTTTATGACGTTGGGAAATGTGATCGTCACAGTGGTCAAATTCAGCCATTTCCGTTTGTATAAGCTTCTGTCCATTAATTCATTGATCGATTATTGGTTGTTAACGTACAGTGGCAAATATTTCATGTATGATTCAGACAATCATGTTAACTTACAGTGGCAAATATTTCATGTATGTTTCAGACAATCCTGTTAACGTACAGTGGCAAATATTTCATGCATGTTTCAGACAATCATGTTCACGTACAGTGGCAAATATTTCATGAATGTTTCAGACAATCATGTTAAATTACAGTGGCAAATATTTCATTATGTTTCAGACAATCATGTTAACGTACAGTGGCAAATATTTCATGTATGTTTCAGACATTCATGTTAACGTACAGTGGCAAATATTTCATGCATGTTTCAGACAATCATTACTGCATGAGTTTAATGTTCACAGCATAATTGTAATTTAAGCAAAGACATAACAATTACACGTATAAACTATAATAAAATGAGGACCATTATAGTAATTCTATTCTTCACTTATGACATCAACGAATGAGATAAGTACTTTTAAATGGATTTTTTTATGACGTGATGAATTCCGCTAGCGGAAAAGACCTGCTCGCCTTTCATGAGCACTGTTTTTGATGGAGTATATGTTGCACAGTCTTTAATATCCTGTGCGGCGGTTTATCATCTAAACTGTTATATATTCGTCTTAAAAAATATTGAATTATAAATATTGGTAGCAGCATTGCTTATTAGTGCATGGTAGATGGTTATCAAGTTTTAAAAGAGGGTCATGAAAGTTTGATAGTTGAATTCGACCTAAACGTGTTTTTTTTAATGACAAAAAATAATTGTCGCCTTGTTTGATGGTTTTCTTATGCTGTTCACATTCAGTGTATTATACGTTTTCTAAATTTATTAGCCTTATAATACAGTCTTGGAATGGTTCAAAAATCACCAAAAATAAAAGAAAACAACAGCAGAAGATGGGCGTATATTTTTTATATATTTGAGGGGAAGAAGTTAAGTTTATATATTTAGTTCTCAAATGTATCAGGCTTATAATTCAATACCTGTATATATGTATACCATCTTTCCCGCAAGTTTGTTTTCTGTTTTCTGTTTGATTAAATCAATAATTAAGATCAATTGTATTACATCTAGTGACCTGTTTATTTGGCTATTGTACAACATGCTTAGGTCAAATGCATTTTGTTAAAATACATTTTTCATTCTGGGGCCTTTTATAGCTTTCTATGTGGTATGGGCTTTGCTCACCATTGAAGGCTGCTAGCCGCATTCGTGAAGTAATAGGCAGCTCGACATAGGGATAGTGATCCGGCAGCAGTGGTGTTAGCTTAATTACTTCTTTAAAGCTATATATTTTAAAAGGTAGAAGACCTGGATGCTTCATACTTTGTATATAGATGCCTCATGTTATGAAGTTTATGTCAGTCATATGTCCAATGTCCTTGACCTCATTTTCATGGTTCAGTGAGAAAAAAGTTAAGATTTTTTGAAATGTTAAATTCTCTCTTATTTTAAGTAATAGGATAACTTTATTTAGTATGTGCGTACCTTGCAAGGCCCTCATGCTCGTCAGACTGTTTTCACTTGACCTCTACCTCATTTCATGGATCAGTGAACAAGGTTAAGTTTTGGTGTTCAAGTCCATATCTCAGATTCCATAAACAATAGGTCTAGTATATTTGACGTATGAAAGGACTAAGGTATACATGTCCAATTGTCAGGTGTCCTCTGACCTTGACTTCATTTTCATGGTTCTGTGGCTACAGTTTAGATTTTAGGTTTTGGTATGTTTTTTCTTATACTGTATGCAATAGGTCTACTATATTTGGTATATGGAATGATATTAAGTTATACATGTCTACCTGGCAGGTGTCATCTGTCCTCATTTTCATTGTTCAGTAGTCAAAGTTAAGTTTTTGAGTTTTGGTATGTTTTTACAGGCCATCATTTTTTTGGTACAAAATATCATGCTAGATACAAGTTTTTGACCACAAAAAAAGACTCTATCCACGTTTGGTACAAATCCAGAATAATTTAAGAAAGTTATTTCAATTATTAAAGCTTTATCCACAGAGTGAATAAAATGTTAACTGGCAGAAAAAAAAATCCAATAAAAATTTTAATTTAGTAAGGTGGAAACCATCTTCGCTAGTCAAGAGTTACGATCACAGAGAGCGAAAGTGGATCGTAACTCTTGGCTAGCGAAGATGGCTGGAAACTATCTTATGATCATAAACAAGCTTCTGTTCAATAAAAAAGTAGATGTGGTATGATTGCCAATGAGACAGCTGTCCACAAGAGCCAAAATGACACAGACATCAACAGCTATAGGTTGGTAGAAAATCGGTATAGTTAAGGAAAGTTATTCAAATTTCAAAAACTTAAACTTTGGCCTGAGTGAACATTGGTGGACACTGCTGATGACGGAACGTAGGATCTCTATGTCTCACTCTAGCGAAAAAGACGCAGGCTCAAAAATGGGTTACTAATACCACAGGCGCTTGGGTCTATGATACATTTTTTTTTTTTTTTTTTTTTTATTAAAATTTTCATTTTTACTATATTTATAATACATATCTATTACTTCTGTGCATGTCTCACCTAGTTTCGAGTGATTTAAACGACCCAGAGAAAATACCAAATTTTACTATCCATACTAAGAAATTTGTTTCTTAGTATGGATAGTAAAATTTGGTATTTTCTCTGGGTCGTTTAAATCACTCGAAACTAGGTGAGACATGCACAGAAGTGATAGATATGTATTATAAATATAGAAAATTGAAAATTTTAATAAAAAAAAAAAAAAAAAAAAAAAATGTATCATAGACCCAAGCGCCTGTGACTAATACTTGACATTATATATTTGATTACAAGTCTTTTATAGACCATAATAAATGGGTTCTTTTTAATATTACAGAAATCAATAAAAATCAATGGTAAAGGGTCTCTAACTGTCAAAATCATGTTCATGTGTTTGACTAAAATTCTTATATTTGATTTAAAACATACTAAACACACGTATCCAAATAATAATCTATACTACTATAGAAGAGAACATTTCCATTGAGCCACAGCCCATCTGAAACCGTATAAAGTCGGAAATATTTTAATATATCATACAAATGTAGTGTTTTGTACCTCCTACTTTTTATCTTTGAAACAATATTTTTTCCGCCAATTTTTGAGAAAAATCCAGATTCGGAGACATTTTTCTTCCGAAGTTTGCAATTTAAGGTTTAAAACATTTATTAGATTCATAATCCATCCTGTCTTTTTATCAAACTTGGATAGAAGCTTCTAAAAATCAAAAGATAGTATCTACAAGAAGAAAAAAACCATTTTTTTAAGCCTGCGATTTACATTAAAAGTAGGCGAGACACTATCTATGTTCCACACCCTAAGATTAATTGTGTACATCTAATGCTAAATAATTTTATAGGAACATTGTTTTAGATCTAGAGATGTTTAAACAGTGAACCGACGGTTGCAAAGCCGATAGCACTGACCCTTTGACCCAGGTGAACTTTTTCCAAAAGTGACTGCATGACAATATTTGCAATCAATGAAATATGAACGGCTGTTGACCGGCAGTCATGAAGCGATATCGAGAACTAACCCTAGTCCAAGTGAACTTATTTCGAAAGAGACAAAAGAAAACAGTTTTATTTTATGTCCGCATTTTTAAGAAGTTTTTTGCGTATCTTGCAAATTTCATTCTCAATTGGTTATGATTTTGCTTATCCTTCTTTTGGCGTTTGTTGATTGGTGTTATGTATTGAAGTGTTTGGTGCAACCAAACTCATGACCTATAATATTTATTATCAAAATAAATATCTTTTTCATAGAGTGAACTTTTTGCTTATAATATATTGAGTATATAAAGCTGTATTTGGCAAAACTTTTAGGAATTTTGGTCCTAAATGCTCTTCAACTTCGTAATTTATTTGGCCTTTTTAACTTTTTTGGATTGGAGCGTCACTGATGAGTCTTTTGTAGACGAAACGCGCATCTGGCGTATATACAAAATTTAGTCCTGGTATCTATGATGAGTTTATTTAAATGAAAAAGAGATCTTATCATATGAATGTAAATTTAATAATTGTGCCATGAAAAGAAGGTAAAGGTCAGGTAAATCTTATATAAGAGTTGTGCACTACACTAAACACGATATATAGTTTACAGTCTTGTCAGGGGAGAGTTGGTACACCTTCAAACTCTGCCACATTATGTGCTGACCCAGGCCAGGAGTCTGTTGCTGAATATCAAGATTTTTTTGTTCACACGTCCTGGCAGGCTATATGTTTTCTTGTTTTCCACATATTTAATTTCGGCCTTTTAGATCTGACTATGCAGTATAGGTTTTACTCATTGTTGAAAGCTGTACTGTGACCTATAGTAGTTAATTTCTGTGTCATATGGTCTCTTGTGGAAATGTCTCCTTGGCAATCACATATCTTCTTTTTTTGTAAATGTACACTTCATAAACGTTCAATTCAGTCAATAGAGTTGACATAATTCTTAAAACTAGATCTGAGAAACTGTCAAACCACAAAATGTTAAATTTGTAATATTTACAAATGCACCATGAAGATTAGGTCAAGGTCATATGAAACAGGACAGACACATATGTACATTTTACACCAAATGTTTTATCTGCTGCTTGAAGTATCAAACTAATTAAACGTGAAACTTGATCTCATCTTTGATCCATGAAATGACCTCAAGGTAAGGTGAATCCTGTATAACAGACATGTGGACATTGCTAGGACTTATAAACAAATATCACATAATATATCCTTTTACTCAATAACAGAGAAATCCACAAGATCAAAAACTACAGTTTTAAGCAGTCAAGGCCAAGGACAGTAACCACAAGAAGATTTAAATCTAACATACACAATCTTTGAAAGAGAAATGCATCACTTCTGTCATTCTGAAATGTAAAACTTTATACAAAATTTATAACCTTACTGCGGCTAATTAACTTCCTTCTATATCCCATTCTGCGACTTGAGGAACAAAACATAATGAATATTTTTTAACTAACTTGTTTTAGGAAATATTTGTATCCAGGGAAATGGTAATTTATGAACTGTTATAACAGTCTACATATAAGAATTTTGCTCATTGTTGAATGCCTTTTGGTGACACATTTGTACATATGTTTCCTGGTCTTTTGTTGACAGTTGTCCCAATGACAATCATACAATATCACCATATTTTCATACCACTCCTCCTTCAAGCTTACTTGAAAACTCAGAAAAGTTCTGTACCTTCTTCTCTGTCACTGTATGTTTTTTGGAATTCCAAATTAATTTGTTGTCATGTGTTCATTACTTACCAACCATTCCTTTGATACCAAGTTAAATCTGATCATTTTAAAGTTGTATTGTATTTTTAAAACAATCAACAATGAAAAATTATTCCATTCTGTCAAGTTCTTATTGGCGGTTTTGCTTACTGAAGACTTACTCAAAATATGCCTTATATGAGTTGAAGGCATTTTCTGTCCCTTCAGTAAATTCAAATAAATGGTAATGATTTTTGATGTTATAATGTTGGTGAAATGCTCAATGGTTTAAACAAACAAAGAAAACTTAAGATGATAAAATGATTTAATACATAAAATAATATTTCAGCAAGTTAAGATACTAAGAAAGCTACAACACAAAACTTGTTTTCTCCAGCTGCCATTGGAAGAGCCAACAAAGTCAGTATTTACATTTATTTTTACATCTCACTTCACTTTCCACTCACGACAATAGAAAATAATACTTTTGTCATTAACCTTCTATCTTCAACCCCCCTTTTCCCCCAAAAAAAACAGTCAACTCCTTTATCTGACCATAACTGATAATTAAATAATCTATCAAATTCTAAAGATTCACCTTTTTAATAATATCAGACTACTCTAGCCCTCTTAGAGTAGACTATGAATTCACATTTTAAATATTTTTTAAATATTAAATGTAGAACAAAAGACGTTTAAACTATCCTTTATCCGGCTGTAGTCTAAATTTCATGTATAAGTTATGAAAAATCTTCTCTTAATTTTTTTTCCTGTCTTAACATCAAACCCTGAATGCAGTTATGTTCTCAATTATTTTTAAAACATAATGATTACTCAACTTATTATAGAAGACATATATATATAGTTTATGACAAAAGCATTAGATATCACTCCCTCCCGTTGACTCTATCATACTGACATATTTCACCAGATAACAGCATCTTGCATCAAAAATTAAATCTTTAAAATGAAAATAAAATTGTGAATGATTTGAAAATCCAAAACACTCACCTGCCTACAGTGATTGATCAAATACAATCATAAACTAAGTTTGAAGTGTAAATTGATGAGTATTTCTAAAAACTTTTCTTTAAATGTTTGATAAAAACTACAGCTTAAAATTAAGGTTAATATTTATGTAGAAATAAAAGAAACTACTGGAATATATAAATACCATAGTGAAATACAAAACCAATACTATTTAATAGTCTAATTAGCATAAAAGATAATGCATATATTTGGCACCAAGGAAAATGTATATAATTGAAAAAAAAAAAAAAAATCAAACTTGTAGCAAAACTGTTATCTGTATAAAAAATACATTCCCCTCACAATAATTCATTTTAATACAAGCTGTGAATTTAAACAGCATAGTAAATGTATTATATTCACCATGACATTTAAACTCTATCAACAAACTATTTGTATATACAATGTACATCTGCAACATCTTACAATGTAAAAAGAAAAGAAGGAAAAACTGTCCATCTATCAGTATAAATAATAGTTTTTCTGTTTTATTTGCATTTATAGCTTCTGTAGTGTCACAATAATATCTGTCTTTCTAAGATGACACCACTAAATATAAACTTTCATATTGTTTAAACAGTACAGTATAAGTATTTTTTATACAGAATCAGTTAAATCAAATTGGCTAATTGTTTACAAAGTTTAACAAAACCAAACCATGATAAAATCGAATCATACAAATAAATGGACAAAGGAAAGATAGACAAGGAAGAATTTAGGAAAAAGAAATATATTTATACTCCAAATAAAATCTAGAGTCAGGGTGAGACATAAATAACATGATCAATATTTTTATAAGACTTTTACACTTGGTGGTGTATAAATAAAATCTCACAAGTAAAAATGGTATCCAAATAAAATATACAAATATGTTTAAACTGAGAGTTTAAAAGTCATTGCCACATACTAAATTCTGTCCAATCTTTGTCTATTGCAAACACAACCATTTAATTCTGAACACATAATAATTGTTTCTCAATCATACTGTATAAACCTCTCTTCATCTCTAAACAACTCTCGCCCAAAATAAATCAAAGCAAATAAAATGATCAACTATATGACAGACATCATATGTACCTCAAGTTAAATTTAAAGTAGTAAGCAGGTCGAAACAAAAGTCATTTTGTCTTTACTTGAAGTCATTATAAACAATTTTCAAGTTTGTGATAATTGATGTATTTTCTCGTTCAAACAAATTAACATAAAAATATGTTGTGGTTGAACAACAAAGAGGACTAGTGAAAACAAGTGTTGTTTGACCACCAATGGATATTTTTAACATTCAAACTTGTCACTTAGTTATTTTATAAATAATCAGATATACACATGTAAACCAATATTTAAAAAGAAAAAAGAACCAGTTTGTATCCAATTATGATAATCAGTCTTACTCCAATAACTTCTTTAACATGTTTTTGATGTCTGAATGAAAGGCAGGTCGAAAGCTGTGGTTAACAGACTTTCTATTGTTTCCAGTCTATCACCATTTTATACTTAACAAAAAATAAATAACAAACTTATATACAAAAATCATCAATAAAATACCTAAATGCCATTTTCTTTCATCTCTTGAGATCTTGATAAAACAAAGGTCAAGAATTAGAACTTTTCTTATTCTTATTGCTACATTTTTGTACGTTATTAAAATAATTAAATTTGGTTTGCATTCAATTGATTTATGACTTACTGCTTACTAAAGCTACCCGTAAATAATTTACCAATAATTTTTAAAAAAAGTTTCTGGCTTTGTTTGCAGAATATAATTTCATTTTCTTATAATTCTAAAGCAGCTATTCACAACCAGCAAATTAAACATGGATATATCAAAAATATAGATATGTTGTGGGAGTGCCAATGATACAACTATCCCTGTAAGATTGACAACAATGATTTGAAAAACTACCTGTCATGAGGTATTGTGACACAGGATGAGATATATTTGTAAAATTGCACAACAAAAACCCAGAATAGAAAATTTACATTATTATAAATATAAACAGACCTATATCAATGTATCCATTCATAAGTATTATGAAAAATTGAATGTGTTGAATGTATTTTAAAGTAACATTTCATTGTGTATCTCAGATTGATAATTCAGCAGTTTGTATAAAAGAAATGTACTACATACTCAAATCATTAAAGATCATGTTTACATTATTTCTCAACACTGAAAATGTTAACCATTCAGCAAAACAGAATTTGACAGTTTCAAGTCTTTGAAATATGATGTTGACATTTGTATTTTGATACAAGTCGAAGTTTGAAAGACATTTCACAATTGATATGTACTTCTTCTTGCATATACAGAAAAATTTCTACAAAAATTGGAAAAGTTCTATTTTCTGATCACAATACAAAATTAAAATATAATTAGCTACAATGTTACAACCTTTAAAGAATAGTACATCTCCCAGCACTAGAATGAGAAGTTGTGTTACCCCCTATTGAGGTAACTGTTTGATTCACCTTGTTTTCTCCTGACAATGTAACATTAGGTGATGATTCATAGTTCTCACTACTGACTTTGGCAGGTGTACTTTTCCTCTTTGCTGTCAAACTTTGTCTGTTACTGTCTGGAGTTTTTAAATCAGAAACTATTGAAACTTTTTTGGTCTTCTTTAACGTATGCATAGATCTCTTGAGACTTTTTCTTCCTAAGGTCGAAACCTTTAATGGAGTGTTAGATTGCATCTCTCTGGGTGTACTTGTGAACACATCAGTAAGTGGTGTTCTTTTCAACAACAGAACAGGTGATTTATCTAACTTGTATGGGGTTTTAAATGGAACTTTTTCTACGGGTGACAGGTCAAGTATACATTTCTTTGCAGGTGGACTAATCTTTTCAACTGCCTTTCGCTTTCTTGTAGACCTACTGATGGATCCCTGTGGTGCAGGTGTTTTGAATGTAATTAACAAACTTTCTTCATCTGTAACTGTTATAGATCCTTTTTTAGCTGTTGCTGGAGTATTTCTTTCTTCCAGTATTTGTTTTGATTCATTAGGACTCAGTTTTTTAGTTGATGTCTTTCTGCTGGACTTCCTTACACTAGATTTTATAGAGGAACGTACAGGCTGTTTTGGAGTTTTAAAACTTAGTGTTTCTGACACACTCTTTTGAAGCTGAGTCATTCCCTGAGACTTGTTTGCCGTGGACGGAGTTTGTACAGTTCCTTCTGACTTGGACTTGTTTAGTGCAGGTGAATTCTTCTGTGATGGTATCTTACTTGGTGAGATGATATCTACTAGACTGACTACTGGTGATTGAACAACTTGTTTCTTAACATTTATGAACACTTCCGTTTCTACTGGACTTCTCTTTCTGACCCTCCTGGTTGGTAGTTTGATCGGTTCTGGTGCTTTTTTAGTTACTTGTTTTGGTTGAACGTCTTTGGGCTTTTGATACATTGATGTTCTCCTATTTGTTCTCTGTTGAGCATCTTTTGTTAGGTCGTTCTGGTATACAGAGGTTCTTCTGTTTGTTCTGTTTTGAGTGTCTTTCTGATATACAGATGTCCTTCGTGTTCGAGTTTTGGCTGGTGAAATCTTTTTGGCGTCAGGTGTGATAGGAATATCTATTAACCTTATTCCTCCCTTTCTATAGACACCAAACATTGATGATCTTCTTGATCTTGTCTGGACACCTTTAGGAGAAATCATTTGTGTGATCTTCAGTCCTGGGGACATTATTTTTGTCTTCTGATAAACTGATGTTCTAAAAAGGAAAAATGAGAAGATTTTAACAAAAGGTGTGTGGGATACACAGACATATTTTAAATTTAAAAATATGTACCACCAAAGGGAGATAATTTGGAACTTTTTCAATGATGTATACATTTTGAAAGTCATCTGGGGCCAACACGAATTGATTGTTTTGAATGATTTTTGTACCATATGATAAAGTAACAACTACAAAAGGAAATAAATAAAATTTGTAATGAAAAACAAATGTTGTTTTTTTCTGAAATTTTCATACCCTTGAGCCTCCTTAACCATTTTCTAACAAACACCATAAAAGTTAGAATAAATACAAGGCACATTCAATGTTGAAGAAATGTGCATAGTGGAAAGTACATAATTTATACACGAAGGGTACTTTTTTCATGGACTGTAAATTCATTATTATTCGTTGGATATCATTTTTTTGTGGATTTTGTGGGTAAAGGCCTAGGTGAACAACAATTTCAAATGTTCCACAAAATAGAAAAGGACTAAAGGTGTGCATGCAGACTTTCCATGAAAATGCAATGTTTACTGAATCCATGAAAATTGATTCCCACGAAAATAAATGAATCCACAGTACATGTATATCTCCTTTCTGACTGAGAATGACGCTGGACCACTATTTCAACCAAATCAAACTGTTCTTGAAATTATTAACTTATTTTAGTAAATATACCATTTGTGACATCAGATGAAAAATGTCAAAAGCATGTCATAATTAAGTCTCAGGGCAATAGGATGTTAGACACATTTTCTGATCATGACATTTAACATGTTTAATGAAGACACTCAATTCACAAATCAAGCAAAAAACAAGTTTTGTAGGTGTCAAATAGCAAATTAAGATAATCTATTATACTGATAATTCATTACTTGTTGATTTATCTCTTGTTTAAAAATAAATGTAAATAATATCTCTCAACTCTTAAATATGGCATGTTTTTCTTATAAAAGGTTTGAAAATAAGAAATGATTGTTTGCATGTTTGGTTTGAAAACTTACCTTTCCTTAGCATTCACCATTCTGAATTATTATTGTTTGTGTGTAATATGTTGCATCAGATATTGGTTTATATCAATGAATTGATGTGTCAATTAACAGCTCAATAAAAGTGAACATTTCTTACATCAATTATCTCCAATCTATAACATGCCAATTAACTGTTTACTATAATCTCATTAAGGTGTCATTTTAGTCTAATTAAATTATACCTATATTCTATTAAATCATTGACATGTAAACAGATTCATTTCTATTTTCTATAAAACAGTATGTGATGCTACATACACACAAACAATAATAATTCAGAGTGGTGAATGTAAAGGAAAGGAAGGTGTTCAAACCAAGGTTGGCAAGAAAGTGGTCAATACTAGTATTGACCATGCCAGTGGTAAATACCAGTATTTACCGGGAAATACTGGGAAATACTGGTCGATAGTATCAATCAATAGTAGAAACAACCATGAAAATTTCAATTGACCAGTATTTGCCAGTATTGACCACTTGGGGAGTATTGTCCGGGGCGGTAAATACCACTGGTAAATGCCGGGGGTGGTATTTACCGCCCAACCTTGGTTCAAACCAAACGGGCAAACAACCATTTTTTGTTTTATAAACTTAATAACAAATACTCAACAGCACTAAATATATTTGAATATTTTCCCAAAATTTACAACACCATTTCATCCTAGCGGTTTGAAGACATACAGATATAATCTCATGATGGACCCTAATGTAAGAGAGGATAGCAAGAAAATTGTAAAATTGCTCACTACAAACCTTCTTTTATTAATTATTTTGGGAGACAAAGACTTTGGTGATATAAACACAGCATCTCTGCCTGATATCCATCCTGGAGATTTGGGTGTTCCTGGTGACCTAAAACAGATGTATATAGTATTATCAGTGGATAAATGGAAAGATATAGCGGAAAAAGCAAACTAACGTAGCATATGAAAAATGGTTCTCATAGTAAAAGCCTGCACTATTTAATATCATCAATCTGTTGTACATACAAATGTAGGACTGTGTGATTATTGTCATTTTTAAAAGTGGGAACCAGATGCTCCGCAGGGCGTAGCTTTATACGACCGCAGAGGTTGAACCCTGAACAGTTGGGGCAAGTATGGACACAACATTCAAGCTGGATTCAGCTCTAAATTTGGATTGTGATTAAATAGTTGACACAGCATAGGTTTCTGACACAGAATGAATGTGTTCTAATGAACTTAAAATTTTTGTTTTCTCTTAGAGCAATTCACTATGCTGTTGAATATTAATCCTCTCAAAAAAATGTTTGAAGAAATTTTCTTTTTATTTAAGAAATTTCAAATGAGAAAAATTGAACCCAATTTTTTAATCACATCCCCCTTTCCCTTATTCCAAAACTAATCTCAATTAAAATTTTCTAATGGAGTTTGCAACAATAACTACTCATTTAAATACATCATAAAATATTAAGATGTAAAAAAACTGCTTGTTATCACTGAATGGTAAAGATTATTCAAATTTATCAGTTGGTAGTAAAAAGTGAATATACATTGTATATTGTATATAACAAAGATTTAAGTTGATTCTGGACAAAGAAAGATAACTCCAATTAAAAAAAATTCTTGCAATAAGATATTTCTTGCTTACTCTTCTGGACAAAGAAAGATACTCTAATTAAAAAAAAAATTTGCTATTTCACAATACTGTGCAATTGAAAAGACTTGCTATTGCACAATACTTAATATAATAATTTTAGATCCTGATTTGGACCAACTTGAAAACTGGGCCCATAATCAAAAATCTAAGTACATGTTTAGATTCAGCATATCAAAGAGGCCCAAGAATTTAATTTTTGTTAAAATCAAACTTAGTTTAATTATGGACCCTTTAGACCTTAATGTAGGCCAATTTGAAAACGGGACCAAAAATGAAGAATCTACATACACAGTTAGATTTGGCATATCAAAGAACCCCATTTATTCAATTTTTGATGAAATCAAATAAAGTTTAATTTTGGACCCAGGTTTGGACCAACTTGAAAACTGGGCCAATAATCAAGAATCTAAGTACATTTTTAGATTCAACATATCAAAGAACCCAACCGATTCATTTTTTGTCAAAATCAAACTAAGTTTAATTTTGGACCCTTTGGACCTTAATGTAGGCCAATTTGAAAACGGGACCAAAAATGAAGAATCTACATGTAGACCAATTTGAAAACATGACCAAAAGTTAAGAATCTACATACACAGTTAGATTCGGCATATCAAAGAACCCCAATTATTCAATTTTGATGAAATCAAACAAAGTTTAATTTTGGACCCTTTGGGCCCCTTTTTCCTAAACTGTTGGGATCAAAACTCCCAAAATCAATACCAACCTTCCTTTAATGGTCATAAACCTTGTGTTTAAATTTCATAAATTTCTATTAACGTTATCTTGCAAAAACCAAGAAAAATGCTTATTTGGGTCCCTTTTTGGCCCCTAATTCCTAAACTGTTGGGACCTAAACTCCCAAAATCAATACCAATCTTCCTTTTGTGGTCATAAACATTGTGTTTAAATTTCATTGATTTCTATTTACTTAAACTAAAGTTATTGTGCGAAAACCAAGAATAATGCTTATTTGGGCCCTTTTTTGGCCCCTATTTCCTAAAATGTTGGGACCAAAACTCCCAAAATCAATACCAACCTTCCTTTAATGGTCATATACCTTGTGTTAAAATTTCATAGATTTCTATTCACTTTTACTAAAGTTAGAGTGCGAAAACTAAAAGTATTCGGACGCCGCCGACAACGACGCCAACGTGATAGCAATATACGACGAAATTTTTTTCAAAATTTGCGGTTGTATAAAAAGAATACATTGGGATTTGGATTTTTTACAATCCCTCGTCTTTTATTGAAACAAATGAGATTTTATAAAAGGCCTTAGCTACACATGTTTACCAAAAAAGTTGACAGATGACAATAGAACCAAAGAACTATAACTCAAATATTTTAGTCCCTCAATAAGCAATGTAATCTTCGATGGTTGCCCTGTAGCAATGTAACTCTTCACAAGTTCTGGAATTTGATGGTTGCCCTATAGAAGAGGTGAATTAGCCTCGCCTCCATATAGCCCCTTGTTGTGCTAATGCAGCGTATAACAACCAATAATCAATCAGTTCAATTAAATCAAAATATAGCTATAAAAAAATCCAAAGCTTATTCTAAATGATTGATAGATTTTTATTGTCAGTGCATTCAGACATTAATATAGTAATTGTAAATAAGCGGAATATGGTATCATAAAAACTGATTTTATATTCTGATAAAAATAACTGGTTAACCTTAACAAAAATTCATACAAAGAAGATTTTCAGAAAATCATGCTTACTTGATTTTAAATCCATTTTAAGGTTTTTGAGATACTGAAGTTCATTTTGTAATCTGATTATCAAACCATAACTTAAACTGATGCATACCTTTTCTGTGAAGCTGTGTAGCCTTTCTTAGGTGTTTTACTTGGCATTTCTGAAAAAAATCGTTATTGATTATGCATGTTTTAAGTCTAGTACACTACACAAAAACATTTGATTTACATGTCTACAATGAAACAATAAATACACCCCCCTGGTATATTTACCAAAATGGTGCATCTCTACTGCTGCAGTACATTAACTATAGCTTCCTCAGCTATACTGAGCTGCACAGTGCAAACATACTCTTTACTTTAAGAGCTGACCCTACATTTTGAAAAGGGTGCAATTAAATAAAATAATCACTGAGTGCAGCAAGACTAAGTATAGGGGGAGGGAGGAGTTAAAGATTAAATAGCAACTTTTTTTTAGTTTACTTTACATATCTTAAATTTAGAGCCTAAGGTACACCAACGTCTCTTCTCAAAACATATTATTGAGGCAAAGAAATGCATTTAAAAAATCAAACAACGGGGAGGGGGATACCAGAGGGACAGTCTTACTGATTTGAGGGAATTGTCAGGATAAGGTGAATAAAGAGATATATTAAAAATATAACTATTCTTAATCCCAAACCTCACCCTAACACTACCCCTAAAACTGAATCCCCATACCGTACCATATCCTGAATGAACCTCAACTCTAAAGTATAGGGATCCCTAATGTAAAAGAAAGGCCAATATTTTTGGTGGTATCAGGTCTGTTTGCGCCCAATATACTTTCGCACCCTACACGTTCGCACCCAAGGTCCGTTCGCACTCTACACGTTCGCGCCCAATTTTAATTCAAATTCCAGTTGATTAATTGGGAAATCATGATTCTTGTTTTTAATTGCTTTCCTGTAAATACTGAATGTATTTATAGCTTGGTATGAGTAAAAGATTGAAGATTTCAAATGAAAAACACAAAAGATAATTGTTTTTAACAGCTTGGTCCCTTTGATACAATAAAATAAAGCAATACACTATTATAACCAAAACATGATCAAACATGATAAAATTTATTCAACACACAAAAAAAAAAACGTAGTCAGAATCTCACTTGATTTTAAACAAGTCAATGAAACAAAGTTATAGCAATACACTAACCAAATCATGATTAAGAGTTATTCAACACAAAATAAAACGTTGACAGAATCCCACTTTATTTAGAAACGATTTTTTTTTAACAATACACTATCGATCACTATCCAAAGCATAATTTTCTCAAGACAACAAAATAAAAAACGCTTTCATTTTATTTTGAGACAACGAAAACAATCATACTTATAAGAATACTACTTGATTACAAAGTTATTAAACCCAAAACCAATTAAAATTGGGCGCGAACATGCAGGGTGCGAACAAACTTTGGATGCGAACATGTAGGGTGCGAAAGTGAAAGGGGGCGAACATGAGTGGGCGCGAACGGACCCGGATTCATTTTTGGTTACGTTTAAATGTTTACTCGAGCATATCAGTAGTAAAGCTTTGACCAATCAGATTGGTTCATTCACCATATAAAAATGGCGGTTTTCCAATTACAAAAAATGAAAATAAACACATTTCTCGATTTTATAGTAAATAGATAAGGACCTCCTATAAAAACTACTAAATTTAATCGGAATATACTTTTCGATGAATCCTTCATGTCTTTCTTGGCCAATTAAACTTTCCTTTAAAAATCAATGAATGATCTTAAGTCACTGCCAGGAATTCGTTGTGCATCGCGTCAGTCACCCACAAACATTTGAATTCGAATAGACGACATTTATAGATTATTTTCTTCTCAATTAAACATTATTTAATAGTAACTCATCCATGATACTAAGGAAATTGTAACTGCATCCATCTTTACTATTCTTACTTACTTTTTTTCAGCAATACACATCAAAATTTGCTTTTCTGTTTCAAAACAAACCGTGGCCTTTACACTAGCCCTTGACCTAAATGATAAGCCAATCAAAATGTAGCTCTCAGAGAATTTGAATTTGGCGTTTCCAAATTAATACGCTGAAATCTGACGGAAGGTAACTTTTTCTTATTAAAAAAACTTTATTGGCTTATATTTTTAAAAGAATAATTATTTTCTAATCACTGGATGAATTTTGAAAGTTCGTTATGCAATAAATTTATCGATGTTTGATTATAGTTTGAGAACTATATTTCCAGTGGATGGATATGTGACCACTACTTCAGGATTTCATTTCGCGCGGCAGTATACAGAAGAGGTCCTTAATGTAATTTTAAAACAATTCCCCCGAATTTTATGTGGTTGCTTTAGAACAAATTTACGTGAGGTAAGCTAAGTTGTTTTTCGTAGAAATTGTAAATACTTACAAATGCAGATACGGTTTTTATTCCACAAACGTAACGGCTTTGTTTATTTATTTTGAAAGAGTTTTCAGAGGCAATTATTAAAAAAAACATTATGCAAATTGGTTTACACGTAATGCAAAAAAAAACTAACTATAGAAATATTTTTTTATAGTTACATATATATGCAACTTGTGTACTCTACATGGCCTCTTTTAAAAACACATAATTTAAAAAAAATAAAATATTTTGAAGCCAAGGCAAAGGCGTCAGTGGTTGTACAAACAAGGAGTTAAAAGATGAAGAATTGTCTACACATAATGTGATCAAAGCTTTGTCTTCAAATGTTTTTGTACATATGTACAGTACTGCTGTTAAAATATTTATATAATTTAAAGCAAGTAACATATCAAAATCATACAGGCAAGCTGTGAAAAATATTTTGTAATATAAAGCAATTAACAACAAAATCATACGGGCAAGCTTTGAAATCCTACAATGTAGCTCTATACACCTTATCGCTATTCCCGCTTGACCTGGGAATCTGTCCTGCTTGAACTGTTGACGTCATACAACAATCTCTTTTCCATTGTGGCGTCAGATATTTTCTTGTATGGCGTCAAAATTTTACGGGAACTTGTGTGATGTCCAGTAATACCGGACAAATAGCGATAAGGTGTATTGTCCATTTATGGTCTGCAAATATCAAAATCATCAACAGGACCATAAAAGCTAGGTATTCACATGTACTCTGGGACAGGACAGTTTTTTTTTACCTCCCCCCTTTAAAAAAAAAAAAAATCTGTTTTTTTATTCGTTTTATATTGATTTCAATTAATTTCATGTTATTATGTATTATTAGAACATAACTTTACTTGGATAACTTGCATTTGCTTTTAAACTATATATCAATTCCAAGTTTACTTTTCATAGCACCAGCGTTAGCTGATATAACAATAAAGAGAATTGTATATATTTTCTATTTTTCAAGGGATATCCCAAGCCAAATTCATTAATTTCCTTTAAGTCTTTGAGCATGACTTAGTTTCTGCAAACATTAATTTAACTCTCTTTAACAGGTTGGGCACAACCCACCAAATGGGGAACTATTCCCCAAATGAGTAACAACCCCTCATTTGAGTAATCATTTCATAGTGCTAAAAATGGGTCTTTTTAGTTAAAATGGCACTACTTTATAGAAAATGGAACAACTTCTTCCAAAGAGCTATATTTTTATTATGGATTTTGAAAAAGTTAAAAGCCTTGAAAATAGTCAAATTTTCTGATTTTTCTTGTATCTTCTCAGTAAATCAAGATAGGGATAATCATCTTTCAGAAAATATGCTGCATTTTTCATGAATATGTGCCATTTTACGAAAAAAGACTCAGCTACTACCAAATGATTACTCAAATGAGGGATTGTTACTCATTTGAGTAACAGTTCCCCATTTGGTGGGTTGTGCTCAACCTGTTTAAAGTGCCATAAATTTTAATTTAATTTAAAGTCTATCAACAGAACTGATGAATTTGATTGTTGTGTGTCGTCATATTTTTATTCTTTATTGACATAAGTAATGTTTGGGCGACAACTCTTAACTGGTTCCCTTCATTAGGTGTTCCAAATGTTATTGAACAACATGATAGGGTACAAGAGTTTTCCATCATCAGAGGTTTCATATGCGTTTTACCCCAAAAAGCTTTTCACTTCTCAACTCGATTACTCTATCAAGTACAGATTTGGGTAGCATCACTCTTACCCTTATTGATTCATGTAATCTCAAGGGTTAATCATCTGTAGAGACATGGCCCAGGAACATTGTTATATATTATAATATAGTCTGGTTTCTTTTCAGAATGTTATATGGTAAGATTGTAGTAATCAAAAGAAGTGGTGCTGATGGAGCCCAGTTCCCTTTAACCACCAGTAACTGCTTGTTTGGAAGGTAATCATAATGATCATTTCTCAAAAAAAAAAACGAGTTTTATGTATCAAGGGATATTCCAAGGCATACATGTTTGCATATTATCTAAGAATATAGATACTCAGTGTTGCATAATAAGAACAGCTTACTCAAAGTTTCTGTGTTTTGTGCCATGTTCATTCAGAAAGTATCTCAATTTATCTTTGGTTGAATTTCAAAAATCTGTAGCAATTAGTTAGTATTTAGTTTCCTTTGCTTTTGGTCTATTATAATATACATTTGTATATATGCCCAAATATTCATAAAAAGGAAAGTTGTCTCATTGGTGCTTAAACATATATCTTTATTACCAAAATTTAGAAATAAAATATGCACATTTGAATTACATCAACATCAATATTGAATACATGTATATTAATTATCTTTAGTTCATACATGTACATAAATAATGTATCTAAGTAATAGCTATAATTTATAAGGAATTTTGATGTTTTACATGAATGTATGTTACAAGGCTGTTGCTCAAGTTAACCATTTCCTCAGTCAATTTTTTTTTGCGTACTTGATTTGCATAGGATTTTTCAATAAAATGCTGAAAATATGTTTTAAAGTATTAGTGCATTTGGGAAAACAAATATTATTTCATCAGATAAATTTAAGTTGGATATTCTTATGTATGACTTTTCATATTGGATACAAATTTTAGTGAGTATAATGCAGACATTTCATAGTCAACTCCTTTCAAATGAGGTACTACACAGGCTTCAAAAGGCGTCATTATGGAGGAAAGGGATAACTTTAGATAAAAAATAGCAATTACTATGGTCAATACAACATTTTATGACATTTCAAATGCTTCATACTGCTCCTTTTAACCTCATAGCAATACTGATTTTATACATCAAATACCATTCAACATTTAAAGAGGTTAATATTGAAAAAATAAATATAGATAAGTTCTGCTTCTTAAGTTTGAAAGTGGGGATAGTTTTACATTGATTCCAATTGAATGGATGCTCAATTATTTAAATGTGCATTTTTTGTATTTAACATGGATACAATTGTTCAGAGCTGAAAAAAATAAATTTAGCAAGTCTCAATTTTACTAAGATAGTTATATATTTTTTGTAGGAGCAATGACTGTGACATAAGAATTCAGCTTCCAAATGTGTCTAGAGAGCACTGCCGAGTTAGTGTAGCAGATAACGGAGAGGTAAATATACCAACACTAATCCAGGGAGAAAAATAAATTAATTTAAAATCACAGAAAATTGATTGTTGTCAACTTGGGAATTAATTTTTGTTCTGAAGATCTTGTGATAATTTTTGTTCTGAAGATCTTGTGATAATTTTTGACCTTTGTTTACCACAAAACATAGAAATAACCTACTTCTGGTGCAGAAAAGGATCTGTATAATACAGGAATTGCATACATTTTTTTCTTCTGGATTTTTTGGAATGGATAATTTACTTTTTAAATTACAACCTACTGACTTAATTTTTTTCTGAATGTAACTGGAATCACACATTTTTATTTTGCCTAATGCAATTGGTCAAATTTCTACAAATTTTAAATTGATGTTAGGATGTGTGAATGTGCATGACGATCCACTTTTGATTTTGGAAATTTTCTGGTGTTTCATTCTTGAGTTGTGAGACTTATAAATCATATTTGATGAAATATTTATTTCCCCAATAAATTATAATCAATTTTATTCTCCAATTTGAATTATAAAATCATAAGTTGTCCTAATCATGCTTTGTTTTTTTTGTAGGTTTATTTGACAAACCTGAGCACAGTCAATCCTATTACAGTCAACTCAAAATATATTGACACTACATTAAAACTTCATCATGGAGATGTGTTTACAATTATAGACAGGTCTTTTCGCTTTGAAATTCCTAATATGACAGGGAAGTCCCCAGTCAGAAGCCCTTTGAAAAATTCAGTTATTACTCCGGTGAAAGGATCACCAAATAAAGGAATGGGTACACCTAAGGTAAGTTTTAATACTAATCTTCTTAAAACACTGTTGCCTTAACCCTTTCCTCCATAATGACGCCTTTTGACGCCACCCCCCTTACTCCATAATGACGCCTTTTGACGCCTGTGTAGTACCTCAGTTGAAACACTTTGACTACAAAGTGTCTGCAGTTGACTTAATCAAGTTTGTATCCAATATGAAAAGGAATATCATAGGAATATCCAACTTAAATTTATTTGATGAAATAGTTGTTTTTCACAATTCCTTAATACTTTAAAGCATAAGTTTAGCATTTTATCAAAAAAAATCCTATGCGAATCAAGTATGCATAAAAAAAATTCAATGGAGGAAAGGGTTAATGATTGGTAGGCAGTTATAATTATTGACAAGCTCTTCAGTTGGGTTTATACCAAATGTAAATAGGTTGGAGAAAACTAATGAAAAAGGCCAAATATTTGATGAACAGAATTGCATCAAAAAGAAATGATTTGAGATTTTTATTCTATTAGACGATATAAGTAGATGTGGAATAAGTGCTAATGAGATGTCGCATATATACTTAGTCAAACACCAAAGGCATTGCATGCAGTCAAACATCATGGACATTGCATACATACATGTAGTCGACATTATCAACCTTGAAAACATAGTCAAATAGTATTAACAATATCTAGGATGTTTGAATATGTATTATACATATTAAAACATCCTAGACATTGCATACATAATCAGACATCATTGCTATTGCATACATTGTCAAAAATTATTGTTAAACTAAAATTTAAATCGCTTTTCACTTGATGCTGGCAAGATTTTGTTCATGCACTTTGATAATGTTAAAAACTAGGAAACATACTTACACATATTACAACATTCAATTTTCAATTATATTTATAATGCCATTATTTATATAATTTTGGAAGTATTTGTCATATATTGGAAAATGCACTTTTCCCCTAATTCAAAAGGATTTTTTTTTTTTACAACCTGAAAGGTGGTTTATTTATTTATGTAGATATATAACCTACATCCATTTAATATGTAAAGTAAAATGGAGTACAGAGTACAAAAAATGTTTTTGTATTTTCAGACTGTTGATATGAATGAGACGTTAGCTTTGAAGCCATTATCACCCAGTAACAGAAAAAGTATAGGAGGATCATCAATTAAGAAAACCCCAGCTGGTCGTGCGCTTACTCCCCAGCCAGCTAAAATGTCAAAATCAAATTCTCCAAGACATAATTCTACTCCAGCAAGCATGAAGAATACAATGAAAATACTAACACCTAAATCCAAACCTCCACCACCGTCCGAAGGAGTAGACAGCAGTACTAAAAGCAAGAAACCAAGAGTACAGTCACCATCTCCAGTTAGAGGCAGTGCCAAGAAAGTTCATGTATCAAGAGCTGATGATAGAGTTAATACTCCAGCAAAGTCTCCTGCTAGGAAATCTTCATCTGATACAAAGACAAGTAAAACACCAGGAAAAAGTCCAAAGACCAAAACTCCTGCTAAATCACCAGCAAAATCTGTACTAGAAAATGCTGCTACTAAGACTCCTGCAAAATCTGAGACAAAAACTCCAAAAAAACAAACCCCTGCTAAATCATCTGCTAAACCTCCTTCACCAGATGTGGTTACTCTAGCTAAAACTCCAAGATCAAAAACACCAGCAAAGTCACCTGCAAGATCAGTGACACCAGCAGCTAAAACTCCTAGGTCAAAAACACCGGCAAAGTCTCCTGCAAGGTCAGTAACACCAGCAGCTAAAACTCCTAGGTCAAAAACACCAGCAAAGTCTCCTGTAAGATCAGCATCACCAGCAGCTAAAACTCCAGCAAAGTCACCCGCAAGATCCGTAACACCAGCAGCTAAAACTCCTAGGTCAAAAACTCCGGCAAAGTCACCTGCAAGAGCAGTATCACCAGCTTCCAAGACACCTGTTTCAAAAACACCAGCCAAGTCTCCTGGCAGATCAGTTTCACCTGCTGCAAAAACGCCAGCAAAGTCACCTGGTAGATCAATATCACCAGTTGCCAAGACACCTACATCAAAAACACCAGCTAAGTCACCTGGTAGATCAGTTTCACCAGCTGCCAAGACACCTGCATCAAATACACCAGCCAGGTCACCTGGCAGATCAGTTTCACCAGCTGCCAAGACACCTGCATCAAAAACACCAGCCAGGTCATCTGGCAGATCAGTTTCACCAGCTGTCAAGACACCTGTTTCTAAAACACCAGGCAAGTCTCCTGCAAGACCAGTTTCACCAGCTACTAAAACTCCTAGGTCAAAAACACTGGCAAAGTCACCTGCAAGAGCAGTATCACCAGCTGTTAAGACTCCTGCTGCAAAAACACCAGCCAAGTCTCCTGTAAGATCAGTTTCACCAGCTGCTAAGACTCCTGCTGCAAAAACACCAGCCAAGTCTCCTGTAAGATCAGTATCACCAGCTGCTAAGACTCCTGCTGCAAAAACACCAGCCAAGTCTCCTGTACGATCAGTATCACCAACTGCTAAGACTCCTGCTGCAAAAACACCAGCCAAGTCTCCTGTAAGATCAGTATCACCAACTGCTAAGACTCCTGCTGCAAAAACACCAGCCAAATCTCCTGTAAGATCAGTATCACCAGCTGCTAATACTCCTGCTGCAAATACACCAGCCAAGTCTCCTGTAAGATCAGTATCACCAACTGCTAAGACTCCTGCTGCAAAAACACCAGCCAAGTCTCCTGCAAGATCTGTATCACCAGCTGCTAAGACTCCTGCTACAAAAACACCAGCCAAGTCTCCTGCAAGATCTGTATCACCAGCTGCTAAGACTCCTGCTGCAAAAACACCAGCCAAGTCTCCTGCAAGATCTGTATCACCAGCTGCTAAGACTCCTGCTGCAAAAACACCAGCCAAATCTCCTGTAAGATCAGTATCACCAGCTGCTAAGACTCCTGCTACAAAAACACCAGCCAAGTCTCCTGCAAGATCTGTATCACCAGCTGCTAAGACTCCTGCTGCAAAAACACCAGCCAAGTCTCCTGCAAGATCTGTATCACCAGCTGCTAAGACTCCTGCTGCAAAAACACCAGCAAAGTCTCCTGTAAGATCTGTTTCACCAGCTATCAAGACTCCAACAAAGTCGCCTGTAAGATCAGCATCACCTTCAAGTTCAGTTTCACCAACTGCAAAGACTCCTGTTACAAAATCACCAGCCAAGTCACCTGTAAGGTCAACCTCACCAGCTACCAAAAGTCCAGTGATGAAAACAACACCTAGGTCGAGATCATTGTCACCAGTAGAAAAGTCAACAGGTATTAAATAAGGCACTTGGACTTGCATAACATTGTATCTCTCAAAGGGTTTATGTTGTGCAAGTTTTAATGATGATACAATGTATTGTTAATTCTATGTAAATCAGCCAATTAATAACCCAGAATTATGATAAGTAAGTTTAGATTTTATTCATCAATATAATAATTATGCAATGAAAAGTCAAATACAGAAAATATAGAAAAGGAAAATAACTTAAATTATTATGTATGGTTAACTGTCTACCGACCATTGTTCATAACAATTTATGCATTTTTTTATCATTCTATGTTTCAGCCAAGAAGACCCCACAATCCAACAACAGAAGAAAGGTAAAACTTGTTATTAAATTTAAAAAAAAAAATGCATTTTTTCCCTATTTTAACCTGCAAGGGTTTTTTTGCCAGATCATAACACATTATTCAGGGCTATATTTCCATTCATTCTCAAAGGTACTAAAAAGTTTAGTTAAAAGTTTCAAAACACCTTCTTTCATGTGATATTGACTAAACAAATCACATTTTCATTAAAGAAAAACAAGGAAATTTTGAGCCCCCTAGAAAAAAAAGTTTTTATTGAATTGCATGTAAATGTTTGTTTATTATTCATACAAGACTTGGATTATAATAATCATTTTGTTTATAATAGACTATGCCTGCAGGCAGTCCTTATCATCCAGCAACAGAAGACCTTAGGACAGAGTTGTCTGAATTGAGGAGAAGATCACAGCCATTGATTACAGAAAGCCCTTCAGGTATTTACATTTATGTAAACTACAAACAGGAAGTATAAACCTTCTGAGGACACAGTATTAAAAATGATGAGAAATATTAACTTTATTACTCATGCAAGAAAAGCCTTTTCTGTTGGTAAGGAATGTAATGTAGATTTTAGAAAATGTGGGGTTGATAAGTTTTACAAAGTTGCCGACTTTGCCATTTCAACACATTCTTCATTTGCTCTCAACCAAAATCTTCAAACTCATTAACAATGCCAGTGATATTGTCTTTTAGTAAACTACCACTACTGTTGTTTTTTTGGGAGAGAAGGGTGTGCATAGTTTTTCTTTAATTGGAAAATTTATTTTTCTCCCGATTTTTGCAGTATTTTCCCATATATTTTTATTGTCGGCCATTTTCAACCTGAAAGGAACTTTTTGGAGTGAGGAAAGAGCTTCATTTTTTAGTCATTGGGAATTTTCTCTAGAGGAAAAAGCTGAATTTTGGATGTAATGTGAGGCTTATATACAGGACATTGAATATGATAATGTTTGACATTGACACTATTTGTAATTTATAAATGTTTTTTTGTTGCAGCTTCTCCAAAAGTAAAAAGTGGAAGTAAAAGGAAATCTACTCAAAGTATTGGCTCGGATGCGAAAAAGAAAAGAATTTCATTTGGTCCATCATTAAGTCCAGAAATGTTCGATAAAAAACTGCCACCGATAACCCCAGTAAGAAAAGGTACAACACCAAGGAGATTGTCTGAACCATTTAGTGTTTTATCACCAAAGTCATTATTAAAAAGAAAGTCTTTGGCTAATTTTAGAAAAGAATCTACAATCACTGAAGAAAGTCCAAGTAAGGAATCTCCAGTAAAGAGTGCAAAATCAACTCCTGCAAGAAAATCTCCTAAAACACCAACCAGAAAGTCACCTGCAAAGTCTCCAAAATCCACTCCTGTGACAACCAAATCTCCAAGAACATCACCTGCAAAAGGAAAGACTCCTCGATCTCCAAAATCACAGAAAAATTCACCTGCTACAGGCCCAAAAACAAATAAACGCCTGTCAACATCTTTATCTGAAGAAACATTAAATGCAGATATCAGTTATACTGGTATTGAAGAGTTAATGAAAACCCCAAAGGTGGCAACAAGTACTCCTAAAGCAGGAAAGAACTCGAGTGGACAGCGTAGACGTGCAAGCACTGGTGCTCTGAACCTGACTGGAGTGAAAAGACTAATGAAAACTCCCAAAAACAAATTGGATGAGGTTAGCTTTACAGGGTTATCAGCAATTATGAAAACACCTGAAGCAGAGGTTCAAGCAGTCAAGAAGGTCACACCGAAGTCATCAACAAGAAAATCAATTCAAGGAAAGATAAATCCCTCACCAAAATCAGCAAAAAAAGCTACACCAGCTAAGAGAGTTTCAACTCCACGCAAACTTAGTCCAAAATCATTAAAGAAAACTCCTAAATCTCTCAAGAAGTCCCCACCATCATCACTTAGAAATGCTGTGGCTATGAGGGCAATACATGGAAAGCAGAAAACACCTAAACTTCCAACTAATCTTTGGTCTGATATTGTCAAGAAAGGCATTGCAGACAAAGGGGTAGCTAGAAGACGATCAACAAAGAAACCTCTTCCAGTTGTGCAGAAGAGAGCCAAAACACCAAAGAGTATAAAGAAGGTATTTTATAACTTAGAGGGCTTATTGATGTCAAATTACTTTTCAATCAGATAAATAGTAAAACAGTTTGGCACAGACTGTTTTTGTGAAATTGCTTTCACATGCTCGTAAAACTCTTATCTACAGGCAAACAGAAGTCAACTAAAATTTTCAAAAACTAAGCTTTGGGCTTGTGGACTCAAATTTTTATCGTGAATTCCAGAACCTGTAGTTCTCATTTAATTGTTATATAGTTTTTAGCTCACCTGGCCCGAAGGGCCAAGTGAGCTTTTCTCATCACTTGGCGTCCGTCGTCCGTCGTCGTCCGTCGTCGTCGTCGTCCGTCGTCGTTAACTTTTACAAAAATCTTCTCCTCTGAAACTACTGGGCCAAATCAAACCAAACTTGGCCACAATCATCATTGGGGTATCTAGTTTAAAAAATGTGTGGCGTGACCCGGTCAACCAACCAAGATGGCCACCACAGCTAAAAATAGAACATAGGGGTAAAATGCAGTTTTTGGCTTAAAACTCAAAAACCAAAGCATTTAGAGCAAATCTGACATGGGGTAGAAATGTTTATCAGGTCAAGATCTATCTGCCCTGAAATTTTCAGATGAATCGGTCAATCGGTTGTTGGGTTGCTGCCCCTGAATTGGTAATTTTGAAGAAATTTTGCTGTTTTTGGTTATTATCTTGAATATTATTATAGATAGAGATAAACTGTAAACAGCAATAATGTTCAGCAAAGTAAGATCTACAAATAAGTCAACATGACCAAAATGGTCAGTTGACCTGTTTAGGAGTTATTGCCCTTTATAGTCAATTTTTAACCATTTTTCGTTAATTAAAGTAATCTTTTACAAAAATCTTCTCCTCTGAAACTACTTGGCCAAATTAATCCAAACTTGGCCACAATCATCTTTGGGGTATCTAGTTTAAAAAATGTGTGGCGTGACCTGGTCAACCAACCAAGATGGCCGCCACGGCTAAAAATTGAACAAAGGGGTAAAATGCAGTTTTTGGCTTATAACTCAAAAACCAAAGCATTTTGAGGAAATCTGACATGGGGGGTAAAAATGTTTATCAGGTCAAGAACTATCTGCCCTGAAATTTTGAGATGAATCGGTCAATCGGTTGTTGGGTTGCTGCCCCTGAATTGGTAATTTTGAGGAAATTTTGCTGTTTTTGGTTATTATCTTGAATATTATTATAGATAGAGATAAATTGTAAACAGCAATAATGTTCAGCAAAGTAAGATCTACAAATAAGTCAACATGACCAAAATGGTCAGTTGACCCCTTTAGGAGTTATTGCCCTTTATAGTCAATCTTTAACCATTTTTCATAAATCTAAGTAATCTTTTACAAAATCTCCACTGAAACTACTAGGCCACAATCATCTTTGGGGTATCTAGTTTGAAAAATGTGTCTGATGACCTGGCCATTCAACCAAGATGGCCGCCACGGCTAAAAATAGAACATAGGGGTAAAATGCAGTTTTTTGCTTATAACTATGAAACCAAAGCATCTAGAGCAAATCTGACAAGAAGTTAAATTGTTAATCAAGTCAATATCTATCTGCCCTGAATTTTTCAGATGAATTGGACAACTGGTTGTTGGGTTGCTGCCCTCCAATTGGTAATTTTTAAAGAAATTTTGCCGTTTTTGGTTATCTTGAATACTATTATAGATAGCGATAAACTGTAAACAGCAATAATGTTCAGCAAAGTAAGATCTACAAATAAGTCAACATGACCTAAATGGTCAATTGACCCCTTAAGGAGTTATTGCCCTTTATAGTCAATTTTTAACAATTTTCATTAATTTGGTAAATTTATGTAAATTTTTACCAAATATAGTTCTCTGTTACTAATGGGCAAAGTTCATGATAGATATAATTGTAAGAAGCAAAATCGTTCAGTAAAGTAAGAACTTCAAACACATCACCATCACCAAAATACAATTTTGTCATGAATCCATTTGTGTCCTTTGTTTAATATGCACATAGACCAAGGTGAGCGACACAGGCTCTTTAGAGCCTCTAGTTTTATGTCTCAACACTTTATAGCCAATTTAGACTATTTTTCCTTCATTGTTGAGGATCATTACAGTTGCCTTTAATTGCTTACATTCACTTCATTTGAACTCTGGTTGACAGTCGTCTCATTGGCATTTATTACAAAATCCTGTATTTTATAATGATTTTTTTTTAGAATAATAAAAAAAACCACATGATGCTGTGTGAGGTCATTACTTTTACCATTGGAAGAACAATAATTTTGTATACCTGTCTTGTTTAAAACAATATGGGTTCATATGAGTGTGTGAGGTCATTACTTTTACCATTGGAAGAACAATAATTTTGTATACCTGTCTTGTTTAAAACAATATGGGTTCATATGATCAATCTTGGTCAGCTGCACCCTAGTGTTTAATAAAAAGAGTTTTCCTAAGTGTGAGCAAAATACTTTTATAGTAAAACTGTCTGGTGGAACAAAATTTTCATAATGAAATGTTTGAAATCAACATAGGACAGAAGTCTGACGTTTTCCAGTCACATGTTGAACTGGAGCTAGTTAATTTATTACTCAAAAAGTACCAATACTGGTATTTAGGGCTTTTCCAATAAAACATACATGGTACCAATGGAAAGCACGGTAAAAATGGATAACCACCTATAGAGACAAATTAGAATTTCCTTACATTTCCACTATGTATAAACATATGACTCCCAACCATAGTTAAGATTTGAAAGTGATATCAACCATATTTTGTAGAAGATGCCCCCAAAGACCCCAAGAACAAAAGCTGCATCTAAAGCACCAACCACTGGACATGCTGACTCACCAGTTACTATAGTTATACATAAAAAATTAACATCCACTCCTGCTCTGTTACCAAGAAAGGGAAGGAAAAGCCTTGGAGTTAGAAAGGTATGTGTATCTAAGTACTCATTTATACATGTTTATACCCCTTCTGTTTGAGCAGGTGATATTTATGGTTGATGAGAGGGGTAACAATTGGTTGATCATTTATTCTATTTTGACACAATTATGCGCTCGAAACACTCAACAGAATAATGAAAATTTCTAAATCTTAAATGATATACATATAAACCACCTCAAACTTCAATAAGAATTAGATGCAACTATTTTAATAGAATATATTTAAGATTAGCTCAAGCCTTCCAGTTTAATCTTCTTTATTCAGTACAAGATTTAAAAATAATCAAATGATGTTGACAAATTGTGTTAAGTAGAAGTAAATTATTAAATGTTGACAAATAAACATTGTATTGCAGGCAAAACCAAAAGCAACATCACGACTATCAGGTATAGCTGACATCTTTAGGACACCAAGTCCAGCAAGTTCTCCTGAGAGAACAGGAACACCATACTCACTCTATTCTGATCTGCCAGAAACACCCATTGGTCCTGGTGAAATGTTGGTATCACCAATGTCTTCAACAAAGAGAAAGTCTGTCCCTACACCTAAGTTAGTTGGAATAAAACAGTTGTATGCTACACCAAAACAGATAAGATCACCAGTTAGTCCATCAGGAGTAAAGGAAATGTTTAAGGTATGTAGTACACTAAGGAAATGGAAAGATTAGCAAAGTTCGTGAAAACTTCGTTTGACCCGTCATTGGACCGACAAAGCAAAATTATTTGTCAGTCCTACAAAATTTTTGCCAGTCCTACAAAATCTGTCAATTTGATCCTATTATAAAATAATAACATTTTATCCAAAAATATCTTTATTATTATTTTTAGTTTTATTTTTCACAGCCACCGACACATTAATAATGAAGGACACGTTCTGTTCTTCTGATTGTTCTTCACTATCAATTTCATCAACTGAATCATTTTCTCAGTATTTGTTATCTCCATCTAAGATTTCAATCGCTGATTGTTTGCAAAGAACAAATTTAGCAGGCCACTTGTAGATCGGCACTAAGTTTTCCATAGGTTTCAGTTTGTCTATAACAGGAATCCAGTACCAGAAATAACCAGCAGGTACATCTGAAGACCGATGTAAACGCGTATTTGATTTAGTTGCAGTACAACTAATTACCGATAAAGAGGGAACTACAATGGCCGTTTTTACATCGGTCATCAGGACCGGCACTAGGTTTCAAAGTACTGGTCCGAGCCTCATTTTGGCGATCAGGACAGACCATTTTCTTGAACTCTGGATTAGTTCTTGTCAGCCAACCAGTTACAAATATTCTTTGGTGCATGTGGAAGCATAATCTACAAGTTTGAAACCGTATTAACATATATGCCATGTAGCAAGTTTAAATTATTATATTTGTAAGGTAATTTTGTTTTTGTAGATTGGCAATTTTGTAGCTTGACAGATCAAAAATTTCGAAAAAATTATTGAGTGAGGTAAATAATTTAATTTAAATGCATTTTTTTTTTAGACACCTAAATCAGCTACTCCAAAACTCAAAGTGTCAAAAAGCACACTAGAAAAGTCTACAGCTAAGAAGTCACCAACAGTTACCAAGTCTCCTGTTGCCAGGTTAGTAGTATTAAAGATTTTCAGTGTACTGTGGATTCATTAATATTCATTTGATACTCATTTTGGATTCATTAATATTCATTGGATACTCATTTTTGTGGATTTCACGGGTACAGGGGAACTACAAATTGCAAATTGTCCAGATGAATGTATCCAGACTTTGCCAAAACCAGGAATATGCAGTGTCCATGAAACGGACTGGTGACAAATAAGGGAAACAAACTTATTGTGTAATTGGTTTAAACACAGGTTTCGTTCTGCAAAATTATTAGGGAAAACGACATTTCAAGGTCACTAACAATTGATTTGTCTATTTTTAGAAACGCAAACTGGAAGTTTAATTTTTCACAAGAGAAAGTGTCATCACCTCTGTTAGTGATTAACAATGATTAATGCATTTCATTTCATAAAAAAAGGATATTTTAATTATTTTTCAGGGATAATGCATTTGTTAGGGTCGGCGAGAATAAAAAAGCCTGAAAAGTCGATTTTATTTTTATTCTGGAAATCGGCAGAATCGGGTCGGCGGATCCGTAAACCAACAAATTAAAAAATCCTGGCCTAATGATGCTACAAAGCTTCCACTTAATACTTTGGGAAATCATATTCACATCCTTAAAATGCATGTTCAGTCTACACTTAACTTATAATTTATGATCTTAAGAAAGATGTCAGTAGCGTAGTACCCAAAAGTTGCAGGTTCATGTTACCTGTTTTTTTTCTGAATTAAGCAAACTCGGTTTAGTTGTGATGAACAATTATCATTTTTCAGACGTGGCAGAAAAAGACTTGCCCCTGCATCCCCAGATGTTGCAGAAACAGTATTGGAGAGACCAGCTAAAAGAACAAAAAGAGGTGTAGTTAAAAAGACTCCAGTCAAATCTCCCAAGAAGGCTGCAGCATCCCCAAAGGTTACAGAAAAAGCAACAGAGGTTTCATCTAAGAAAACAAGAAGAGGAGCAGTCAAAAAATCACCTGTTAAAACTGCTGCCAAGGCCTCAAGGTACGCTATTTACATAACTTAGCAAGACAGCATTATATAGATGTCTGTTATTTGACTGATAAAAAAATGACTTGACTTGAGACTTCAATTGATTTTGTCTTCTTGTGTCGAAAAATTAAAAAAACAGAAACAGATGGACATGACATTACCTTTTATGCTTGCTATAAATATTCTACCACTACATTGAGTGTGATACAATTTTTATCCACTCCAGACTGAATTTTCAAACAGGCAGCTTGCTCAGCGTTGTAAATATTTAGAATTTAACTGTTGGATTGGAGAAACATTGTATTCTATTGACAAGTTTATGGTGGAATCTGTTTCTGTAACTATTTTAAGATGCAATGCAGAAAAGCATCATTTAATTCTTTCCAATGATCTGCAAAGGGAATATGTGCTTCCCATGTGACGTCATCAGACATGTATTTTTTTTTATGACGTCACAATATGAAATTCATTGAATAGCAAGAAAATTTGACATCAATGATTCCTAATCAAATTTAAACCTATGTAGACCTGATATCAAAGAAACCACAAGATTTAAATAAAAATAATTAACAGGTCAGAATACATTAGATTTAGAGAAAGTTAGATAATGTATGCATTTCCCAATAACAGATTTGGAAGTGCATTTGTTTTGATATGTTTTTAAAATTATTGAAACTTACAAAAGGTGATTAAATATATATTGAAAAGCAAGCCCTAGTAGGTTGTGCCTTTATTAGAAATATGTGCAAAATTTAGAATATAGCTAGAAATGTTGAACAGCATTAGGTCCGAGTACACAGTTATCGTCCTTTGATTTTCGTTGTCCACAAATATAGTCCTTAATGTTGACAGTGTGTTACTTGCCAATTTTTGTTATACCCCTTCCAAATTTAATTCTCCATGTTTTATGCCTCATATAGCAAGTTGGGGGTGACATGACACTGTAAAAAAATTTGGGTCATAAATATTTAGGTAAAGTAGTGATTAGGTCCAGCTGAAAAAGGTCAAAAATTAGCACTTCGGAAGCTGTCAAAAGATTTCAAGACCCCCTTAACACAAAATTGTCCATATTTTGAGTTAGAGCTGATGAAGTTTTCTATAATTTTGATATAATTTGTCCCAAAAGTAGTACAACATACTGTAAAAATGTTATTGAGAAAGCGCAGGTGGGATTTTTTTTATTTACATTTATTGTCTAAAAGAAATGCACTACGAAATAACTGTGTACTCGGACCTAAGAGGTGAAATCAGGAAATATAGAATCTGTACTTTGGCAACTTCCCTGAATGATTTGATGGTGTCAATTTGTCAAATAGCATAAAACTAAGGGATTTAAACTTTTATTTGACAGAATTTCTGCAAAACTGACCAATTTTGGCATTATATGGTCAAAATAAGCATTTCATAGCTTTTTCAATTTTGATGCATAAGTGGCATTTTGACTTTCTATCTGACATGTTTTCATGTGTCAATATTTGTGTTTCTATGCTTTAATCCAGTTCTTTTACTCATTTGTGAACTCTGAATCTACAGAAAAGAAGATTATCTCAGACAATATGAGCAAAGTGTGTTGTATAAATGACCCTCATTTGACACCCTGTTTGGATCAAGTTAAATGTGAGGAGCATGGCACATAAAAGTTGAAGTCCATAATAAAGACCTCACTAAATTTGTATAAAAAGCATTTAACAATGTCTTTTGTACCTGTTTCATTTCACATAATATCTTTCTTTACCCCTGTAAGATACCATGTGGTTCAACTATAAGCCTGTTGAGACTAAAATTGCATGCAAGTTTTTCACTAAAAAGTGAAAAATCTTTGTATCAGACCATACTGTCTGCTCAAGAAGTTGAATGTAAGAGGCTTTTTGTGATCAGATTTATTGTATCATGTCACCTGAGTATAGAAATGATAGAAAAGACATTTGTTTTTATTTCTTATAGCTTCAATATGCATTTTTAAATGTAAATATGTGCTACGGCCTAAATTGACCCTAAATTATTTTTAGTCATACTTGGCCTAAGACCCTTTTAAACTAATATGATATGTTATTTGTAAGTTTTCTTTCCACTTAAAGTACAATAAGTACATATGTAAGGATTATTTATAATCAAAAAGCTTCACAAATTTAAAATTGCTGGAAAATATTACATCTTCATGTAAGGCTCCCCTTCATTGGAAAACCTCCATTTTTAGGCACAGGCTCATATAAATTTGACTTTTGAAAAATTATGCTAAGTCTGATATATCAAATGAGTACTCTATTGCTTTAAATACATGATGTATTATATATTAAGGCATTTTAAAGGTATTTTTTTGCAATATTTTAATTTTAAAAGCCCCAAATGTTGATAGTTGAAATTTCTCAATTTTAACGTCCAAATTTAACACGTAAGGTTGAATATAGAATTAATCATAGTGTCTATAATATATATCCTATTGTTATGAAACTTTGTAAGCAGTCTTATAATATATTAAGCTTATGTCATACCAAGTTTTATAAAGATTGGTCAACTTTTTCTATCCTATTAGGTCCGAGTACACAGTTATCGTCCTTTGATTTTCGTTGTCCACAAATATAGTCCTTAATGTGGACAGTGTGTTACTTGCCAATTTTTGTTATACCCCTTCCAAATTTAATTCTCCATGTTTTATGCCTCATATAGCAAGTTGGGGGGTGACATGACACTGTAAAAAAATTTGGGTCATAAATATTTAGGTAAAGTAGTGATTAGGTCCAGCTGAAAAAGGTAAAAAATTAGCACTTCGGAAGCTGTCAAAAGATTTCAAGACCCCCTTAACACAAAATTGTCCATATTTTGAGTTAGAGCTGATGAAGTTTTCTATAATTTTGATATAATTTGTCCCAAAAGTAGTACAACATACTGTAAAAATGTTATTGAGAAAGCGCAGGTGGGATTTTTTTTATTTACATTTATTGTCTAAAAGAAATGCACTACGAAATAACTGTGTACTCGGACCATTATTTATAAAAATTATGTAATTATACTGGTTTTTGTTTCATTTCAGAGTCAAATCGAAAGTAGTATCCGCTGTTACATTAATTGTTACAGAGGAAGTAGTTACAGTAACAGAAGAGGTAGAAATAGCTGGTAAGTGTTTAGATCTCGATTGATTGCAACCATCACAAAAGCAAGTTTATATTACTACTTAGCTATTGTATAATATATATATAAATGACAAGGTACCACAAATATGCTATAGCACATTTACCAGATCCTAAAATCTAAGTTTGTGATAAGGTCCGAGTAGAGCATGAATGGTAGTTGAGTATAGTGCTAGAATTGTATACCCCCTTTCCTTGGAAATTCTTTTTCCCCAAACATTCTGTTATGTTAAGTTCACTTTGAGCTTTGAATCATTTACACGTTAGTACTGCCATTTAAATTAAAATTTCCATTATTCTTTCAACATAGCACACAGGGGAGATACCTCTATGTCAGCAATTCATCAGAAAGATATGGGTATAGGGGGCAAGAGAGACAAAAAATATATTATAAAAGTAAACTATGGAAACAGTTATTGAAGACAAATAATATCTAAAATATGTTGACTAACATTAGTATTGACACTGCTGTGATGGTAATTTTCTGATATCAGTGTTACAACTATTAACTTATTAAGTGTCTGGGCTTTAACTGATTTTAACATGTAGTCTTATTCCAAGTTCAAAATGTATTGTTTTTGTTGTTGTTGTTTTGGTATGAAAATACTTCTGACATTATTTTCATTGTATGTTTTTTTTGTTTATTAAAGTTTCAACACCTGATGTACCAAGACCTAGAGGTAGAAAAGCAGTGCCTAAATTGAAGACATCACCTAAAGCTCTGAAGAAGAAATCTGTACCTAAAAGCAGCAGTCCAAGAGTGGAAGTAATTAAGAAATCTCCTGTAGCAAAGAGAACCACAAGAAGAGGCAAAGTTGCAACACCTGCTAAAACTCCTAAAATATCTACTGAAGTTGAGGAGAAAAAATCATTGAAATCACCAGTGAAGGCAGCTACACCTAAGAAGGCAACGAGAGGTAAAGCTGCAAAAATACAGAAAACTGTTGCAATTCCAGCTAAAAAACCTGTCCGAGGTGGGAAACGGAAACTATCTATCTCATCTGGTGATGCTGAACCTCCAAGTAAAAAGCCTGAACAAACAACTTCACCTGAGAAAGTCAAAACACCCACAAAATCACCAGCAGCAAAACGTAGTAGAGGGAGAGGAGCAGGAAAATCATCTCTAAAAAAGCCAGCAACACCTGCAAAATCTACTGCAAAGAAAAATACTAGAGGAAAAGTCAATAAAGTGGAAACTTCAACTGTTTCACCAGCAAAACGAGCAACACGTGGTAAGCCTGTAAAATCTCCCAAAAAAGCTGTAAATACTGTTGTTCCTGCTGAAGAACAGAAAGCTGCAAACCCAACTCCTAAAAAGTCGCCAGCAGCAAAGGGAAAAGCTTCAAAATCAACACCCAAGAAAATAGCAACCCCTAAAAAATCACCGGTCAAACGTGCAACAAGAGGAGCAAAGAAAGAAACAACTAAAAAGGCAGATAAAGAGGAGAATGTAGTTGTTGAGGCAACAAAAGTTAAAACTCCCAAAAAATCTCCAGCAAAGAGATCAAGAGGAAAAGTGGCAAAGGCAGCCTCACCTCAGACTAAAACCCCTGTAAAAGGAGTTAAATCAAGGCGGGGAAGGGCAGTTTTGTCAGATCAGTCACCAGCAGTTGTTTTGACACCAGTTGCTAAACTTAAATCACCGAAGAAAGCTAGTCCAGTAAAAAAAGCAAAAAGAGGAAGGAAAGCGAGTCCTGTCAAAACTGTACCTGTTGTAGAGGAAGTTGTACAAGAAGCAGCAGTAGAAGCTAAGCCTAACAAAAGGCGTGGGAGAGCTGCTTCTCCAGTTAAACCTAAAACTCCAGTAAAAAAAGTGACCAAGACCAGTGGAAAACGGAAGGCAGCTTCACCAGCAAAAATGCCTAGTCCTACAAAAGTCAGCAAAGTAGATGTGGAAACAGTTCAGCAACCAAGCAAAGGCAAGAAACCAAAAGTGGTGAAAACAGCTAGTCCATCACCAGTAAAATCTACAAAGAGAGGAACAAGAGGGAATCCTAAAGCAAAAACTCCTGAGAAAGTTTCTAAATCATCTCCGCCCAAGAAAGCAGTGAAAAAGGTAAAAACTGTCTCACCAAAACAGAAAACACCTGTGAAACGAGTGACAAGAGCTAGAAAATGATATTAATTGTAAATATATATATGTACAAATTGTAGATACTGTATTTATAGTAAATGGCTTTAGGAAAGTGCAAATAAGACCACAATGTGTTCACAAAAACTTATTTAAAATAAAGTGTGCCATCAAGAGAACAGTTTTTTGGGAAAATTAATATTTATGATCATTATATCTTTTGCTGTCATATTAAAACTAAAAGTATTTTATATATTGATATTTTGTTAACCAAAAATTGTAGCTTTTTTGAAGTCATAAGTTTGAGCCAAGCTCACTAAAAAGAAAGATGACAGAATTGTGTAATTTTATTTTTATCTTGTTAAAGGCAGCTTTTTCTGTAAAATATTATGAATATGCACATAAAGAAGAGTTAACATACACCATGTTGTTAAGGTACTGTACTATATAAAACTCACGGACAGAAAAAATAACCAGGTATAATGTTGTAAATTTGTTCTATATTATTTTGTAATCATTGTTTTAAAGTATTTATTACCTCTAGTGTTTAATGTGAAGAATTTTTTCGACACTTATAATTATAATGTAAAATTTTAACTTATTTTATTTGACAAAAACATGGTTTTTATTATCTCAGATTTTTTTCTATATTAAAATTTTATTTTTTTGTCATGTTTTAACATCAACACTTTTTTTTACCATTTTTCATCGTATTTGTTATTAACTAATGTTTTTTATAATTGTAATGTGAGCTTGCAGTAATTCTTTCTGTTTCATAAAGATATGTGACTGAGAAAGAAACAGATTGTGCCTTGAACTTTGATTTTGTGCAATTGGATTAAAGGAATATATTTTCTCACATAATGCATTAAAAGGAATAATTGTAAAATGAATCTGTTTTATTTCAGTGATGGTTTTCATTTTGCTCTAAAATGAAATATAAACAACAATAATCTTGTGATTTTTTAACAAGTGTTATTAAGATTGATGTAAATGGCATACAAGTCAATAATTGTTGGTTATTATCTAACATTGTAGCTATTTTCACAAAGACGTAGGAAGACAAACAACTATAAATTGCATTGAATTTAGTCATGATTTTTTTTTGTGAAAAAACTCTCCACTTAGCATTGAATTAAAATAGTTGAGATTGTTGATTTTATTTGGATTAAACATCACTTAAAACAACACAATTTATGTGACACCTTATATATGTCTGGTTTTGTCAGTTTAAATCTTCATCATTATTTATATAAATGAATTGAGTTTGATTTTGTGATGTTGTCATTGGTTAATTTTTTTTAAATCAAAATTTTTTATTTTATTATTCATTGAATATGGAATATATATATTTTTTGCATGAAACTCGTAATAATCATGAAATGGAATAAACAAATTAAATTCAATTACCATATGATTGTCATATTAAAAAAAATATCACTTTAGTGCCTTAAGATCAGATTTATTACTTAAAATTGTAATTGTACTCACAATAGCAACCTAAAAGTAATATAGAAGGTGTCCATATCATAATATTTTTCATTGTTTTTCTGAACCTGTTGTATATATATTCATCAATTATCACATTATCAATCATATATCATTTTATTTCTTATCTTATCACTTCTCATTGTCTGGTACTTTTTTCTTAATCAGTAAACTTTTATGGTATGTATGATGAAATTTTATGAGTCCTGTATGTTGATGTCAATTTACCCATATACAATAAATGAATGGGAAAGATATACTGCTTTATTAATTTGAATGCTAGGTTAGTAGGTTTCTTTAGATTCAGTGAGGTCCATATGACCATTATTTGATCTGACTATTAAAGCGCAATTTGCTACTTGTGATTAAGTTTTGGAGATGAGGTCTTAGTGTAATTTTCTGGCAACAACAATGTGAAATCTTTTCATAATTATTTGATCTGGCTTTCTCCTAGGTTAAATAATATATAGTTTACTTCAATATGCTCTGAAACAATCATTGTCCATTTTCATGCTCCTTGTGCCAACATTAAATGTTCAGTCAGTTTCTTATCTATGCATGACCAGATATATTGTATGATATGACATTGGATGGCCTTGACCTCATTTATCAGTGTTGTACATCAAGTCAGCATATGTGGTCTTCAGAGAAGAAGTTTAAACTCTATAATACAAGTATTAATGGATTTTGTGCCACAAGTTTCATTTACTGCAGGCATTGAAAAGTGTACATGTCAGTTTTGACAGGAATGACTCACAGATCGGATTTCATTCTTTCTTTATAAATCTGGTTTACTTAGTTTCCTGATGCCACATGTTCATATTGTAAATGTTCTATACGTATTGGAAGTAGTGATCTACCTTGCCTTTATTATATGGTATTTTAAAGGAATGATGTAATTGAGTTATCATCAGAACATGGCATTCATTTCAATTTTAACTATGGCAAGCCGTTCTCGTCAAAACTATGTTTAAACCCTTTTTTCGAAAAAAATACACACTGAGATTTAAAAACCTAAAATAACACACTGAGAAATCGAAATTACACACTGAGATTTCAAAAAGACACACTGAGAACAAATAAACTGAAAACACACACTGAGAATTTGAAATTACACACTGAGAATTTAAAATTACACTCTGAGCATACTTGATCTGAATCTATTACAAGCTTAAAACAACAAGGGGACAGAACTCGTTAGTCCTTCGATTTGGTTCCAAATTATTAATAAAAAAACTTTAGAAATACAACAACAAGAAAAATACCCACTTGAGGGGGCTCGCGGGTCTAAATCATTTTTTTTATTTAATATAAGATTTCCCTAATTTTTTCTACAAATGAACATTATCTTATACTTATAGAAAAATAAAATAAAAAAGAGGGGTCACCGATCATTTACGCTCACAATCTGCCATCGAAAGAAACATACATTTTTGAAAAGGTACTCTTTTTCTGTTGAACTAATAGGAGAAAAAGAGGTAATATCGAAATAAAAAAAGAACCTAATTACAGAAATCGCTTAAATTTTACAATTATTTAGTTTATGTATAGCTTATTTGAAAACAATAATAAAAAATATAGGTCACCGATGAGTAAAAAAAGATATTTCAATTTTTATTCCAAAAAAGGGCATTTTTGCACCAAAGGGAGATAATTTCGAGCTTTTTCAACGATGTCTACATTTTAAGTCAGCTGGGGCTAACACGAATTGATTTTTTGGAATGATTTTTGTGCCATATGGTTAGGTAACAGCTACTTAAGGTAATTTATAAAATTTGTAAAGAAAATTAAATGTTTAATTTTTTTCTGAAAATCTTATACCCGCGAGCCTCCTTAATACTCTTATTACAAAATATAACCAAATGGTGAAAAACTTTATTAAAATTATAAGAAAACATTGGAACAATCTGCATAAGAATGCAGTGAAATTTTTACCCAAGTGTCTATTATAGCATATCAACGTAACAAAAATATAAAAGATTAACTAGCAAAACCAGGGAAACAGTTGGAAGACTTTTGAAAAGGGACCCACGGTTTTAAGTTTAAAAAAATCATCCCGATACACTGGTAGTAATGATCTGAATTATAGGCAACAAACTTATGAATATGAGCGATGTTAAGTCTTGAAATTTATTACGAATGTTGGTTGAAGGAATCGCATTTCATTATAATGACAAGAGTTCTTGAGATCAAGATATTGATCTGTTGAATCATTCATCTCATGAATATTCATTAGTAATTTGCATATTAATCTCAGTGTGTATTTTTGAAATCTCAGTGTGTAATTTTGAATTCTCAGTGTGCGTTTTTCATTTTTGTAATCTCAGTGTGTAATTTTTAATTCTCAGTGTGTAATTTTCAATTCTCAGTGTGTAAATTTCAATTCTCAGTGTGCGTTTTGAAGTTTTTAAATCTCAGTGTGCTTTGTTGTAATTCTCAGAGTGTTAATTTTTCGAAAAATGGTTTAAACATAGTTTTGACGAGAACGGCTTGCCATATTTAACTACTAGTACATTGGTAAAAATTGATGGAAATTATCAACATAATCAAACTAAAAAGAAAAAGATTAACTGGATATATATCGAAAAGCACATGTTGTGCAGCCTGATTTGTTGGACATAAAATGTTGGGTTAAGCTACTTGAATGCTTTAACAAACATGCCTGTGCCTATCTAGACCACTAACACTGTGTCTAAACCACACCGGCAGAATTTGATCGGACTCGATGGTATCTAACATCCGGCACAATGACGGAACATCAATAGACAGAAGAAAGATAGGTTTCTCCTTATTTTCTTATTTTTTAGCTCACCTGGCCCGAAGGGCCAAGTGAGCTTTTCTCATCACTTGTCGTCCGTCGTCCGTCGTCGTAGTCCGTCGTCGTTAACTTTTACAAAAATCTTCTCCTCTGAAACTACTTGGCCAAATTAATCCAAACTTGGCCACAATCATCTTTGGGGTATCTAGTTTAAAAAAATGTGTGGCGTGACCTGGTCAACCAACCAAGATGGCCGCCACGGCTAAAAATAGAACAAAGGGGTAAAATGCAGTTTTTGGCTTATAACTCAAAAACCAAAGCATTTTGAGGAAATCTGACATGGGATAAAAATGTTTATCAGGTCAAGAACTATCTGCCCTGAAATTTTCAGATGTTCAGCAAAGTAAGATCTACAAATAAGTCAAAATGACCTAAATGGTCAATTGACCCCTTAAGGAGTTATTGCCCTTTATAGTCAATTTTTAACAATTTTCATTAATTTGGAAATTTATGTAAATTTTTACCAAATATAGTTCTCTGTTACTAATGGGCAAAGTTCATGATAGATATAATTGTAAGAAGCAAAATCGTTCAGTAAAGTAAGAACTTCAAACACATCACCATCACCAAAATACAATTTTGTCATGAATCCATTTGTGTCCTTTGTTTAATATGCACATAGACCAAGGTGAGCGACACAGGCTCTTTAGAGCCTCTAGTTTAATGATATCGAAGAATATATATACATATACAACTATTTTCTATTGTGAGATGCAATATTTTCTACAACCGTTCTATATTAACGGAGAAATAAGTCAAAATGCATGTCAAAATGACGAATTGAGTGAACCTTGCCTCGAAATTGTTTAATTTCTCTTTAAATTGTTCACTTTGTACGGAAAGAAAGGTACGGGAAGATAGATACTGACACAGAGATTGCAAAACTAGTCATTATGAGCATCTCAATACTTGTATTTATGTGTATGGAACGAAAGAAATGGGTCATGTCATATAAAAATACACCGGTTTCGTCATTGTTGTTTACTACACAACACCCGGTTTCGTCTATATATATCACCCGTTTTTTTATATTTTTTTAAAACCAACAATTTATGAAAAGCAACGTTAAGACGGATCTGAACATTGTCTTTCGAGAGAATTTAAATATATATGTATTATAAAGTAAACTTGGCGTGTTTACATTTATTTACATAGGTAATTATAGTACTACACATTTTCCTAATGAAAGTCGTATCCGTTATTTCACTGATCTTCACACTAATTTTAAATGGAATATAAATACTTAATAGCTAACACTGATATCTAATTGTTTTTTTAACATTAACATTATGATATTTTTTTTATATAGGTTTTGAGATACATCGCAGTATATGACCCCCTTTTTTTTTTACAAAGAAAACCTAATTAACGCTTAAAAACAATATTTAAACATCACCTTAAAGTATGCAGAAGTTAAGATTTATATTACTAAGAAGTGTGTAAAGTTTGATGCAATAATGAGAAATCATTTTGAGATATGGCGCGACATGTTAAAAAAAAAAACACTCCTGTTTTACTTACAAAGTTCTGTAACTCAAAAAGATTTAATTTGATTTTCACTAAAAGGTTTACAAATCGTTTGACCATTTCAAGAAAAAACTTTGTTAAGTTTCGTGAAAACTAGATAAGCTGTTCTCAAGTTACGGTGCGACATGTTTACGCTGGACATTAAAGATAGACGGATAGCTAGACGGACGGACGGACGGACGAACCGAATGACTGATAGATGGAGGAACGGACGGACAGACGGGTGTATACAATAATACGTCCTGTCAAAATTGGGACGGGCGTGTAAAAACGCAAAGAAATGAAAAAAAAAATCGTTATTAAAGGTCAATAAGTTTTATTAGGATATCGGCCAAGTCGATTTATTTGTATATTTGTCTGCCTTATCATTTTCCTATATAACTTTTATATATATTTGAGAAAAATGTATAGAAATCGATAAAAAGAACTTGATATTCGGCATTTATTATAATAAACATAATCCAAATCACATTATCCGATTTCCCGGGTGTCCCTGTTTTCTCATTTCTTACAATATTTTAATTCGGTACACACTTTAAAAGATAAGTGGCCAATCTAGATGACGTATAGGTTGCACGCCCTGACCCCACCTTCGGTTGCCAAAACTATATTGAGTCCTGTATTTAACGATTTTGTAAAGCAAAAAATAATCAAAATATTGTTCGACTCGCTACGCTCGGCGGTATGTAAAATTTGTTCGAAATACGCCCACTATGAACTAAACTGAATCCGTCTGTCCGTATATATTGTCAAAATATATTGACCAACGTCAGTGTACGATCATCATAGCACAATGGCGACAGTACAGACTCGTTTTTTTTAATAATGTTAACAAAATAATTATTATTGAATTTTATCGATGACCTGAGACTATTATACTAATTTGTACATAGCAGTATAGTTACAATTAGTGATAAATAAATTTTATTTTAATGCATGGTAGTTGTAATCCTACATTCATTTTCTATGTCGATTATGCATGCATATACATTTGTCTTATTATCAACGTTTACCCTTAAGAAGATTTATTTTTAACGATGGTAGAAAAGATTACATACATGGAATGATTAGATTTCTTATAAAGGTGTCCATTCTTTTGTGCGAGAAAATCACATATCAATTGTGTGTTTCGATTTTTAAGACCGTAAACTTTAATTTCAAGTTTAAACATGTTCAACATATTTTCCCATAACTCATATAATAAACACATATTTAGAGAGCTTTAATCTCAATATGCTGTTAAAAAAGTTCGGAATGCAAAGTAAAATTAAAATATTTGTGTTCTATAAGAGTAGGAATTTGCTTATTATTTATTTGAATCTGAGACTCATATAAATAATAAGCTGCTGTCCGGTGAACGAACTTGTTTTCGAACGACCCACAAAACTCCTTTTGAACGCTGAAGTTAAATAATCAATTATAATGTAATGCGATTATGATTTTTTTTATTTGACCAAACCGGGTTATGCATTTTGAAATCTATGACGAAACCAGGTTGTATACATTGACGAAACCGGCCAGTTCCATTTTGACATGACCCATTTCTTTCGTTCCATACACAGAGTTACAATTATTGAGATGCTCATAATAACTAAATTTGCAACCTCCGTGTCAATATCTATCTTCCCGTACCTTTCTTTCCGTACAATGTGAACAATTTAACAAGAAATTAAACAATTTCGAGGCAAGGTTCACTCAATTCGTCATTTTGACGTGCATTTTTACTTATTTCTCCATTAATATAGAACGGTCGTAGAAAATATTGCATATCACAATAGAAAATAGTTGTATGTGTATTTATATTCTTCGATATCATAAAAAAAAATAAGAAAATAAGGAGAAACCTAGCTTTCTTCTGTCTATTAATGTTCCGTCATTGTGCCGGATGTTAGATACCATCGAGTCCGATCAAATTCTGCCGGTGTGGTTTAGACACAGTGACTAAGTAAACTAAAACAAGACTTGCTAAAATGTCTAGCCTTCTTTTCTAACCATGGATATTATGTGTAGTCCTAAATATAAAGCTTTACTAAAACTATCACATGAACTTAACATGATTCAAGAAATGAGGTCAAGGTCAGATCAAATCAATTTGCATTAAATAAAGTTGACCTATTAGTTGTATCTAAGAAAGAAACTTAACATTGACCAATGAACAACCAAAATGAGGTTACGGTCGGATGATACCTGCCAGATGGACATATACAGCTTAAGACCCTACCATAGAAACATTTTGTTGACCTATTGCTTATGATTTAAGAAAACACACAAATTTAACACTTAGTAATGAACCGTGAAAATGAGCTCAATATAAAAAAAAACCTGCAAGACATGACATGTATATAATACATTGTTTCCTTAAACCAAATATTGTTGAAAAAAGAACAAAATCCAAAAACCTAACTTGACCCACTGATCTGAAAATGAGGTTACTGTCAGTTGGACATGTGCACCACACACTCATTCCATACACCAAATATAGTTGACATATTGCATACTGTATATGAAAAAAACAGGCTAGAACTTAAAAACTTAATTACAACCAATTCAATGAACTATGAAAATGAGGTCAAGGTCAGATGACACCTGCCAGTTGGACATGTACATCTTCCAATCCTTCCACACACTGTGTTCTAGACCTATTGCTTATGATATTCAGATATACTTGTCCACCAAAACTTTATCTTGTTCACTGGTGCATGAAATGAGGTCAAGTGGAAACTGTCTGACGGTCATAGGGGCCTTGCAAGGTTCTCCAATATCAAATATCGTTAATCTATTACATGTACTCATAATAAGAGGGAAATAAAATATCCCAAACAACTTTTTTCAAGTAGTCACAGAACCAAAAATTAAATTAAAATCCAAAATTAGAGATCATTTTAGGAAAGATTAGAATAAAACTCATTCTGAAGACCGATCTTTTTTCAAATATTAAATCAAATGTAAGTTTTTGTTTAATTATTCAAGTGTGAATACAAATTCTTTGATACATTGTGGTAGTATATGTTTCTAGGACTACAGATATGAAGGCAAACTTGATCCTGAGATACAAAACCAGCAGTATATCTGGCTTGTGGATTGCCATTAACTTGTTTGTTACCAGTCGTTTTTCTGGCTTGATGAGATTGATATCTTATGAGATGAGAGTTACCAGTCGTATTTCTGGCTTGATGAGATTGATATCTTATGAGATGAGAGCTACCAGTCGTATTTCTGGTTTGATGAGATGAGAGTTACCAGTCATATGATGAGATTGATATCTTATGAGATGAGAGCTACCAGTCGTATTTCTGGCTTGATGAGATTGATATCTTATGAGATGAGAGCTACCAGTCGTATTTCTGGCTTGATGAGATGAGAGTTACCAGTCATATGATGAGATTGATATCTTATGAGATGAGAGCTACCAGTCGTATTTCTGGCTTGATGAGATTGATATCTTATGAGATGAGAGCTACCAGTCGTATTTCTGGTTTGATGAGATGAGAGTTACCAGTCATATGATGAGATTGATATCTTATGAGATGAGAGCTACCAGTCGTATTTCTGGCTTGATGAGATTGATATCTTATGAGATGAGAGCTACCAGTCGTATTTCTGGCTTGATGAGATGAGAGTTACCCGTCATATGAAGAGATTGATATCTTATGAGATGAGAGTTACCAGTTGTATTTCTGGTTTGATGAGATTGATATCTTATGAGATCAGAATAACTAGTTGTATTTCTGGCTTGCATTGATTGCTATCTTGTTAGATAAATGTTACCAGTCACATATCTGGCTTGATGAGATTGAAATCTTGTGAGATAAGAGTTACCAGTCGTATATCTGGCTTGATGAAATCAATATCTTGTGATTAAAAGAGTTACCAGTTGTATACCTTGATTGATGAGATTGATATCTTGTGAGATAAGAGTTATCAGTGTTATTTCTGGCTTGGTGGGATTGATATCGTATGAGATGAAAGGTAGTAGTTGTATGTATATCTGGCTTGCGTTGATGGGTATCTTATAAGATAAGAGTCACCAGTCGAATATCTTGCTTGTGAATGATATCTTGTGAGATAAATGTTACCAGTCTTATATCTTGCTTGATGAGATTGATATATTATGAGATGAGAGTTACAGGTCACATATCTGGCTTGCTGGCTGCGAATCATATCTTATTAGATAAGAGTTACCAGTCGTATATATGGCTTGTTGAGATTAATAAATTATCTTATGAGATAACAGTTACCAGTCTTATATTTGGTCTATACAGATTTATATATTATGAGATAAGAGTTACCAGTTTTATACTTGGCTTGATGAGATTGATATCTTATGAGATAAGAGTTACTAGTCGTATATCTGGCTTGATGAAATTGATACTTAAAAGATTAGGATTACCAGTAATATATTTTGCTGGTTTGTTGATATAATAAAGGGTAGCTTCGTAACCAGTAGTATATATGGCTTACTGATTGATATCTAAGGACATTTTGTTACCAGCAGTATATCTAGCTTGCTTGTTATTGTATACGGGATAGTTTGTTATAAACAGTGGATCTGGGTTGCTGATTGATTTCTTAGACAGGTTGCGTCCAGCATTACTGCAATATACTAGTATTTGACATGCAAAAAAAATAGATATCTGTAATATTTTGATATTCTTTCATGAATCATCTAAAGGATATCTGTTATCAGTCGTATTTCTGGCATAGGCTTACACATTGATATCTGATAGATCTTTCATTCAAAAAGATATACACAAGGAAGTGTGGAACTCTGCAGTGGTGGATCTAGGGGGAAGGTTCCAGGGTTGAACCCCCTATTTTGGCCGATCAATGCATTTGAATTAGGACATCCCCCCTTATCCTGGGTTGAGACCCCCTCCCATTTGAAAATGGCTGGATCAGCCCCTGCTCTGTGGAATCATCTGATAAAATGGAGAATGATCAATTGATTTAAAATTGTAAACTGATTGATTCCTCCATAAAGAAGTTAAAGATACAGTACTTTTTTGCATAGGATATTTCAAGATAATGTTGGAAGTAATGGAGCTGTGTTCAAGTTTAAAGTTACATGATTTTATCCATTTTTCAGAAACTGTAAGCAGTAGGTCAATGATTTTTTCCAAAATGGAAGGAATGAAAGGTGTAAATGTTAAAAATGTAAAAGTGTCATTTGATCTTGACCTCATTTTCACGGTCCATTGGTTAATCTTGTTTTTATCTCATCTGGCCCAAAGAGAGAAACTGTAAACCAAAATAATATCAGTAATACAAAATCAACCAAAACATTTTTATTTGTTATGAATTCTCTTCCAGTCCACAATGTTGGAGAAAGGCATATACATCTCAATGAGTGACACAGGCTTATAAGAGACTCTAGTTTAGAATGTGTTCTAAAACTAGTACTTTAAGCAATAGGTCAACTTAATTTTGGGTATGTAATAATTGTAAGATGTCCATGTCTGTAGTGCAGGTATCATCTTTCCTTGACCTCATTTTCATGGTTCATTGGTCAATGTTAAGTTTAAGCAGTATAGTCCTTTTCTAAGATACTTTTAGCAATAGGTAAACTATATTTTAAGTTTGATTTTTGAATGATAGTAAAGTGTACATGTCTGTTTGGCAGGGGTGATCTGACCTTGGCATTATTTTCGTGGTTCATTGGTCAATCTTATGTTTTCCTGCTATAGTCTGTTTCTCAGATGAACCAAGAATAAAATATAAGATGTTTGGGATGATTGTAAGGTGTACATTTTCTGCCTGGCAGGTTTCATTTGAAATTGATGTCATTTTCATGGTTCACCGGTCAATATTAGATTTTTAATGGTTTAGTCTGTTTATTGTATGCTATAAGCAACAGGTAAACGATATTTGGTGAAACAGTATATAATAATTGTAAGATGTTCATGTCTGTCTGGCTTGGTTTATCTGACCCTGAATTATTTTGATTTAAGTATCATTGATAATGTTAAGTCTATGTGATGTTTGTAGTAGAACTTTATGTTTAGAACTATTACACATAAAATAAATCATGTCATAAGACATTTCAGAATGTGCATGCTTGTTTTTAAAGACAAATTAAGTTATCAAGATTGAACATTCTGCCTATAGACCTCTACCATATCCAATATTTTCAAAACAAGTTGAACTGTGAGCTACTGGTCACTACTTAAACCCCTTCTGTAAGTATTTAATAAGCAATAAACCTTCTGTAAGTATTTAATAAGCAATAAACCTTCTGTAAGTATTTAATAAGCAATAAACCTTCTGTAAGTATTTAATAAGCAATAAACAGGGAATATGTCCATCACCCTGCTTGCATTTACATAAAGGGACATAAATGAAATACGTAAAACATATGGCTACCAAAAGTTTTACTTGATGTAGTATGTGTTGTGTATAAGTTTCTTGAGGCAAATAAGTTATGGAGGGAAACACTATTCTGCAACTTTCAATTTATAAAGGGGCATAACTCAAAACAATTATAGTGACACTAACAAAATTCAAATTTGATCTGTATTTTGTGAAAATAAGCATTGTGTACAAGTTTCATAACATTTGGTTTGGGCAAACTACAATCAAAGAACTGAAACAAAAAAGTCAACAAATTTTCCATTTGTAAAGGGGCATAACTCTAGAAAACTCTTTCGAACAAAAAAGAAAGCAAAGAAGAAAAAAACACCTAATGATTCAAAGTCTTTAATATAATTTATAGACAATCTGAGCAATTCAACAAAAAAATCATAAATTCTGCAACATTATAAATATAATTTATTTAACATTTGTTTCTCTTCATTGATTGTATAATCTTTATAAGAATATTCAAATTAATTGTTATCAATATATATAGTTTATAAAATCAATATACATGTTTTTATTTCAATTGTCCTATGTTTATTTTTAAGGATCTCCCCTGAGATGATCCTACAGGGTAAGAAACCGTGTCAGTTAACACAATTAGCAACACTTCAGCAAAAAAACCCACCTCAACATTATAATTTCAAGGCCTTTCATAACTAATTTACATGATAAAGCAATATAAATACTTAAAAACTGTTTCACAGTTCCAGATGCTATGCCAGTGATACAATAAGAAGGCTTCCAGATTGAGATGGTTTTTTTATCTTATAAATTTTGAGAACAAAAATTACAATAATTTAAAGAATGAAATTTCTATTTGTCATGCTTATATACCCTATGATTTAAAATATGTTTTAATTCTAGAAGCCCTTAACTATAAATAATGATGTACTGATTTATTTTCATTTCATTCAAGATGACAAGAATATCAAACATTTGGGTATCTAAATTAGAAACAGTCATAAAAGTACTTAGTTCAAGCCATGTATTACCGGTATATTGACTTTAAGTGAATAAGTTACGCTAAATATATGATAAAAGATGACAACAGTTTTAGATAGTAAATGTTTTGTATCAGACATAATAAAATTGGAAGCATAACTGCATAACATGAATACACAACTTTTATTCAAACAAAATGGATGCATCTTGTAAATATGTTTTCATTGATGTAAGGGACATAACTCAATCACACTGTATTCATATATTCAATGTTTAACAGCATATTTTTTTTAAAAATCTATAAGATTCTAATCAAGCAGAAACAAATATATCTTTAAAACCGTTACAAATGTAAGGGACATATCCCAATCATACATTCATTCTTTTTTACTAATCAAGTCAAATAACAACTTGAAATCATAAGGGACACAACTCTTTCATACAATCACTTATACCTTATATATTAAAAAATCAATAAGATAAACAAATAAAAGATCCTGCTTCACAATGTAGATGAATTCAATACACTTATATAAAAATACAATGTACACAATGTTTTCAGGTATCAAGGAGGTATACAGTATTTACATACCTCCTTGTATACAACAATCCTGAATTGTAACATACATGGAATGCTTTGTTAACTACATTGTATCTTAACATTGATACCCTGCTAATGTATAGTAGATGATCTCTACCTTTCCAACTCAGCACAAATCACTCAAATAAAAATTTAAAACTGAATGACAAGTAATAGAAAAACTTATTGAAAATGTAGACAAAATAATTTAAACCAATCAAAACTACTGTAAGCTGTGATAGGAAGGTATTATTTAAATGGTGGTGGTCCAGAGTTATGGCAAACAAAATAATTTTAATCAATCAAAAACGTTATTAGCTATGATTAAAAGATAATATAAAAATGGTGGTGGTCCATCACTATGGTAAACAAGTAACGTAAATATAAGCCTTATACAAAGAGATAAAGAAAAAATTGTAAATATCTTCTCTCTTATATTATACATACATAATGAATAAAAAAAAACTAAAAATAACTTAGATTAAAACAAAAATGTATTGGATAACTCAAATAGATATTTTTTCCAGGGCACAATAACCAGTTGGCAAGTTGTTTTCTAAAATCTATACCTTTCTGAATGTGCATGCAATATTAGACACTAGCAGTTAAGCAAATTACAATCAATCCAAAATCTATAATAGTAACCATGAAAACTATGATTAGAAGAAATGCATAGTGAAAAACATAATCATTTCTTAACTAAAGTGGATTTATTATTAGTTATATGTTACTTATCATATAGATGTTCAATATTATGTGATGGCAATATTGTCTTCAATAGAGAAAGGATGCAATAATGATTTGTTTTCAAATAATGATTTTGATAAAAATATTTATTTTATTTTTGACTGAGATCCCTACAAAAGAAATAACACCCATACATGTATTTTTGTTTCATGGATCTCAAATTTTTATACAAGAAATGTAACTTTCACATATCTGTCTTTTCTATGGCTATGAGAGATTTTTATACATTGTCATTTTCACATATCTTAGTTCTATGGCTTTGTGAGATTTTGAGACAATGAATGCCATTTTCACATATTTTTGTTTTATGGCTCTATATTGTGAGATTTTTTAACAATGAATGTCACTTTCACATATTTTTGTTCTATGGCTATGTGAGATTTTTATACAATGTCATTTTCACATATCTTTGTTCTATAGATATATGAGAGTTTGAGACAATGAATGCCTTTTTCACATATCTTTGTTTTATGGCTCTGTGGTATTGTTTAACAATGAATGTCACTTTCACATGTTTTTGTTTTATGGCTCTGTGAGATTTTATACAAGGAATGTCACTTTCACATATTTTTGTTTTATGGCTCTGTGAGAATTTTATACAATAAATGGCAATGACAATTATCTATATGTTTTATGTAATTATGAGATTTGAATGTAAGGAATGTCTCTGACACTATATCACAGCAATTTACTAGTCCAATCTTTCAATTATTTGTGACATGGTGTTTTTAATCTTGTTTGTCCTTTAGCTAATATCAATCTGTGTCCTTGGAAAAATGTTACCAAATCCATAAGATTAGAAAATTCCTGTAAACAGAATAAAATCAGTATTAACAAATGAAACTGTGAGCTACTGCTCACTGATGATATCCAAGGCAACAACTAGATAATTATATAGTGTAAAAATATGTAAGTGTTCGGTAAACAGGATGTTGTTGAGAGATTACAAATCTGAAAACTCATCACACATTATAGCTTACTTATATAAACCTTGAAACCAAATATCAGAAATCTTTATTATGCAGTTCCTGAGAAAGATGTGACAAAATAAATTACACTCAATAAAACAGATGAAACCTAGACTACTGGCAACTGTAGCTGATTAATGTACACAAAATTGCATTTGGACTAAATAATACAATTTGTTAAAGTATAGTAAATGCAGAAACTTGTAGATAAAACCTTATACAAAATATCAAGAGAAAAAGGAAAATGTTATTAAAGTTTTCTATATGTACTAGGCTTACAAGAAAGATATTGAGTTAAGGTAAAAGTTGAAGTCGTCTCTGCAAAAGTTTTATGGATACTCTTATGAATTGGTGTGACCTTTACTGAATATTTTGGTCACACAGATAACTATTTAAGGATAGTAGTTAAGTTGATAATGAAATTGCCACAGAAGTGATAAACAGTGGTTAACCAGCATACACTTTGGAGCATGGCTATAACAATCAGATATATTTACACATTAGTTTAAACATATTTGTTTGATACTATATGTACATGCTTTATTTGAATCAATTTTTTTTCGGTGGTATTTTTTTTTTGTATACTTTTTGACAGTATTTGATTTGATTTAGCCGAAACGTCTTGAAAAGTTGGTTTATTTAAACAATTATATAAAGTATGTTCCCTATTGGAATTTTGAAAACAAGGAGTATTTGATTTCTTATTATCTGTCTAATAAAATCACTAGTTTTTAAAATGAGTAAATACAGGACTAAAAACTAACAACATTATAATTGTCATAACCTCAAAGTTGAAAGTCTGGACAAATGTAGCGCAGATTTGTACATATAACATTTGTGATATAACAACCTTACAATGTTCTAAATAATTGTACCAATGCACAATCAATGATATATACTAATATATGTATAAAACAATGTACCTGTTCACCGGGTTTGGCCATCCCTAAGGCATACTGATGGTTTGGTTTCTTTCTAATATTCAGATTGAAAACTTGACTCTCATAAAATATAGCTAAAGTGTATGGTTTTGTTTCTCCTCCTTTCTTACTTTTTCTTATCAAGTAGCAACCATTCTGCAATTAAAAAATATAATTTATGTAACTGTTTTGCTTTCAATTTTCAAATTCAATTTTGTGCAGGTTTGGCGGCAAGAACAATTATCCTGGTAATAAGAGCTGGTTATGTTATAATTCATTTTCAACAAATCATTTCACAAACACGGTATAATGTCAAGTACAATGGTTGAATGGTATGCAACATATCTTATGAAAAAAATATACACCAATATACTAAATATATTCCTCTAATTTCTATCCAATTTATTTTTATCCTGACTGGTTGATTATTTTTTTATACAAAACATGTATTTCCTTTGATATCATTTCTAAATTGATTAAATTTAATTACGACCTTAAGTGTTTTCTGTCCTCTGAAAATCCTATTGTGATGTCATGAAAAAAGGGGACCCTTCCACATGACATCACATATTAAGAACACATCTTTTTCATCAAGAAAAATAAGATTCATCTACTTATGTCTAAAAATCAAATGAAAAAGATTTCACCATTGAATATCATCCAATCCAACATTTTTGCACTTGTCGCAGTAAATTTAAATTATAGCCAATCCACAGTATTCAAAAAGCTCATCAAGCCTTATCTTTTAATTTCCTAAATTTTAAAACAACTTACAGTGAAGAAATACTCTAATTTTATCACACTTGATGTAGTTGTAGAATCTAATATGCATCATAAAAGAATAGCAAAAACAAGAATGTGTCCAAAGTACATGGATGCCCCATTTGTACTATCATTTTCCATGTTCAGTGGACCGTGAAATTGGGATTAGAACTTAAATTTGGCATTAAATTTAGAAAGATTATATCATAGGTAACATGTTTACAAAGTTTCAAGTTGATTGGACTTCAATTTCATCAAAAACTACCTTGACCAAAAACTTTAACCTGAAGCAGGACAGACAGACAGAAGAACGAACGAACAGACGAAAAGAAAGGGACGAACGCAAGAATGCACAGACCAGAAAACATAATGTCCCTCTACGATCAGAGATGGGGCATAATAACTTGCATTGTAAAAAAAATGATTTTTACCTTTTCCATGTTTTCTATGTTAAATTGTGAAAAAAAAAGAAAATATATGTCAAAGAGACAACAACCCGACCAAAGATCAGAAATCAATCGAAGGCCACCAAAAGGTTTTCAACACAGCGAGAAAATCCAGCACCCAGACTGTTTAAAAAATTTTGAGTAACAACACTAAAGATGATCAATATAAATATGTTTTTAAAGTTCTACCACTTACAGTTCCTATTCCTAATAATTTATTATCAGCAATATTTCTGTCTACTTCTCCATGATACCATGGCTGCTCTTCCAAAGATAACTGAAATTATACACCATGTCTTTTACAATTATTGAAATTAAGACTTTAATCAATTTTATCATTCGAATGGAGTTTCAAAAAAAGTATGAAATGTGAAAACATATTCCCTTTTGTTCTTTGCCACCTATTGTGTTGTTATATTTTTACTATCAATGTTTTATTTGTTTATCTATTTGTTTGGTTGCTGTCTAATTGATGTATACTGGACTTCTCCATATATTCATATCTTCTTAAATGCTGTCTTTTGCCAATTGAAAAACACAATCTTTGTACTTTCGAAAGAGCTCATGGAAACCAATATTATCTTAATTTACCAACCTGGTAAATATATTAATAATAGTGTAAAGAGACATGAGTCAGGAATCTGATGTTCAGTAGTTGTCTTTTTTTATGTAATTGATAAGTGTTTCTTGTTTCTCATATAGATTAGACCTTTGGTTTTTCCTGTTTGAATGGTTCTACACTTATTGTAGTCATATTAAGGAGCCCTTATAGTTTACTGTTTGATATGAGCCATGGCTCTATATTGAAGACCGTACTTTGATCTATTATTAATGGTTTTTCTTTTACAAATTGTGACATGGATGGAGAGTAGTCTCATACCACATCTTCATATATATGAGTTTTGAAATTTATATAAAAAAAACCATTATGAATAAGTTAATTACTCACTGCTTTATTGACTTTCTCTACTTTTGTTCTACCTGTAAAGGAAAAAAAAACTTTCTTATTAAAAGGTATAATATGATAATGCTATATAACCAATAATAAAGTCTGACATGATTCTACTGTAAATGTCTTGATAAGAAAGCATGTGTTGTTCTAATGAGCATACCACCTCTTGTAAATCAAAGTATTGGTAAACTGAAAGTAGGTCTCTGACAGATCAAAAAGCTCACTCATGTTATAACTACTATGAACTTATCACTATCAATGTTCAATGTTCCTAAGAAATATATGACAAAAAATATTTATTTTTTTCTTAAACATATTGAAAAATTCAAAGTATCAGAAATAGGAAGTAGGTGTCTGACAGATACACAATGAGCACATACATCACAACTGGTCACTTTCAAAGGGGGTTTACAAATCAATTTTATTATATCTATATTTCCAGTGGGAAATATTCTTTCACAATTGGATAATCAACAGCACTGATTTTCATAACTCATCAGACATATTGCAAAATCAATTTTATAAATATCTGAGAAATTATCATTTCTGTAATTCAATGGGCCACCAAATGGCTCTGATCTAAATTTTTATGTAAAGGGAGATAATTCATTACCAGAACTCTCTCTTTTAACTTCTGCTGGAGAAGCAGGTGCTGCATCCATAGGAGGAGGAACAGGCAGTTGTTTATCTATAAAAGAAAATCATCAGTGAAAAAGATGTTCTTACAGTAGGTGAAGTTTAAAAAGATCAAGGATTTAAATTGATTCTATAAATTGAAAGAGCATTAGTTAATAAATAACTAAAAAAAAATGATACTTTATAAAAGGCTGACTCAGACTTTTACCTTAAATTTGTATTGCTATTATTTGGGTCTCAAATTGAAAGAAAGAAAATCCAGAATCTGCCTAAATTTTGGTAAATGACTTTTAAAGAATGTTATAAGACATTATCATTTCTGTAATTCAAAGGGCCACGAAATGGCTTTGATCCAACATCTTCTTTTCCTTTTTACAATCATCAGTCAATGGTTGATACCTAATTAATAATTAGAAAGTAGAGGGGATGTCTATTTAAAAAAAATAATTCCTACATCGATCTTCATCATTTACTGTATACTTACGTTTACCAGGTCTGGGGGGTAATGTGGAAGTCTGACCTCCTATAATACAAAATAAAACTGTGCTGTTACTTCATACTATGTTTTGTAAAAAAAGATTAAAATTCTTGAAAACATACAAAGAAAACTGAGCATTTGCTATCATATCTTTTGAATGTACTTGCTTTAAAAAGTTTCTACTGCACCTGTGCTTTTTGTTCAGTCTAAATCTATTGGCTATATCAAATTCTAACTTCAACAATGGGAGACTTGGCTGAATTCACCTCTTATTACAAAATATTCTCTTTTAAAAAGGGAGTGGAATTTAGGTTGAATTCACCTCCTCATTACAGAATCCTCTCATTCAGAGAGATTCATGTAAAATGGTGGCTTAAGTTTTATCAAAATTGTTTTATTCAATTGGAGGGGATGAATTTTCTTTGAATAGTCTGAAAAATGGGAGGGAAGGGCAAATCTTTGCTGAAATTTCTTTTATATGTCTCAATGAAAGAGGAGAGTAAATATTTGCTGAATTATTATTTTCTTTCTTCAAAAGATGCAGAAGATACCAAGGGCACACTTTAGTCAAAGATAACCTGACAATGTTATGTCAAAAAATGAAAGACAAACAAATCCATAAAACACTTCATAGAAACCTAGACTGAGCATGCGCTCTATCACAAACTAGGGATGACCTCAGATGCTCCTATAGAGAAAGCAGATCCTGTAAATGCACACCTTGTTTTGATCGAGGTAAGTTATAATTTAGAGATAAGTCTTCTTCATTAATCAATCTCAATCAAAAGGAGTTGAGAGTCTTAGTAGAATTTCATTTTTTCTGTATATCCATCTTTACCAAGCTAAATACCTGGATATTACAACTTACCGTTTTGAACTGGAAAGACTTGCACACCTTCATGACCTGTTCAATGTAAATAAACAATAAAAAATATTTGAAAACCATACAGTAAACAAAATATATTCATGACAAATCTTTTATAGTATCTGATAATAAATAAACTCATCATAGAAACTTGGATAAAAATTGTGTGGCTACACACAATTAAAAAAAATCATGCTATACTTTTCAAGTATGTCTCATTGATATATTCAACATCTACTATCATTCTAATAGCTAATTTTTTTATTAATATATAAGATTTACATCTTTTAACTTGACAGCCTACATTTCAACCAGAAGCTGCTGTAGTATAACAAAATCAGAAAATTACCATTTCTATAACGCTATAATTTTTTCAATATAATTAAAAATTCATCTTAGTATCTGTCTTGGAATGAAAATTATAATGATAAATCTTGATGAATTTTCATTTTCATTCAGAATTCTGGATTGTTGAAAAACAAAAAAAGTTTTTACCATGCAGATAATTTTTTTTTTTATGGAAATTAAGGTAGATAGAGCTGGTTATGCTAATCATGTTGATCTATGTCAATTTTTTAATTGCTTTAGTTTTTAGGGATATTGGCCAAAATTGAAGATTCACTCTTGTGTTCTATTTATAGCCACACCAGTCATGTTGACTTATCAACTTGGATAAAAATTACAATCTTTAGAGTTGGTTTCCCATAGATGAAGCAGACAAACCTAAGTTTCAATCCATTTAAGAGAAGATTTTTTAAGAATTAAATGTTAAAACAGACAACAAACGCAAGGAAACAGCAAAAGCTCAACTTAGGCCAGGTGAGCTAGAAATCAATTGTTTATTCTAACTGATGTTGTTGTTTCCATTGCAAATATTATTTTTTTTAATATGATTTTAATATATATATTATGTACAATTTGTATTATTAAATATTTTTTTTTAAGACAGGATTTTCTTATAAACATTTTTACCTTTCTTCTTATTCTTTTTCTTTGTATCTTCTTGCTATAGAAACAAAAGTAAATTACATATATGGTACCGTAAATACAATAATAGTCTAAAAGGTATTTATGATAATTTACAGTGGAAAAAAAACAAAAACTTAAGCAAGCCAAGTATTTTAGAATGTAGCGAAAAGTTTTTTAAAAGTATTTCCATGGTATACTTTACACAATTTGTTATTGACAGTAAGAGAAAATCAATAAACCAACATTCAAAGAAACTAAATATACCCATGCTTCATGCAAGAACAAAGATCTGTGTGGCTTGCAACTAAAAACAAATCTCTGTTTTCAAATTTCAAAGGGGAAACTTAAAGATTATTTTCACTTAGAGAATAGAATTCAAGTTAAACGAATCTGATATCTAAACATGAAAATTCATTTGGATTTTTTTTTCTTTTAATAAGAGAACAACTGCATACTATATAAACCAACATTACAGTTTAGCTCTGTTTGAACTTGAAACAATGGTAAATGTGAAATTTGTCCAAAGGAACACAGATGCAATTGAGGACATTATAGTTCCATTGTTCATCATCCAGATCCAGATCAGCTAAATTTCTTCATCAATCTCAATCTAGACTTCAAATAAAATTTAATCCCCATTAAGAACTAGAGGCTCTAAAGAGCCTGTGTCGCTCACCTTGGTCTATATAAATATTAAACAAAGGACCCAGATGGATTCATGACAAAATTGTGTTTTGGTGATGGTGATGTGTTTGTACATCTTAATTTACTGAACATTCTAGCTGCTTACAATTATCTCTATCTATAATAAACTTGGCCCAGTTGTTTCAGAGGAGAAGATTTTTGTAAAAGATTACTAAGATTTAAGAAAAAATGGTTAAAACATGACTATAAAGGGCAATAACTCCTAAAGGGGTCAACTGACAATTTCCGTCATGTTGACTTATTGTAGATCTTACTCTGCCAAGATTTATTGTTTTTTTACAGTTTATCTCTATCTATAATAATATTCAAGATAATAACCAAAAACAGCAAAATTTCCTTAAAATTACCAGTTCAGGGCCAGCAACCCAACAACAGGTTGTCCGATATTTCTGAAAATTTCAGGGCAAATATTTGACCTTATAAACAATTTTACTTCAGTCAGATTTGCTTTAAATGCTTTAGTTTGATTTATAAGCCAAATACTGCATTTTACCCCTATGTTCTATTTTTAGCTGTGGCAGCCATCTTGGTTGGTTGGCCGGGTCATGCCACACATTTTTTAAACTAAATACCCAAATGATAGTTGTGGCCAAGTTTGGTTTAATTTGGCCCAGTAGTTTCAGAGGAGAAGATTTTTGTAAAAGATTACTAAGATTTACGAAAAATGGCGAAAAATTGACTATAAAGGCCAATAACTCCTTAAGGGGTCAAATGACCATTTTGGTCATGTTGACTTATTTGTAAATCTTACTTTGCTGAACATTATTGCTGTTTACAGTTCATCTCTATCTATAATAATATTCAAGATAATAACCAAAAACAGCAAAATTTCCTTAAAATTACCAATTCAGGGGCAGCAACCCAACAACGGGTTGTCCGATTCATCTGAAAATTTCAGGGCAGATAGATATTGACCTGATGAACAATTTTACCCCCATGTCAGATTTGCTCTAAACGCTTTGGTTTTTGAGTTATAAGCCAAAAACTGCATTTTACCCCTATGTTCTATTTTTAGCCGTGGCAGCCATCTTGGTTGGTTGATCAGGTCTTTGAACACATTTGTTAAACTAGATACCCCAATAATGATTGTGGCCAAGTTTGGTTAAATTTGGCCCAGTAGTTTCAGAGGAGAAGATTTTTGTAAAAGTTAACGACGACTGATGACGTGGACACCGCCAGAGGTAAAGTGATGGGAAAAGCTCACCTGGCCCTTCAGGCCAAGTGAGCTAAAAAGGAAAGGGTAGGGGTTAGGACCAGAAGTGTTTATAACTGGATATTAATGAACACTTTTGCAATGCAAACATATAAGTGTCAGCCGGGTGCAGGACCATAAGTGTTTATAACTGGAAATTAATTAACAAACATGACTTTTGCAATGCCAAAATATAAGTGTAAGCAGGGCGCAGGACCACAAGTGTTTATAACTGGATATTAATGAACAAGCGTGACTTTTGCAATGCCAAAATATAAGTGTCAGCAGGGTGCAGGACCATAAGTATATATAACTTGATATCAATTATCAAGCGTGACTTTTGCAATGCCAAAATATAAGTGTCAGCTGTTTGCAGGACCATAAGTATTTATAACTGGATATTAATTGTCAAGCGTAACTTTTGCAATGCCAAAATATATGTGTCAGCAGGTTGCAGGACCAGAAGTGTTTATAACTGGATATTAATGAACAAGCATGACTTTTGCAATGCCAAAATATATGTGTCAGCAGGTTGCAGGACCATTAGTGTTTATAACTGGATATTCATGAACAAGCGTGACTTTTGCAATGCCAAAATATAAGTGTCAGCAGGGAGCAGGACCATAAGTGTTTATAACTGGATATTAATGAACAAGCATGACTTTTGCAATGCCAAAATATATGTGTCAGCAGGTTGCAGGACCATAAGTGTTTATAACTGGATATTAATAAACAAGCATGACTTTTGCAATGCCAAAATATAAGTGTCAGCAGGGAGCAGGACCATAAGTGTTTATAACTGGATATTAATAAACAAGCATGACTTTTGCAATGCCAAAATATAAGTGTCAGCAGGGAGCAGGACCATAAGTGTTTATAACTGGATATTAATAAACAAGTGTGACTTTTGCAATGCCAAAATATAAGTGTCAGCAGGGAGCAGGACCATAAGTGTTTATAACTGGATATTAATAAACAAGCGTGACTTTTGCAATGCCAAAATATATGTGTCAGCAGGGAGCAGGACCATAAGTGTTTATAACTGGATATTAATAAACAAGAGTGACTTTTGCAATGCCAAAATATAAGGCTAAGCTTGACGCAGGACCATAAGTAATATATATAAACTGTAAAGCAGTTTTAACGGTATATATATATGTGTTGACAGGTTGATGAACTACAAAGGTTGATTTGATTACAATGAACATCAGTTGAAGGATGAATTTTAATGGATCTAACTGACAGAACCAGTATGTTGTTTAAAATAGACCTACTGAAGGCTGCATTGTCATATAGTCATCCTGTGGCATTTCTCCTTTCAATATTTCCTCTGGTACCTCATACTCCAACTAAAATAAACATAGTAAAGACAAACATGCTATTAGTAACTTAGTTACTTCAGAGTAAAGTGCACCCAGAACCTGTGTTAAATCAATGTTAAGAAAGAGTTATTTTTTCTAAGAAAAAGAAATTATTGTAAAAAAATGGGTCCAAAAATCAAAAATCTTAATATATGTACATGTATATGGTTAGATTCAGCATATCAAGGAACCCCTCATGTTCAGTTTTTGTTGAATTCAAAGCTTAATTCTAAACCAAATTTGTATCAACAATAACTCCAAGTATATAAGACTTTGAGTTTGAACCCCACTGAAATCCAGTCAGAAAATAAGCAATTTATTTAGTGTTTTCAATTTCATAGAGATTCATAGACACTCAAGTTATTGTCAGAAAACCAGAAAATCCTTGTTTTTGGGGTTCCAATTCCTAAATGGTTTGGGTCATAACCCCCCAAATCAATCCCAACCTTCCTTTTGAAATATGAAGTATTGTTGTGCAACTTCATAGATATCCATTCCCTTATACTCAGTTTATTCTTCTGTGAGAAGCAATAAAATGCTTCTTTTGCCCCTTTTTAAAAATGAGATTGCCTTTCTATTATATGGTCACAATTTTTGGCGGACAAATATAATGTCCAGAAGTTAAATTTTTCACATCTCTACTTAAACATAACATTCTAAAATTGATACGTAAAATATCAAGACAAGAACAGGTATCCCAATTTTTTTTACTTTTTAAAAACATAACATAGAGCAATCAATTGTTAAAATGAGATCAAGATCAGGGGCACCTGTCAAGGAGATGTATGCACATTACATTTTTCTATTTCCCAAAAAAAATTTGCCACACTAACATAGCAACTTATAAGAATGCTTATGTTAAACAACATTCCCAATTTTCAAAAAAATATGGTGGTGAATACTTAAGGTTTTATCTTGAAATTTAAAAATATTTACTATTTTCTGCTTTATTAGATATATAAGCACATAATTCTGTCGAAATCGTTCATATTCTAACTGGATATGTGTGTAATGGTTTCTAAAAAAATAAAATTTGCAAATTTCAAATGATTTGGTTTGATTAAATCACTAGCCCCAAAAACCAATTTCAGAATGTACATACATACTACAACTATATGCCTCTGCCTCCTCTTGGTGGGGAAATAAAAAAAGATATATAATAACTAAATTCTAGTACTACCCCTAGATGAGAGAGAATTGTACATGTATTATGTACAACATGTTAGTTAAATAGTGGAAACAGTGTCTTTAAGGCATGCAAACCAAACCTTTACCACAAAATTAAAACTTGATAAGGTTCAATGATATAACATTTCTGTAGATTATTAATAATGTAAAATGCTAGACAGAAAGAATTTCAGTAAGAAGATTTTCTTGTCATATACCTCAGGTGTTGAATTTTATTTTTTTTACACCCTGGAATTTATATCAATTTGTAAGGTTTCTTCTGCATGGTATATTTGCTGACCTCAACACACTAAATATTTTATCTGTTCCTATTTATTTTTAGCGCTGGTTTTTATCTTTGCTTGGTAAAGGTACTTGTCTTGGATGTTAAAGGTGTTGTCTGTTTTGTTTACCCAGTTCTTTTGATTTGGTGGTAGTATTACTCCCTAAGATGTCAGGATTTTTTGAAAAAATATTTACTAGGTTTTGGTGTGTTCTCTTCCACAAATCGAACGCACCTCGATAGCAGCCACCATATTTTGAGTACGCATATTTTTTCTCCAAACTAACTGATATATGAACTAAAGTGACACAAACTTGTCAACCAATGAAAGCTTGAGTATTTAAAACATCATGTCCAAGGAGGGATGAAAAATTTACCTAAATTAACTAAATATTTGAGTTTAAAAGGGACACATATCTGAATACCATTATATTGCGGTAACCAAAACAAAACAACAATGGCCGCCAAAATAACCCGATCTAAAAAAAACACAGACGTAGAGAGCCTTGTTAAGTTTTACAATGTAACAGAAACATATAAAAATAGCCAGAAATCTTCAAACGGAAAGATAATCCCTTTCGAATATATTGATAAATCATTCTACAAACAAAAAGGAAACTGTGCCAGCTTTATAATCTCAAATACAAGAATTCATGCTTGGATATCTGCTTTCGGAGAAATTATTTACAACAAGGAAGGCAATGGTTATGATGTCACATGGATTGATAAGAAATCTGAAAATGAGAAAATTATTCAAACCGAATTTGTTGTATCTAATAAAGGAAGCTCAGTAGACTCTGATGATGACTTTCTTTACAAAATCATCATATATCTTACAACTGGGAAAATTTTAATCCAAGGTAAAGATTGGGAATCATTTTGTGATAACAAATTTCAAAACTGTAAACAACTGGTCGATAATCTTATTAGCAAACTAGACAAAAAAGAAAATGACAACTGTGTAAGTGTCACCTCAAATGACACCAATACTTCAAATGACACCAATACTGACATGACTGAAGAAACTAATCCAAAAATACTTCTTTCCAGTCCAATAACAAATTCAGAGAAAGATAATGAAAATCATGAGACCGAAAATAAGGATAAAACACTGAATAAAAGTGAGAAACATGGTCCCGTTACAAATGCTACAAATAAAGATGAAAATAATATAAATTTACCAGAACCGGTTGATTCAAATGCAGTCTTAATGATTAACAACAGGTTAGACATTTTTGAAGAATCTTTAGTCAAAATCACTTCAACTCTGGCCAACACAATAGACATTTTAGGAATAAATCATACAGATACTCTGCAGGAACTTCGAAAAATCAAAAAATCAAAAGGTTCATCTGAGACACTCCAACCTGAAATAAAACTATTTGAAAATCAAATAAAAGAAAAAGATGATATGATTAGATCATTAAGAAAAGAAGTTCAACAACTTAATGAATTACAAGATAGAAACCAAAAGAAGTATGCAAAAGAACTTGAAAACACAAAAACTGAACACCAAAATCAGATCAGTGTAATCAGAGAAGAAAAAATTCAATCAAACATTGAAACTGAGAAACTTTCCCTAAAACTTGAACAGATACAAAATGATAAAGACAACTTGAAAATGGCCTTCAAAGAGCGGATAGACGACAAAGACAAATCAATTCACAACCTCCAAGAAAGAATTCAGTCATTTCTGTATGATCGTGACGGAGAGCCATGGAAAAAACAAACACAAAGGGTATCTCAAGATAACAACTCTTCCTTCAACAATGATCAACAAGAAGAAAACTTGGCATCTAATCTTGATCTAACAGCTGAACCCCAAAACAGCTCTGACAGAATGTATCACACAACTGATGAGAACCAGAACTCAATCCAACAACATTTAGATTTAAACAAAAGTAATTCACAAAATAACAAGAATGATGGGGACATACCCTATACAACAAAAAAATCTGCAGTCAATGGTGCATATTTGAATAATGCAAAACTCGATACTATTTTTTATCACGATTCTATTGGCCACAAGGTAGACATTAAAAGATTGTTAGCAGGCTCTGGACAATCAGGTCTCAAACAAACAACATACAGAATAGAAAACGTTATTGAAGCATTAGAGGATATTTCTTCCGCAAGATCAATTATTATACATGTCGGAATTAATGACATCAAAGTGAGAGATGATTCGGCTGAAGATATATTCCCTAGATATGAAGAAATGGTAAACAAAGCTTTAGGTAAAGCAAATAGTGTTGTGCTTTCTTTAGTTATCCCAACTAAATACACCTCGTTAAACAGAAAGAGTGGAGCATTGAATGCAATGATAAAGTTTAAATTTGCAACAACACCTAAACTACTGATATGTGAAAATAATAATTTCACAGCTGACAATGGAGATATTATGGAAAATTTGTACACTGACTCCATTCGTTTGTCTATATATCAAGGCACTGGGGTTCTTGCTGGAAATATAAGAAAAAACATGTTTCCACAAAGGCAATCAGAGACCAAGAGAGTGAGTCAGTCTGATCACAGTACAAACTATAGAGGACGTACCAAGTACAATTACAACCACAGATTCAGCAATACAGGCTACAATAAAAGTCACCAATACAAGGGTGATAACACTAGGAGACCATTGTATAACAATAATTGGTATACTCAAGATGATAAGACAGAACTTAACCATTACAGAAATGATAGTACAAGAAAATCATTTGATTACAACAATTCATACAATACTGATGGAGAAGTTAACTACTACAGAAATTATGACAACAGTACATCTCAATACAACCAATCATACAGACATGAAATGGATAGAGACCTTAGCCAAAGTCAGATTTCTGACTTAGCGACCAGTATTGCATCTGCATTTGCAAATGTATTTAAATGTCATTAAATTCTTAATCATTGCACAAAAAGTGTGAAAACAATCATAATAGTTATTGTTAAAAAGAATGTTTTTTCCTTTTAACTTTAAGAAACTTGTGAATATATACATGTTGATTTAGGCAAACTTGTGAATATATACATGTTGATTTAGGCCAGAGGGTCTTGTGTACTTTAAGTAAGGGAAAAAATACTTTAAAGTCCCATTTTCTTTTTACATTGATAGAAGAATTAAAAAGATGTAAATTCTAGATTTCTTGGTAAATTTATTTCATATTTTTGTTTTTCTCTCTTAGTCATTGATCTTTTTGCCAGGTAAAGAGGGATAACTCTAGCTGTTTATTTTACAAGCTTTAATTTAAAATTCTATTATGAATAAAACAGTTCTAATTAATAACTATTACAAAATATATCTCATTGTGGTACAACAATGAACAATTGATACAATTTTAAAAGAATTATACATTTGCTAATTGCATTAGATAATTAGGTTAATGAAAACCCTATCCTTGTTCATGATGTTTGTTTATTTGTTTTGTAACTCAAAAATATGTGTATTAAAGTGTCAAGGAATGTATCAATTACTTCATGTAATGTTAATGGTTTATTTAGAAAATTAAGTGGAGACAGGATATGTAAACTAGATGATGAAAATTTTAGTGATATAATGACATCTGATATTGTATGCTTATCAGAGACACATGCCTCCTCAAAGGATATTTTATTTTATAATGGATACAAATGTTTTACTAACTGCAGACAGTCTAAAACTAATAGAGTTTGGGGTGGTTTAGCCACTTTTATTAAAAAGGAAATTTTGCAAGGTGTTAAATTAATTGATAAAACAATGAGTGACATGATGTGGTTTAAACTTGACAAAAATTATTTTGGCTTTGAGAAAAATCTATTCATCTGCTCCATGTATATACCGCCCAGTAACTCATCATACACTATGCGAACTAATTGTGATAAACAAATATTTGAAAAACTAGAGCAAGATATTACCAAATTTTCTTTAGAGGGTAATATTGCTTTAATTGGTGATTTGAATGCCCATATCAATGCTAGTGAGTCTGATTATATGGTGTGGTCACGTTTCTCCAACATTTGGTAATTAGACTAAAATAACATTAGGGATTATGGGGTCCTCTTAAGGACTGGATCTTGATATCTACCTGTAATTCGCCTGTTCTTAATCAAAATATTGTTAAAAAGGTTTTAAAGATATATATATATGTTTTTTAATAGTCTCCCAAAATTGTAAAAGTCGATATAATCTAACGCAATGATGTATTTTTTTTCTTTTATATAAAAAAAGATGTGCATGGTATGATAGACAATAAGACAACCCTCTACAAGAGACCAAATGACATTGAAGTTAACAATTATACATAGAAAATGAAGATGTGGTATGATTGCCAATGAGAAAACTATTCACAAGAGACCAAATGACACAGATATTAAAACAAATATAGGTCACCGTACAGCCTTCAACGCTGAGCAAAGTCAAACCGCATAGTCAGCTATAAAAGTATACGAGAAGCTTAAGACAAATGTTTAACAACTCAAACATGAAAAGTAACGGCCTAATTTATGTACAATATAATGAACGAAAAACGAATATATTACACAGTAACGACAACCACTGAATTACAGGCTCCAACACTCTCCCTTATCTTGAGACATTGGTGCAACAGAACAATAAAAGAACTGAACAAAAACACAAATAAGCAACAAATAATTTTTAAGACCAAATTATCAATCACTACACATCCAGTATCCGTTACCGTACGGCCGGAAGCATTTTTTTGCTTTTTTTTTTTATAATTTTGTCTATTTTTCATAGTAATGTATTATAGATTACAATGTTTCGATCTTGAATAAAAATTAACATTTTGTATTTGAGAGCTATTAAGAATTTATTTATCTTGAGTCATGAAGCTTATATAAAAGTACAAAACGCAGCTTTTTATCACCGATACAGTTTATTTAAAATTCTCAGTCAACTTGCATTAATTGTACACATCGAAAATACTAGTAGTGCACAATATTCACCAACCCAGTTCCCACTGGAGAAAAAAAAAAATTGTTTTTGATTCTGAGAAAAAAAAAATGTTTGTTTCACCCTCAGCTGCCACTATATGTAATGCTAAAATTGAAAGAAAAAAATTGTTTTCGACTTGTCGCGAAAAAAAAATAGATTGTTTTTCGCCGCAGACGAAAAAATAAAATTGTCCAGAAAAAAAACCTCCAGAAAATCAAATGGTTGCTGCCTTAATACAAAAAAATCTTTTAAAAAAAATAATTTCGAGATTATTTCTTGATATTTTTTTTTAAAGATTTTCAGTTAGATTAAGATTTCCATTGTCTATATAAGATTTTTTTTTGTTCAATAAACTTTTTCATTTTGTATATCAAATACGGATGAAAATGATTATGTTACAGTTTCGGGTTATACTCGACCAAAAATATATGGTTTGTTAATGTTTTGATATAAAAAAAAATTAACAATATCCCTTTTTACGATATTTTAGTTAAGACCTGATATAGGTGAATTACAGGTAATTATCACGATGCCAGTCCTTATGAGGACCCCCTAATCCCTAATGTTGTTTTAGTCTAATTATCAAATGTTGGAGAAACGTGACTAAACCGATTATATTACAAATGAAATTGATGACAGTCTAGATGATTTTTTACCTATTAATTACATAGCAGATGCTGTGCTTAAATCAAGAAGTACTGAGATAACACAAAACACCAACAGTTATGGTAAACAATTAATAGAGTTATGCATTTCTGCTCAATTAAGAATTTTAAATGAAAGAACTTTAGGAGATTCCAAGGGAAAAATTACATTTTTTAATCATAATGGAACTTCTATTGATGACTACTGTATTTGCAGCTCCGGGTTCTTGCCAAGTATCATAAATTTTTCAATAAATAAATTTGACCCAACAGTATCAGATCATTGTCCAATAACAGTAAATATCATGTCTCAAATAAAAAGGCAATCCCCAGAAAACTTAAAAACTCCTTTAAAGTGCATAAAATGGAGTAATGAATATGAAAATACATTTAAATTAAACTTATTAAAAACTGACTTCCAACCAATTATTTCTGAAATAGAAAACTTAGCAGAAATTCCTGTTCAAAATAACTTGTCCAGTGTAGAAGAAAAAATTAATGAAAATGTTTCTAATATATCATCTTTATTGTATAATGCTGCTTTTCTTGGTCCAAAACAATCCACGCTCAGGAATAACAAAAGTAAACCGAAAAGTTAAAAAAACCCTACTATAATAATGAATGTGAAGCACAATTTAGAGCTTTAAAACACCATACTAGGAAATTATGTAAAGAACCATGGAATAAGCAACTAAGATTAGAAGTTATGTCCAAAAAAAAGGTACTTAACAAATTAATAAGGAAAAACTATAGACAATTTAGAAATAAAATGCTGACAAAAATTTTGGAATCAAATAATTCTTCAGATGAGTTTTGGAAAACTGTTAAAACTTTAAAGAAAAAAGAATTGAATGATCCTAGTTCAAACATTCAAGCTAAAGAATGGTTTGAATACTTCAAAAATCTAATGAATACTACTCATGACAAAAATTCTGGTTTTAAATCATGGGATGATGATCAATTTTTGAATAATTGCAACAAAAAACTAAATGTTAGGATAACTGCAGAGGAAGTGCTTCTTGCTATGAAAGCCTTGAAAAATAAGAAAGCATGTGGTTCTGATGGAGTAACAAATGAAATGTTAAAAATATCTTGTACTATGAACGTCAACATGTATGTTAAATTATTTAACTTAATTCTTTTTACTGGCATATATCCTTCTAAATGGAGAGAAAATTATATTAAACCAGTATTTAAAGGAGGGTGTTTTAATAACCCCTCAAACTACAGAGGTATAGCACTTTCTAGCTGCTTAGGAAAATTTTTCACAAGAGTTTTGTATAACCGTTTAGAAAAGTATTCAGAAACTAATAATATTATTTGTCGTGAACAGATTGGATTCAAAAAAGGATGCAGAACTAGTGATCACATCCTAACTTTAAAAACTATTATTGATAAGGCTTTTAAATCAAACAAAAGAATATATGCATGTTTTATTGATTTTAAAAAAGCTTTTGACACTATAAATAGAGAAGCTCTGTTGCACAAACTTGCTGAATATAACATAAATGGACCATTCTTTAATATCCTTAAAGATATGTATAAGGAAGTTTTATTTGCAGTTAAAGTCACTGAAGGCGTTACTAATATGTTCCCTTCCTCAGTTGGAGTAAAACAAGGCTGCATTCTAAGTCCTACCTTATTTTCGTTTTATATAAATGATTTAACCTCAATGTTTGATAACACATGTGATCCTGTAACATTACATGACATAAAATTGTCTAGTCTTTTATATGCTGATGACTTAGTATTAATTTCAGAATCCTCAGAAGGTTTACAAAATTGTCTAAACAAGTTAAATACTTATTGTGAAAAATGGAACTTGACTGTCAATCTTGACAAGACAAAAACAATGATATTTAATAAAAGTGGTAAAAAACTTACAAAAGACCAGTTTGTATTGAATAATGAATTAATTGAATGTTGCACAGAATATAAATATTTAGGTATACTATTCAAGCCATCAGGAATTTTCACTAATGCTGTAAATCTCCTATGTAAAAAAGCTTCTAAGGCATTGTTTTGTATTAAAAAAATACTCTACTCAGATAAGATGGATGTTTCTTCCCATATGAAACTATTTAATTCTTGTGTTAGTCCAATATTACTGTATTGTAGTGAGATATGGTCGCTTAATATTGTGAAGAACAACAAAACTCTTGAATCTCAATATTTATCTATGGAATCAGTAAAACTCCAAATCAAATTTGCGAAAGGTCTTCTAAATGTTAATTCAAAGGCAGTAAATACAGCTGTATTAGCTGAATTGGGAATGTACCCTATTGGTATACAGGCCCTTAAGTCTTCTATAGGATTTTGGTTACATATTTTAAAGTCAAATGAAAATGAGTCTTTATTATATAATGTTTATAAAGCTAACAAGCAGTTAAATGATGGATTTGCTTCAAAAGTTAAAATGCTACTTTCAAAATTAAATTTCACTCATGTTTGGGAAAATCAATGTACCTTCTCTAAAAAACGATTACTATTAGCTGTCGTGAAGAAGCTCAATGAAAATTACATTATATTTTGGAAATTTTTTCTCTTTAATGATGAAAATTCAATAAATGGAAATAAACTAAGAACCTACAGAAAATTTAAAGTTAAGTATGAACTAGAAAAGTTCCTTTTATTGAATTTAGATAAAAATGTTACAAAAAATTATGCTAAAATAAGAATAAGTAATAGTATGTTGGCTGTTGAACGTGGAAGATACAACAAAACAGCTCTAGAAAATAGAATATGTCCTTTATGCCATAAAGAGTTGGAAGATGAATTTCATTTCATCATTACATGTTCAGAAATTAATAAAACTAGGATCAAAATGTTTAATGAAATTTCTAATATTGTCCCCTGTTTTAATTCCATGAGTGAAGAAAATAAATTTGATTTTATATTTTCCTGCGAAGAATGTGATATTTTACTTATCATTGTTAACTACATAAGTGAAATGTATAATGAGAGAAACAATTATAATGTCAATATATGAACTGTGTAATGTATATTATAACATATTTTTTGATACATAAGCATAATATTTTAATACATAACTTTAAAGAGGAGGCATGCTGTCAAAAATAGTATTATAATTAATACTATTGATCTATGTTTTTGTTTTTCTTTCAATGCTACATGTTTGTAGTGTAACTGTTTATTGACTATCGTTTTGTAATTTTAATATGCCTGTTTGTTTGTTTTTTTGTTGTGTATTTTAGTAACAATCCTATTGTTTGGATTTCAAACTAATAAAATTCTTATTCTTATTCTTATTCTTATTCTAACCTGTTCAAATTCCTCTTGTTTTGGTGCTGGTGGTGGTTTTCTGCTATGGTATGGGGACTTCTGTTGTGATGGTTTAGGTGTTGGTGGTAAAACTGCTACCTTTGATCTACTTGGGGAAGGCTGTGGGGGAGCTTCATCTGGATCTTCATATACATCCTATAAATAGATAAATACATTCTATAAATAAATTAATAATCCTATAAATAGATTAATACATTCTATAAATAAATTAATATATCATATAAATAGATAAATACATCTTATTAATAGATAAATACACAATATAATATATAGATAACTGCTGGAATAACATATTATCACAATAATCAGCAAATTAGTTTAATAAAATAGCATAGAAAATGTCATGTAAAAAAATTACAGATATATATTCTTTACTCTATTATACAGTGCTTAATCATCTTTCTAGCTCATATATCTGAAAAAATTATTATGAAATTTTATACTTTTCATCAACCTTTATGTGTTTCAAAAACAGCAATTATGCAAATGCTAAAGTATTTTTTTTTTATATTCATTATCTGAATTATAGTACTTAAGTTAAAAAAGTCAAAACTCTTTATTGAATTTTATTTTCTTTTATATTGGTTGAGTTATAAATATAATACACACATTTAATTTATTCACTCAATAAAAGATTGAACTGCACAAACAGAAAATAAAACACTCCTTTGAAAACAGATGGTGAAAAAGACATACACAAAAATTTGGAAGTATATAAAAAAGTTTCATTTTTGGAAGTATTTAGAAAAAAAAAGTTCTAAGTGGGAAGAATTATAAAAGTTCTAAGTGTTTAGATACATTAAAGTTCTAAGTGTTTAGATATATTAAAGCTATAAGTGTTTAGATATATTTAAGTTCTAAGTGTTTAGATATATTAAAGTTCTAGGTGGTAAGAATTATAAAAGTTTTAAGTTGTAAGAACTACACATCAAAACTCAAACTCGTATACTGTATATATATTCAAGTGTCTTGCTTTTTGACAACAGAATTCAAATAAAAACAAGAATGTGTCCAAAGTACACGGATGCCCCACTCGCACTATCCTTTTGCATGTTCCATGGACCGTGAAATTGGGTAATAATCTAATAAGGCATTAAAATTAGAAAGATTATACTATAGGGAACATATGTACTAAGTTTCAAGTTGATTGGAATTCAATTTCATCAAAAACTACCTTGACCAAAAACTTTAACCTGAAACTTCCACTTTCATTTTCTATGTTCAGTGGACCGTGAAATTGAAGTCAAAAGTCTAATTTGGCTTTCAAATTAGAAAGATCATATCATAAGCAACAAGTGTACTAAGTTTCAAGTTGATTGGACTTCAGCTTCAGTAAAAACTACCTTGACCAAAAACTTTAACCTGAACGAACGGACGCACAGACGGACGAACGGAACCACCAGACGAACAGACGGAGCCACAGACCAGAAAACATAATGCCCCTCTACTATGGTAGGTGGGGCATAAAAATGTATTCATAAATGGGATTTGAAACAGTCTTGATAAGCACTTTTGAAACTTTTTAATATTTACTGATGATTTAGATCCACAATAAGTACCATAATCTGACATTAAATGCTTGCTAAGCATCCCTGAAACCAGTCTATCATATGTACATTTCTGACTGACAAGACCAGATCTTTAATATCTTGTATATTTCTATTCAAATACTGTGGTATACTGTGGATTCATTTATTTTTTGGTGGGTACCAATTTCCGTGGTATTGGTTTGTGTTTTCCAAATGTCTGTGTTGAATTAATTTAAATTTGTGGTTTCCCTGTACCACTGAAAGTCACAAAACTTGGTATTCAACAAATAATAATGAATCCATAATATAGGATTAAGAATGTGAAAATCTAATACTTCATTGAACCTAGTATTCTTTTGCTGCTTATCTTTCAGATACAGACTGCTATTAATTTGTAGGCATTCAAAGTAAATTTATATACACACAAAAGCAATAGATAATATCACAATAGCCTAGCTATTGCTTAAAACCATGAAACAATTATGTTTTTTTCACCACAAAACTGTTACTAAGAAGCTGGTATAATGATTATATATAAATATAAATCCACATCAAGCATATTACAGTGCATATAAAATATAAAGCAACACATATATATTGTGTGCTTAATCTGCAATACTAAAAGCACTCAATTAGGAAACCAGATTCTCTGTGCTTAAGCCTGCTAAAAACATAAGATTTGTGAACCTGCTGTTCCACTGGTGGTACAAAAGGCTTTTGATTAGCTCCCTTTGGAAGAGGAGGCAAAGCTGAATTGCGTACTGTAGCATGTTGGGGGGTTGGTGCCGCATCTGGATCCTCATATGTATCCTGAGTATATAATATTCATAACATTTCAATATGTACGTCTGAAGCTGGCAAACATAAATCTTCATTCCATAACATAAATATATGTTAATAAAATATCATAACAACTGATATACAGCTACCTACCAACAGAAGGTTTTTTAATTGCAGAAACAATAAGCAGAGCATATTTATGAAACTTGACTTGAATTGACATAGAATCTTTTTTTTTTCAAAAGTACAATTTTCTTGGTATCCATACAATTTAACATTTATTTTGAAAAAAAAGGATTATTATATTTGCATGAGTATATATGGAGAGAACAATGTGAATCTTATAATAGTGTATAACATAACTCAAAGTCACATATACATTAAGGTGATTAAGCAAATATGAATACTGGTATGGCCTTCATACTTCAACAACCAAGAATGTGTCCACAGTACACGGATGCCTCACTCGCACTATCATTTTCTATGTTCAGTGGACCGTGCAATTGGGGTAAAAGTTCTAATTTCGCATTAAAATTAGAAAGATAATATCATAGGGAACATGTGTACTGTGTTTCAACTTGATTGGACTTCGACCTCATCAAAACTACCTCTGCCAAAAACTTTAACCTGAAGCGGGACAGATGGATGAATGAATGGATAGATGAACAAACGAACACACTTATCGTAGGTGGGGCATAAAAATCAAATTTCAGAACACTTTTTGTTAGTCTTAACTTTTAGAGAAAAAAACTTACTTAATATTTTTTTAACAGATAATTATTAAAATTAACAAATGTTTACAGAATAAGAAGCATGCTAATAAAACATGCTGAAAAAAAACAGGTCAATGTACAAATATCCCATACTTTTGCAAGAACGATTCCTGTTTACTTAATATTGTAATAATATGATTTTTCTACAATGTTAATTTTATCTCTCATCACTTTTCTGCATTATCTGGGGCTTATACAAAACTGTTGAATGGGTAAAATTGCCCTCACCAGATTCTAAGCCTTATACCAAAAGCCTTTAAAGGTGATATTTATCTTACATTGACCTTATATTAGATATGTTATATCAAAAATCCATCAAAGATCTATAATCTCATGAGTATATTTATCAATATCTGATATGCACATATACAAATATACACAAATATCTATATACATAAAAACTAATGATTTGATTTAATAGGGGTACAGCATAGAATAATATATATCAAAAATGCCTTGAACATTAACCAGGTTTTTTTCAGAATCTGGTCAAATCTTGTACTTTAATAAATTGTATATACTATTGTCTAATTCCAAGCTGTTGTAGGTTGTGAAACAGATTCAATTCTTCTAGACTGAAAACTGTTTCTGTGATCTCGTTTTTTGTGCATGTCGATTGTGTAGAAGATTGTGGGTTCAAAAGTGGGTTAAATCAAAGACATTCAAGACCCATTGGTTGCCTTCGGCTGTTGTTTGCTCTATGTTCGGGTGGTTGTCGCTTTGACATATTCACCATTTCCTTTCTCAATTTTATTTCAAAGTAATATTTGTTGCTTCTCTGCTAAAAGCATGCAGCATTAAGGAGTAAGGTCAAAGAGGAGTTGTATTAGAGTATAAAGAATGTGTCAAGAGTAGGGTAAAATGCCTTCCTTCTGACTGTTACCTTGAGAATAAGAACATTAACAAGAATGTGTCCATATGATACAGATACCCCACTAACACTATCTTTTTCTGTGTTCAGTGGACCACAAAATTTGCCTCAAAACTCAAATCTGGCATTCAAACTGGAACACCATATGATAGAGAACATGTGTACCAAGTTTCAAGTTGATTGTGAAACAGATTCAATTCTTCTAGACTGAAAACTGTTTCTGTGATCTCGTTTTTTGTGCATGTCGATTGTGTAGAAGATTGTGGGTTCAAAAGTGGGTTAAATCAAAGACATTCAAGACCCATTGGTTGCCTTCGGCTGTTGTTTGCTCTATGTTCGGGTGGTTGTCGCTTTGACATATTCACCATTTCCTTTCTCAATTTTATTTCAAAGTAATATTTGTTGCTTCTCTGCTAAAAGCATGCAGCATTAAGGAGTAAGGTCAAAGAGGAGTTGTATTAGAGTATAAAGAATGTGTCAAGAGTAGGGTAAAATGCCTTCCTTCTGACTGTTACCTTGAGAATAAGAACATTAACAAGAATGTGTCCATATGATACAGATACCCCACTAACACTATCTTTTTCTGTGTTCAGTGGACCACAAAATTTGCCTCAAAACTCAAATCTGGCATTCAAACTGGAACACCATATGATAGAGAACATGTGTACCAAGTTTCAAGTTGATTGGACTTCAACTTCATCAAAACAACCTTGACCAATTTTTTTTTTAACCGAAATCTTTAACCTGAAGAGGAACAAACAGAAGTACAGATGGATATACTAACAGACATAAGGACACAGAGATCGAAAAACATAATGCCCCTAAGTGGGGCATCAGTCTGGTACAAAGCAGGGTGATATTCTCTTCCTATAAATGTGTTGTCATCCTCAATATACCACTGAATGTTAAGTAGCCATCCATCCATCCATCTAGACTGATATTACTTTTGCGCTCTGGTATTCAATGGAACCTCATATACTCAGGTCATATCTATTTGAAATGGTCTTGAAAACTATAATGATAATGCATGGTGATTCTTCAAATACATTTATCTCATAATACTTTTCCCCTTTTCAACTACAGTAATTTTCGATGTAAATGGTAATACAGACAGTTATTCAAAATGCCACACTTGTGTAAACTCGAATATAGATGCATGTTGAAAAGCAGGGACATGAAACTTCAATGCAATATTTTCTATATATATACAAGTACACTAACTGTTATTGTTTCTGACATATATAAAATTAAGGTTTTAACTTTTAAAATGTATAAATATAGTTGCATTATCTACAAAACTTCAGATATAAAGTTAAATTATCAACATAATCAAAGGTCATGTTTACAATTAATATACAGTTTTAAAATTTATCTGTTAAGTCAGTTAACCTATGTACAGGAAGAAATAGAACACAGTACGCACTTACTATGGCTTTGTCTAAATCTATCTGGAAAGGACAGACTCCAATCAATTGTCAGCTGTGTGAAACTGAGAAAGTTATTCAATGGAAATGTATCCAATGCAGTCTATTGATGTGCAATTACTGCTGTGATAAAATACATCCAAAGTTCAGAAATGCAAAGGAACATAAAATCATCAATATAAAGGACCTAGCAGCTCACCAAGAAGAACTGGATTTTACCAACATAAAATGTAAGGCTCATTCTGGACAATCTAGCTGTCTTTTTTGCAGAGCTTGCGACATTCTTGTTTGCCCAACATGTGTGTCCAAAGTTCATAAGAAACATGACTTGATTGAAATTTCAGAAGCTTATAAGATAAAAATGGACAAACTGAAGGAAGGTCAAAGTGAAATACAAAAGGATAAAAAAAATGTTGTTATGAAAAAAGATATTTTAGATAAACTTATAGTTGATAAAACTTTAAAGCATTCAAAAGTGAAGCAAGATATTCTTACCCATGGGAAAGTTTTACACAAAGCAGTTGACCAGCACATTGACAAGCTTGTAACTGACTTGGATCAGTCTAAGAAGGATATTCTACAATCCATTGAACAGGATCTCGATACCATCAACAGCTCCATAAATGAATTAGACTACAAAAATGGTGAAATGGAAGATTTCATAAATACTACCGACACTACAAAGTACTTTCAAGAAATGAAAAGGATTGAAAAATCCATTGAAGCGCAAACTCCAATTACAAAAGAAGAATACCAATCTATTCCAATATTTAATCCAGGGGTGATCACTCAGTCCAATGTTGGAGGTTTACTAAGTGATCAGAAACCCACTGCTGAATTGGATGTAGCCATAGTAATAAATGAAACACATCAAACAAACCTCTCAGCTGTAGGATATATGTGTACTGATCCTGATACAACATTGTGGATAGGAAGTGTGATGGATAATGTAATACAGAAAGTAAACCCAGGAGAAAATAAACTGAACATACTATCCAACTTTAATATGAAGGTTCATGATATGGCTGTTACTCAATCAAATAATCTACTTATATCTACAGGGCAATCAAGACTGAAACAAATCAGTAATAGTACAGGTACATTAACAGACTCGGGATATAATATGTCATCATTCCTTGCTACAGCAGTCCATATCACCAGTGACAATAAAGTTATAGTAGCAGGTGTTAATAGTGACTACCCTGAACGTAGAAGAGGAGTGGTAATATGCATGAATCAGAAAGGAGACCATGAGAGAGTGTATGAACATGATCAACATAAACAACCTTTATTCATCTTTCCAGGGAGAATAACCAGTACCAGTAATGGAAATATTCATGTGGTGGATAAAGTAAGTGATGTCAGGGGTAGAGTAGTAGTGTTAGGACAGGGTGGTGATATCATCAATATCTATACAGGAGACAAAGAGATCAACAAGGACAGATCATTCTTTCCAACAGGCATAGTGACAACACCTAGAGACAATGTTATAATACCTGATCCATGTACTCATACGCTTCATATCCTGAACAATGCTGGTCTGCTGATGACAAGTTATAAAACAAGTGACATAAACATAATGTTACCACTTTCTCTTGCATTCTCTCCAAGAGGAAAACTCTACATAGGATGTGGCAGACAAGCAGGCAGACCAACCAAGGAGGCCAAGATATATCAAGTGACCATATCAGGATGTTAAAACATTCCATATTACCTTTACTTTTATACAGAAAATAATGTTTGCTGACTTCAGTCTGAAGTTCCTTTCATTACAAATTTTCTGTAGATTGTATATGTGTTTAAAATATTAGCAGTATTACAAAAATTTAATATTATTATTAAATCTCATTTTTTTTTTAAAGTTTTAAAAGTGACAAATTTTATTCATAATAGGTAGTAGGCTATACCACCAGTTTGCATCATTTGTAAATTAACTGAAACTCAGGAAAATTTTCTCCTTTTAAACAATTTCTTTACTTTTAATTCTCTTTTTTTTTTAAATATTGAAACTTATGTTTCACAATGCTTTCATAGAGTTATGCCTACAGTATTTATCTGATGATTAAATTATTCATGGAGTTAAAAAATGTTTTTTTTTTTTTTCTTTCAAAAAGATCAAACGAATTCCATTGCATGAGCAAAAAGGCATTTGTGGTTTTCAGACTTCTACACTCAAGTCCATACAATAGGTCCGAGACCACAATTGTTGTCCCTTGATTTTCGTTTTTCACAAATATAGTCCTTAGTGTTGACAGTGGGGTACTTGCCATTAATTTTTATACCCCTTCCAAATTTATTTCTCCATGTTCAATGCCTCAAATTGCAAGTAGGGGGTGAAATTACACTAAAAAAATTTGGGTCCAGAATTTTAAAGGAAAGTAGTAATTTGGTCCAGGTTAAAAGGTTGAAAAATAGCACTTCGGAAGCTGTCAAAAGATTTCAAGACGCCCTAAACATAAAATTGTCCATTTTTTTAGTTAGAGCCGATGAAGTTTTCTATAATTTTGATATAATTTGTCCCAAAAGTAGTACAGCCCACTGGAAAAGTTTCTTTGAGAAAGCGCAGGTGGGATTGTTTTAATTTTCATTTATGTTCTAAAAAGGAAGTTATAATCTTGCAGTTATGCTTGGGTAATACGTACATGACAGATAAATTTAAGATTACATGCAAGAATGCACATACTGAAAAGTCTTGCCTGCCATACATATCATGATTGAATATGGTACAGGCCAGATGAACCCGATGGGCAGACATGCACACCTTACAATCATTCCATACACCAAATAGAGTAAATCTTTTACTTATAAAATTTGAGAAACTAACCTAGCCGGGAAAACTTAATGTTGACAATGGTCTAAAAAATGAGCTCTAGGTTAAACCACTGTTAGACTATCAGTACATCTTACAATCAGTCCATAGACCAAATATAGTTGACCTTCTATTAATAGTATAACCATAAAAACTTTGACTGATGAACCATGAACATGATGATGATATCAAGGAGGGATGAACTTGGCAAAACATATGTACACCAAACAATCATTACCTGCATCAAATGTAGTTGATTCATTGCTCATTGTATCTAAGATATTGACTTTACATTGAAATCTTAACATTGCAATTGAGGTAATAAAATGAGGTTAACGCCATGTGAACCCTCTATGGCAGGAATGAGTAATAACAAGAATGTGTCCAAAGTACAGGGATGCCCCACTGGCACTATCATTTTCCATGTTCCATGAACCGTGAAATTGGATCAAAAGTCTAATTTGGCTTTAAAATTAAAAAGTAATGCCCCTTTACTATTGTAGGTGGGGCATAAAAAATGGCATGTTGCATGATTTCTAGTGAGACAACTAACCACTAGAGACCAAATGACATGAAAGAAACTAAATATGACTGTAGTGACTTTACAGCCTTCAACAATGAGCAAAATCCATAATGTACATTAGGGTGGAAAAAAAACCCAGAAATAACAAAACTCAAAACAATCAAACAAATAAAAACAACAACATTTGCCTAATGTATCTACAGAACTAAAAATTTGTAAGGGTTCCACGGAACCCAGTGTCTCGCCTACTTTTGCTGTAAATCGCAGGCTCAACAAAAGTGAGGAAAAAAATCAATAAAAATATTCCTCTTGATACTATCTATTGATTGTAAGAGGCTTCTGTCCAAGTTTGGTAAAAATCTAGGATGGTTAATGAATCTAATAAATGTTTGATAACTTTAACTGCAGACTGTATGTAATGTTAACTGGAAGAAAATCTAAGTCCATTTAAAAGTAAAATACAGAAAAAATGGAGTTATCTTTTTACCGAATTTACTTCTGGATACTATCTTATGATCATAAATAAGCTTCTGTCTAAGTTTGGTACAAACCCAGGATAGTTGAAAGTTATTAAAATTTTAAAAACTTTAACCACAGAGTGAATGTAATGTTTCCTCGCAGAAAAACTAAGTCCATTTAAAAGTAAAATACAAAAAAAATGGATTTAATTTTTTACAAAATTTACTTCTGGATACTATCTAATGATAATAAACAGGCTTCTGTCCAAGTTTGGTACAAACCCAGGATAGTTTAAAGAAAGTTATTAAAATTCTAAAAACTTTAACCACAGAGTGAATGTTATGTTTCCCCGTAGAAAAAACTAAGTCCATTTATAAGTAAAATACGGAAAAAATGGAAATTCATTTTTACAAAATTTACTTCTGGATACTATCTTATAATCATAAACAAGCTTCTGTATAAGTTTGAAAGTAATCCAGTATAGTCTGAGAAAGTTATTAAAATTTCAAAAACTTTAACCACAGAGTGAATATTTGTGGACACCGCCGACAATGACGACGGAATGAAGGATCGCTTAGTCTCGCTTTTTCGACAAAAGTCGAAGGCTCGACAAAAATGAAAAGCAAATATGATAGACAGAAAACAACTGAAGACTTGCAAGGATCCATTGTGTATGCAATATAGTCATAATAAATCTTATTAGTGAGAAAAATGTGGACTTCTGGATAGATACCTCAAGGACAAAAAGTCCTGTAGCAGTGGCATCTACCAAGTCGTTAGTAAAACTCATCAGAGTAAAAATTACTTCAAAAGTTTAAACTGGTTATTACAAATAATGTTAATTATTGTTTTGTTCACCTATAAACTTAAATTAAATCTTCAACAGAAATGGCATTTTTAAATTTTAATTTCTAATTACATTTAACACTTTCACAAGATCTGAACACTGAATGAAATATAGGCTAATGTTTAAGGCATCCTTGGTATATAAGTACAAAGTATCAGAAGAATCTATGCAAAAATAAAAATTTGAAGAAATCTACGGTAATTATAAAACAAGTATAGTATTATCACATGGCTTTGTTCAAAGGTATTTCAAGCTTTTAATATATTCAGTGACTAGCAAAGTTTGAAGCATTCAATAACCTGTTCAAAGTTTTCCTCGTGTGGGTGTCCCTTATGTAAATGACAAATAGATGACTTATGACCTTGAAATTGTGGATGGGAAACCTCGACTGGTTGCTCATAGTTGTCCTGTAGTAAACCAGATTTTATTACATATTTATAACTAAAACCTGTATCTCTGGAATTTTTGAAGATATTGTTTACATCTCTTATTTTTTGCTCACATTCAAAATATTACCGTCTCCCCAATAAATATTTTTGACGGGTTATCTTAAATTCTCTGTGGTAAGACATCCTGGTACTCTTTCAATCAAGAGCAACTCAATAAGTAAAAGTTAACTGTTTAAATGCTTTCTATACATAACTAAATCATCGAATAATAGTATGTATAGTTCCCCTAAAATTGCACCAATCAAATATTTATCAATTTTTTTTTTGGTTGCTCATAAATGACCACGTAACAGGATTTCCTATCAAAGAGCAGGTAACCTGTCGAATAATAGTAGAACACAGAGTTAAAAGTCAGTATTATGAAAATGGTCTTAGTAGAACCCAGAGTTAAAAGTCAGTAATATGAAAATGGTCTATCATGTTTTAAGATATTTTTTAATGTATATATACAGAGTGTACCTATACTATATCCTAAAACAAGAATGTGTCCATAGCACACTGATGCCCCACTCGCACTATCATTTTCTATGTTCAGCGGACCGTGAAAATTGGGGTCAAAACTTTAATTTGGAATTAAAATTAGAAAAATCATATCATATGGAACATGTGTACTAAGTTTCAAGTTGATGTAACTTTATCTTCATCAAAAACTACCTTGACTAAAAACTTTAACCTGAACTTCACACTATCATTTTCTATGTTCAGTAGACCATGACATTTTGGTCAAAACTATAATTTGGCATTAAAATTAGAAAGATCATATCATGGGGAACATGTGTACTAAGTTTCAAGTTGATTGGACTTCAACTTCTTCAAAAACTACCTTGACCAAAAACTTTAACCTGAAGCAAACGGATGCACGGACGCACAGACGGACAAACGGAGGCACAGACCAGAAAACATAATGCCCCTCTACTATCGTAGGTGGGGCATACAAATATATAGTTTATAGAAGTGAGGGCCATGACTCTTTATGGAGGTGATGGCCATCTCCAAATAAGTAAATACACTAAAGCAAAGCTAAGATTTATACATAGAGAGAAGAATAATAGTTTAATTATCTTGACTTTTTAAGATTTGATAAAATATATTTTTACTGAAACAAAACGTTGAATGGCGTTTCATAACACTTTTTGTAAATATGCATAATGTTACAAAAAAATACAATCATTCACTCTCTGTATTGCTCCATATATACAATTTAAATAGACCTGCTGATGTTCATTACACAATTGGAATAACACAAGCACAAAGTTTTCTATTGGCTTATAGTCTAACTAACTGAAGTTTTTAATGATTTTAAAAATGTAAATTTACTTGTAATCATCCATTGAATTAAAATTTTTAATTTGAAATTCTATCAAAAGTTTAAATATATAAAACCTAAAATATTTTGCATAGAAGAATTTTTCTCATAAGAACTGTTTGAAATGTGTTTTTAAAGCTGAATCTTTGTAACTAATGCACAATGCCAACTACTGCCTTACTTTAAACATTAAATGAGAGATCCTCTAGGCTTAAAAACCTTCCCTTCCTGACTTCAACTATGATAATAAGAAGGGCCAGCATGATTATAATACAGAAAGCATAACAAAGCATTACTAGCCTGTTCAAAATCATCTTGAGGTGGAGGTATTTGAGGTCCTGATGTTTTACGTCCAGTCTGAGGTGGGTTATCTGGATCCTCATAAAATTCCTCTTGCTATAAAATTGGTATGATTTAAATACAATCCATAAATAAAATTTTATTAGCAAAATTGTGTTTATAATTTTTGCTAATGTACTGTTGATTCATTTATTTCTGTGGATACCAATTTTCATGGATGAGGAAAATTTGTTTTTTCATGGATATCTGATTTTGTGGTTTAAACTTAATCATAATGTGGATTTGTACCAAGTCAGGAATTTGACAGTTGTGATTTGTTCGTTATATGTGATTGAGCTTTTGGTTTTGTAATTTGAATACAGGCTTTTCATATTTTATTATCCTCAGATTTCTGTATTTTTATTATTTTACTTTTCCTTTTTATACGTTGGATACCAATTTTCGTGGTTTTTGTGGGTACACATGAACTAGTAAACCAAGAATTCAAATATTCAACAAATTTTTCTTAGGCTTAGTATGCACATTCGTAAAACCGTGATATCAAATATCCATGAAATTCAAATTTCTCCTCAAAACACAAAAATGATACCAGTGAAAATAAATAAATACACAGTTTTTGGTTCATTTAAATGCATAGTGCAAGTAATATAAAGTATATAATACAATAGCATGCACCAATAAATAATTGCAAGATAATTTCATTGCATTCTATTTCCCCAATACAATGTTTTTATAACATAGATATCTCCACGAATTTGTCAAACATTATTTTGATCTTTTGCACAAAACTTTCAAAAATTACTATTCAGAGCTATCAAATAAAAAATGTCACGGTACAAGAAGGTATAAGTGCAAAGATTCTTTTTAACTTCTTTACATATTTAAAATATTTGCTTCAAAACAAGACTCTAATTAACTCTTACTGTGGATTCATTTATTTTCGTGGGTACCAATTTTCGTGGATTATGGAAAACTTACGAGTTCGTGGATATTTAATTTCGTGGTTTTTGCCGAAGTCTACATACAAGCCTATAGAAAATTTGTTATTCGTTGAACATTTAATTTCGTGGTTCGCCAGTACCCACGAAAGCCACGAAAATTGGTATCCCACGAATAATAATGAATCCACAGTATTTACAAACTAAATATATATTTAAAGCACTTCAAAATCTTTTTAAGTCATGAGAAAAAAATGTTTTCCACAAAACTGATGTTTATTTTTCATTACATTTCCTGCAATTAATGAAAAAATATTTAATTTCAGAAAAAAATGACTATTGTTTCACATTTAGCGTTTCTTCCATTTTAACAAAGTCTATCATATAAACATGCATAATACCAAATCACCTAGTAAACCAACAAAAAAGATATGTGTAAAACCAAACTAGCCAGTAAAGTGCAACCCTCTACACCCCTATCCTATTGTAACTATAACAAACTTCCATCATATCTTACCGTGGGTTCTGGAGGAGGTCTTCTGCCCCCTCTAGGAGGAGGAGGTACAGGAGCTGGGGTTTCCTCTACCTTCTTTACAGCCTGACAAATAAATAAAATATCTAAAATTTGTAGAATTTTTATCTTCCTGTGGGATGATGTGTTGCATATTGTAAATTCAGAATTTAGGAACTTGTAATCATTAATGATGTACCAGTAAGTTTTTAATATTTTCACTTTGGCAAAGTGACAATAAGTTGTTGCTAAGATCATTCAGAATTGCTTTTGATACAAACCTCAAACTCCGAAAATAAGTGAATACTACTCAAAAGAACTTAAAATCAATTTGCTATGATCTAACATAGGTCTATCACAACGTGTATCATGTCTTCTGTGTCACATTTCAGAAGAAAACTTGTTGAAGTACACCTCTGGGTGCGGAAATTTCTCGCTGCATTGAAGATTTTTTGGTGACCTACTGCTGTTGTCAGTTCTATGGTCAGGTTGTTGTCTCTTTGACACATTCCCCATTTCCATTCTCAATTTTATTGTGATCATCAGTGCTGTTTTTTTCTGGAGACTTACCTTTGGGGGTTGTCTCCCCTTACCCCTGGGAGGTGGCGGTGCTGGTGCGTCTGGTTCTGATGTTGTCCTCATTGGCATTTTTCTCCCCATTGTATTAGTCTGTAAAGAGATGTGACAATAATTAGGACTGTATCATACAATAAATTACAAGATAAAATAAATACTTCAAATTAGGTGACACATGTATAAATTTTACATCTGTTTCTGTTTAAACTGATCTTAAACTTTAGTCTAAGATGCATGATTTTTTTATTTGTTGTTAGGGGCTTTGAACTAGCTGTCAGATAACTGCAAATACTCTCAGGTCTGTTCATTGTGTCTTTTTGTGTCGGGATGTATAAGTACCCGGCCACGTCCCCTTGTATTTTTGTCCATCTGATAAGTTAAGCCTTTTTCAACTGATTTTTATAGTTTGTTCTTATGTTGTACTGTTATACCACTGTCCCAGGTTAGGGGGAGGGTTGGGATCCCTCTAACATGTTTAACCCCGTCACATTATTTATGTATGTGCCTGTCCCAAGTCAGGAGCCTGTAATTTAGTTGTTGTCATTTGTTTATGTGTTACATATATGTTTTTCGTTAATTTTTTTACATAAATAATGCCTTTAGTTTTCTCGTTTGAATTGTTTTACATTGTCTTATCAGGACCTTTTATAGCTGACTATGCGGTATGGGCTTTGCTCATTGTTAAAGGCGGTACCGTGACCTATAGTTGTTAATGTGTGTGTCATTTTGGTCTTTTGTGGATAGTTGTCTCATTGGCAATCATACCACATCTTCTTTTTTTATATTTATAACTTTATACCTGTTCTGGGACAGGAAGTTGTCTCCTAGGAGCTGGTTTCTTCACAGGTTGTTCATCAGGATCTTCATATACAGGCTGTAAATATATATCAAGATGTAATAAACATGGCAACACAAGCTTAATCCTTTCAAAATGCAAGTACAATAACTCTTTTGGTAAAACATTAGATGTCAGATGAAAGCTCATACAGATATTTTTTGTTTTTAATATATCAGAAAACAATTGAAAGACACATAAAGGTTTTTATTTAACTGCCCAATTTAGTACAAAATTATTCCACAAAACTATTTTTAACCTTGCTTAATTTAAATCAATTCTATCTTCAATTTTGAAAATCTTTTGGATACTAGACAAGTTTATTGTATTTACAAAAAATAGTGCAGAACTTTTAACAATACATATACAGTGACTATAAAGAGACAGCTATGTTAAATTCATAGAAATTGTCAAAATATTAACAGAGTTTTAATAAACCATAGGCCCAGAGAATCTTTTTTATATTAACACATTTGTACAACTTCTTATATAATTCTATAATAATGAAACTATTAATACTACTGTGATTACAATCAGTAAGTAAAAACAAATCATCTTATATATACTGTATTGGATAATTTCAATTTCTATAACAGTAAAAGTTAGAACACTAAGGATTTTCATGATTCAATGACGTGGTAGCCTCAAACTACAATACCATAGGATTTATTAAATTGTTTTTTTTTTTATATAATATAAAACTTTAAATAACCACACGACTATGGGAATATGGAACCCAACATAACTATGCAACAATTGGTTCTGGCCCAGCATTGTAATTTTATATCCTGGGACCATTCATAATTCTAATTCCAATAAATAATGTGGTACAAATGCTTCATGCTTAAAATCATAATTCAATATGCTCACTAAAGCATTGCATAAAGATACATTTGTATCTTCAAATATGATGCCTATGCTTATGTTAAAACGAGTATAAAATTATGACATGGCATGAGTATGTCTGTATTAGACCACAACTGTTTAGTACCTGAAGTGTATGCATACTATACTCTCAGGAACTCTTAATAACAAGACAACCATGATTTAAGTCTATGTAGTGTTAATTCTATATAAATGGTTTCTGCTTCTACACTTCCATAATTTCAATGCAAAAAATAGATGTGCTATGATTGTCAATGAGACAGCTCTCCAACAATGAGCAAATGATGTAAAATATAGCAAATTTTCAGTTTTTATTAAAACATAACCAAAATTATAAAGGGCAGGATACACATACTGAACAATACACAAACCTCAAGCTATTATCAAATTAGGGATATACACAGAAGTTCTTAGGGAAACACATTAACTGTCTGTCCTTACAAATATTTAGTATATTAATTAGTGAATAATGATACATGTATTACATTTGTATATCAAGTCCAGAGCTCCCTTGTTTAGCTGCCACCTTCAGACTTAATTTACTTATTGCTATGAAATGGTGTTACAGGGAGGCAGTTATTCCTAAGAGACATTTAGAGGCTGTTTTATGACACGAATCAATGATGGCATCATTTTTTTTCCTGTGTATTCCTCATTTTTGCAACTTACTTTTATTTCATGAACAATATAGATAGGTGGACTGTCAATAATTGCATGAAAAGTTAATAATTAGGAATCTTTTACACCAGTTTGGAAATGTAAGAAGTGGCTATAGATAACATAGGAGCACTGGACATGTGAATGTATTATTAATATGAAAAGATTAATTATAAAGTTGAGTTATTATTTTGTAATACTTTTTAGTATTAAGAAAATTTTAAGCAAAATTGCACATTCTTTTTAAATTTCATTGTAATCTATAAATCATAAAAATAAAGTTTAAATGATGAATGAAAGTTTAATTTAAGGAAAAGCCTGACATTAAGTAGACAATTTTTTAAGGTGTAATTAATCTGATGTTTAAACCAACATTAGATGTAAAGGGATATCCTGCATTTATCATGTTTTTCAAGGTTAATTTGCTCCAAAATAATGTCTCTTCAGTGATGCTTCTGGCTGAGGCCAAAGTTGAAAACCCAATGCTTATCAAAAATATGTAGAGCTATACACAAAAAAGGACCGAAAAGTATAGCCAAAGCTGGGCAAGGAATCCAGCTTTGCAGGAGGGAGATACAAACCACATATATATAATAATTAACGAAATTTTGCCTTACAACAGGCCTAAATAGACTTAAGTAGACTAAATATGAAAAAAAAAGTTTTTGCTTTTTTGGTGGTCAAAATAAAGTACAAGCATGTAAATAAATATCTTACTTGACACATCTTTCTGGCTTAATAAGGAAACTATATATCTAACACCCCTAACATAAAAGACAGAGTGAAAGACAGCAGGATCAGATATGCACTACACCCCTTTTACTTTTTTCTGCTTAGACAAGGATTTTTTATCAACAGTTTACATGAATATACATTGTACATGCATGAAATGTTATTATTTGACTTATATAATCATAAAAACATAAACAAACAAAAATATACAAAACAATATAAATCACAAAAGCTGTGAAGTTGTGATAAATTTAAAGTGTGCAAATATATCTACACAATGCTATAACAACTGATCATAAGGAAAACTTCATAATACCTTTACACAGTATGTCTATGACAAGTCCATGTGCTTTATATGTATGTTAGGTCTAATATATGTTTAATCTTTAGTGAATGTCAGTGTAATAGCTTAGAGAAGCTGGTATTGTTTTAGCATGGTCCTAATTTAAATGAAGCCTTTTGCATTTTATTTGTTGTAATTTTACACAAAATTAATTTTGGGAAATTTATGGAAAAAAATGGCAAAATAAATACGGTACCTATAGTTGTTAATGTCCAAGTCATTTTGATCTCTTGTGGAGAGTTGTCTCATTGGCAATCATACCACATCTTTTTTATATTTAAAGAATAAACAGGTGTCTATGCAAAATTTAAGGCTCTAAAACCCCTACCCAACAAAGATAACTTTGGTATATAAATACATTCAAAATGGTCTTTTTCAACCAGCAGTAAAAGCCTTGCAAAATTGAGGTATTACGTTGGCAGTGTCTGGTGAATAATTTGCAGCTACTTTCACGAAAAAAAAATGGGGCTGTTAAATCAGTAAGACAGTACGTGTGTTTGTGAGTGCGTGTTTGAGGGTTTTTACATGTTTTTAAAGCACCTGCTGGAAGTTGCAATCAGTAAAAAAACTCACCAATGAAAATAATTCTTTCATCTCTTTGATAATTTAAATTGCCTCATACAGTATATACTATAAAAGCAAAAGCTATTAGCCTAGAGATCTCTTACCTGATCCATTGTTTCATCATAAACTTGCTTTAAATATACAATTTATACAGGTCAATTTTCTACATTCCCCAAGCATGCATTATGTTTAATTACTTTCCTTTGTTTTAGAGTTATTCCCCTTTATATTATAAACACAGATTTGAGCAAGACAGGTCAGTTATTGTCATAATCACATTTGTATATTTGCAGTTAAATGTGTAGTTTTCTATTGACATCATTCGAGTTATGAGTTATTTCCCTTTGTATCAATGTAAGTTATTTAGAAAATTTACTGAATTAATTTTTTTAAGCACAACTTTAGCGGCGATTGTTTTCTGAAGAATTTTTTATTTGTATCACTAAGATCTATTACGGATATTTTATCTAGATATTGCTTTTTAGCCTTTGTGTTCAGATTTGTCTACATATCAAAATATGGCAATAAGCAATTCAACCAAATTGCTCAACAGAATGAGAGCAAATGGAAATAAGCTGTTAATTTCTGTGTCATTAAGTCTCTTGAGAAGAGTTATCCTTCTTGGCAGTCTTATTTTTGATATCCACATCAAATGACTTCAATAGAAAACTATCTAACTATATGTCCTTTACAAGTATTTTTCAATTCATAATAAAATAAACAAAATATATTTAATAATTCAAGTATTCAAGTAAATGTTATGATTTCTAATGAGTTTTTTGTCATATGATAAGGTACAATAAAAACTCTTCAACATTAATTTCTTTGAAGCCTGTGATTCACTCTGAGCAATGCAAGGCAGAACATAAACACCACAATGGACAAGAAATTCAATTCATTACACTAAATCACTATGTTCTTATGTTAAAACTAACAGCAAAGAAATATTCATATATATGATATACAGTTGACATAATTCATATTGCCACAACCGTTTTGAAAATGACTATACTTTAAGCAAAATCTACAAATTGTAACTCATCTTATCGTATTTGTTGTTGATCAAAAGTAAAATGACATTCTGATTTATTTATGATCATTTATATAAGATGCCTAATAGTTCATATCCTGACTACTATAATTGGCTTTAAGGACAGAAGCAGATATGGCAAGGTAAGGATCATCAGTGTACTCATATATTTCAAGAATAATACTATACAGTGTAACCTGTGTTATCGGACACACAGGGGGACCAGAAAAAAGGCAGGGTTTGGGAATACTCAGGTTGTTTCAGTAAGGATAGGCATATTTCTGGACCAGAAAACTGTATGGGTTAAAGCAGTATGTAGGAATACTCAGGTGTCAAATTAGGCAGGTTAAACTGTACATGTATCATTGATGTTCTTCATCCTGTGTGCACATCAAACTTTTTTATTGTTAAATATTATATACACATATAAACAAAAATATATTGGTTGATATAAATTAGGCATACTCTTTAGCATGGAAAATGAATATAATCAAAAGGAAACAATTGATTTGGAGGATAAAGCAATCGTCAAATATAATAGAAGCATGTTAGAGCCCGATAGAGGGGTACCACTCAACCTTTTAACATTTACCTCATTAAATCTATTCCAATTTCAAAAAAAGTATTTAAAAAAGATTAATTGCTTTTGAAACCAAAATATAGAAAACAAAATATTAGATTAAAATTTGCAATACAGCAATACATTTTGTACCATAAAAAATTGTTTTGCCAATTTCAAATAACAGCAGCTATCAGTTTTCAAAAATCTTTTTTTAATATAATCAAAATCTGACAAGCTAAAATTTATGTATATCTATGTAGTGTTTTCACACTTAAGTGGTCATGTGGTCATATGCCTATTCAGAATCTAAAGAATTATGGGTTTTTATATATTTTTTGCCTCAAAATAAGAAAACACCATGTCCAGTTGTTAACCAATCCCAATATTTTGATGCAAGCATTGGAAAATTCAACCAATAATTCTTCAGATCCTGAACTGGCAAATTACAGATAGCTACAATCCAGCAATAATCAATGTTGTGGTAGAAAACAATGAAATGTGAATCAATTTACAGAAAGGATGGTTAGTTATACAAGTAAAATCATCAGGTTTTGTATAGTAACCCATATAGTATTACCATGAACATATTGTTTTTAAAATGTGTTTTATAGTGAAAATTGATAAAGGATGTATCTTAGCTATGGAAATAAAAATAGATCAGGTACACCTCTGGTAAAATTATCTGTCACAGAATAGTTTTATTACACTATCAGGCCTACTTTAGAATATGCTAGTGCGGCATGGGACCCATACCAGCAAAACAACATCCACAGATTGGACATGGTGCAATAGACGGACAGCAAGGTATATTACTAACAGATATCATAACACCTCATCTGTTAGTAGTATGCATGAACATCTTGAATGGCCTACCCTACAAGAACGAAGGAAACACAGCTGCTTAATAATGATGTAAAAGCTACAGAACAACTTTGTCAAAGTCAATACATCCAGTAAGCTCATCCAGAAATAACAACGAAATGGCACATAGAATACCATCATGTAAAACAACTGTACCGAAGGAGTCATTCTATACAAGATCAATCAGAGAGAGGTACACCTTGCCCAACTCTACTGTCTCCACCCCTAGTCCTGAATCTTTCAAGGCCTAGCTTCGTCATTCGATTTAAATGACACGATTTTAATTGCACCTGTATATATATCAAATTGCATCCATTCTCCTTTTGTTTTTATCAAATTAAAAAAATCTTGCATGTGTTCACTCCAAAATGTGGCAGAATAGTCAACCAGTTGATGGTGGCTGCTTACCAGAAGAAGAAGACCATGACTAAGGGGACCTCTCCTCATAGTTTCAATGGAATGAGATGTGCCAATGCTAATGCAATTGTTTACTAAATATCATTAACTAGTGGTTCCCACAAAATTACTCAATAAAAACTAATGCATTGATTACTCTGTCTGCAAGCAATATGTTCATGGAAATTAAGTTGTTTTTTTCCCTTACGACATATAGCAGAAACAGAATGGAAGGTCATTCCTAAAAATTTTAATATTGTTGATCCTATATTTTACATAAAGTATAAAAGCTGTTTATTTCAGAAGAATTTAAATATCTGCAGTATATTCTTTAAAAAAAAATATGCAAGTTTACATTGAATATAATATCTTTCTATTCTAATAATTCACCTTTAGCAAAACCTATTTAGGGTGAATGTATATACATATTAACTTGCCATGCTTGTAGGGGTTACATCAAATGGACATTATGAATATAAAACATTTCAATACTATTCATAAAAGCTAGGAATAATATAAGCAGCATTACTTCTATATGAAAATAAATTCTTGTTACCTGTTCATCGGCTTCATTTGTTTCCTCATATACAGGCTTTAATTTAATTACATTATTACTAAATAGGTACCTTTCAAGTCAGTCATATGCATATTTTGTTTATTGTCTATTGATAAAAAATGTACACAAATTAATTCATGAATTCAAAAATAGCACTTTCTCTATGTTTTAGAGGGGAAAACTTGGAATTAATCCCCTCAAATCATATGATATTGTATCTAAAACTTAATTAAAATTTTTAAAAATACAAGCCTATTCCAATTGGATTTTTCTTTAAATCTTGGTATAAACAAAATTATCTTTTAAGATAAAGTAAAAAAAAGAAAAAGTGCATGTGCCATGAGGCATCATAATTCAGTTATAATTATTTTAATGTTAGATGGACTCTTTGATTAATCTGAAATAACAGTAGCTATTCATTGATGTTTGTGCATTGAATAGAAATTGCATTTCATGTTTGCTTTAATTTTCATGATTTCAACTGGTTTTGTGGACAAGACAACACAAAATTTTAATTTGTTAAACTATTAATCCTGTTTTAAATTGCACGAATCTTAAAGTAACAAAAAATATAATGCTCCACGAGTATTCAAAATAAACAGTAGTCATATTCTTAATGCTATACAGGGTGCTGTCACCATAACATTGGAACACTCACTGTAAATGAGTCAATATCACTAATGTGCCTTTTACTGAGGAACTCAAATGTTGTGCGTTAACCAAATATTGGACATGTTTCTATCTTAAACAAGTGACCGAGCTTAAATATTTGAGTTGAATTTGAAAGTAAATGACCTTAGAATAAATGTGTAAAATCTATGGTGCTATTAAAGGTCTTCAACATATTAAATTTTCAAAGAACTCTTTTATCACAAGAAGCCACTTAATGAAAGGATATTTGGGGTATGCTAATTTACAGAAAAAGTAACCACACTTTGTACTATGAAAATTCAACAACATGATATGTGAAAATGTCTCTCAACTTCCAAACAAGCCATCATACATATATCCATGTTAACGATATGGACTGACTTACAGAGTAAATGTTACCATAACCCCCTATGGGAAATCAAATCTTGACCCAAATATCCATAAGTACTGTTAAAAGGGAAGTAATTCAAGATCTTAGAACAATTTATCATCTTATAACTTCCTGTAGGAAATTGTAGGAGTTTTAAATCATATCATTTAATAAACATATTAAATTTATACTAAGAAATAACAACCATAAATATCACTTATCTACAGGAAACAAAAGGGAGTCAATATACCGGGTACATGAATTAACTTATTACAAATATTGGACAGTACCTATAGTATAACCTGTAAAAAACTTTAAAATCACCCTTTATCTTAATAGGTGTTTTTTATTTTTCGATCAATAGTTTTTAACAGATCTTGTCTTGTTACACTGCTATTATTTGAACTTGGAATTATTTTTAGTTATGGAATTTGCGTAATTTCTTGAGCTTGAAATTTTTAATAAATTCCATGTTTATTCTGTACTCAAATGTTCTAGTATAGCTGTGCTGCCCACAACACTTTCTATTACAAAGAAGATAGTACATTTTCGATAGAATGTACTGTGCTGCCCACAACACTATCTATACAAAATACATTGAATGGAAAGTGTTATGATCTGCTCAAAACATTATAATACATATTTACAATGTATTAAAAAAATTCCAGTACAAGAAATTATGCAAATTCCATAGTTAAAAATAATTCCAAGTTCAAATAATAGCCTGTTATAAGATTGAAACTAGCAGAGACTGTGTTTTATAGCATTGTGTCAAATTGTAATTTGTGATTGTAGGCCTGAAACAAAATTGTGCTGTTGAAATATCAACAATATACAACACTTTGTATGTGTTCATTAGTAATAAACTTATATAATACACAATTTCAACCATGCAGGCATCCAATGATTAATTGAGTACGGTTTACTTAAAGTCCAGTGGCAAATATTTCATACATATTCAGTATAAAAATGAAGGTCATAGAAATATGTGTGATACTTTGATTTTTTTAACTCAAGATTTCAAAGACATACATGTTTAGATTTTATTTTCACATTTAGGTCAATTTACGTGAGGGGAAATAAAATAGCTTACATGAATAATTTCAACGTTTCATTTTTTCATAACACAAAATACAACCTATGTTACTCAGGCATTAAAGGAAAAGGACCTTTATCTACGGTTCTGAAAAGTTCCTGTGTCCCGAGACTGCAAAAAAATAACCTTACTAATAATAACATTTTTTTTAATATAATAACTTTCACCTCATGCAATTAATAAATACTTGAAATATACTACATGTATTATAGTTTATAACGTAGGTGACTAATTATCTAAATACTCTTAAAAAATATTTTTTGATCAACAAAATGCAATATATATAGCACTATCTATACATTTCAGACAACCAACATATACATTGCTATGTGCTGATTACAGGTAAAATCATTTTCTCACCTGTTCTTCTTCTGGTGGCATCTGTGGCACAGGTCGTCTATTAACAGGTACTCCATGAGATGCTGAGCGAGGGGGGCCAGAAGGAGCGACTGAAAAATAAAGTCCACTGTCTATTTCCATATTCAAATATTTCAGGAAGATATATGATGATAAAGAAATAAATTTATAATTCTTAAGTGACACAGTGACTTATTGTTACTTTATAACGATACAAAATTACAGTAAAACCTTCATCCACCTAATAAATAACTTATTATTCTTTGTGATAGTTAATAATTTTAATGATGTGAACTGGTACTTCAAAATAAAGCTTCAAATTACACAGTAGCTGTTATTCCTTATAAGAGTAAAAAGTTACAGTGAAACCTTCCACAACATAAAATAATGGTAAATATTTCCAGTAAGTTTGAATGAATTGTTTGTAAATTTCTTGCATATTGCAGTAAATAGATATAAGAAGATGTGGTATGAGTGCTAATGAGAAATTTCTCAATCCAAGTCACAATTTATAAAAGTAAAGCATGTTTTCAAGGAGAATGTCTTTTAAAAGAATTTTATGCAAAATATGACCTGTATGTCTCAAAGTAATTTGAACACTGAGTTTTGTACAGTTTTTATTTTCCCTGAATTTCTTGAGCCAAATCTGTTTGTAAGATTTATTTTACCCCTGAAATCCTAGGTCCAAATCTGTTTGCAAGGCTTTTATTTCCCCAGAAATTCTTGAGCCAAATCTGTTTGCATGGCTTTTATTTTCCCTGAATTTTTTTGGCCAAATCTGTTTGCAAGGCTTTTATTTTCACTGAATTTCTTGAGCCAAATCTGTTTGCAAAGGCTTTTATTTTCCCTGAATTTCTTGAGCCAAATCTGTTTGTATGGCTTTTATTTTCCCTGAATTTCTTGGGCCAAATCTGTTTGCAAGGCTTTTATTTTCACTGAATTTCTTGGGCCAAATCTGTTTGCAAGGCGTTTATTCTCCTAGAATTTCTTGAGCCAAATCTGGTTGCATGGCTCTTGTTTTCCCTGAATTTCTTGGGCCAAATCTGTTTGCAAGGCTTTTATTTCCCCTGAATTTCTGAAGCCAAATATGTTTGTAAAGTTTTAATTTTTGTGTCCCTTTTTTTTATCTTCCCTATAGATAAAATTTCCCAAATTTCACAGATAGCAATCATAAACTATAAATATAAATCACTAATCAATTAAAACTACGATATAGGCGTCACTGTACAAACAGGAAATATTTTATTCTTAGAAATAATTTTTTTATCTCTTCAAATCTAAGAATACATGTCTATTAAGACCTACTTTTATTAATACAGATAAATAAGTTTGCAAGTTCTATTGTCCCATTCAATAAATACAATAGCAATTGTTTTCCATGTTCCGTGTAACCTGCTGAGTATTCCAACATTCTGCTTTAACCAACACATTCTAGTGGTCCCAAAATATGCATATCCTTGCAGAAAAAAAACAATTATTCTGACACCCTGCTTAATCCAACATTTTTTTTCTGGTCCCCCAGTGTATCCGATTACACAGGTTACACTGTAGTTTATTCCCTGGAACCTTGAAATTTCTTTTCAGAGAAATCCATTACTCATTTGTTAATATACCCGAGTAAAAAAATATCTTTTAAAAGATGAAAATGTGATATACACTCACAAAACTGCATGTAATGTTTGATTTATTCAACCCTTATAATATAGTTTCAATCTGTTGAACGTAAACAGTGATTTAAACTTCAATATAACAAATATTTCAACATTCTCCGTATATGATTTTTTGTTTGTTTGACAAATAAAACTGGAAAATGAGGATGTTTTAATAAAGACCTTCATAAATGTATCTTATAACTAAACAAAATGAAAAATATGTAAATTTCAATAAAAACAATGCTGAAATATTTGTCACAAATCAACTTTTTTTGATTAAATCAGTTGCCATATTGAACAGATTGAAAATATATCATTAACACAGGGAGAACAATAGCTATTGTATTTATTTAATGGAACATTAGATCTAGATTAGATTAAACTAAGAGGGAAGATGAGGTTATAAGTTTTCTTGTGAACTTGTGTACCCTTCTACTATGGACTTTAGAGTGAAGATGTGATTACGAATTTAATTGTGAACATGTGTACCCCTTCTACTATGGACTTAGTGTGGAGATGAGGTTATGAGTTTTATTGTGAACTTGTATACCCCTTCTACTATGGACTTAGAGTGGAGATGAGATTATGAGTTTAATTGTGAACATGTGTACCCCTTCTACTATGGACTTGAGAGTGGAGATGTGGTTATGAGTTTTATTGTGAACTTGTATCCCTTCTTACGGCTTCTACTATGGACTTAGAGAGGAGATGAGGTTATGAGTTTTATTGTGAACTTGTATACCCCTTCTACTGTGGACTTAATAGTGGAGATGTGATTATGAGTTTTATTGTGAACTTGTATACCCCTTCTACTATGGACTTAGTGTGAAGATGAGGTTATGAGTTTTATTGCGAACTTGTATGCCCCTTCTACTATGGACTTAGAGTGGAGATGAGGTTATGAGTTTTATTGTGAACTTGTGTACCCCTTCTACTATGGACTTAGTGAGGAGATGAGGTTATGCGTTTTATTGTGAACTGGTATACCCCTTCTACGATGGACTTAGTGTTGAGATGAGGTTATGAGTTTTATTGTGAACATGTGTACCCCTTCTACTATGGACTTGAGAGTGAAGATGCGGTTATGAGTTTTATTGTGAACTTGTATACCCCTTCTACTATGGACTTAGTGTGAAGATGAGGTTATGAGTTTTATTGTGAACTTGTATGCCCCTTCTACTATGGACTTAGAGTGGAGATGAGGTTATGAGTTTTATTGTGAACTTGTGTACTCCTTCTACTATGGACTCAGTGAGGAGATGAGGTTATGCGTTTTATTGTGAACTGGTATACCCCTTCTACTATGGACTTAGTGTTGAGATGAGGTTATGAGTTTTATTGTGAACATGTGTACCCCTTCTACTATGGACTTGAGAGTGAAGATGCAGTTATGAGTTTAATTGTGAACTTGTATACCCCTTCTACTATGGACTTAGTGTGGAGATGAGGTTATGAGTTTTATTGTGAACTTGTATACCCCTTCTACTGTGGACTTAATAGTGGAGATGTGATTATGAGTTTTATTGTGAACTTGTATATCCCTTCTTTTATGGACTTAGAGTGGAGATGAGATTATGAGTTTAATTGTGAACTTGTATACCCTTTCTACTGTGGACTTAATAGTGGAGATATGATTATGAGTTTTATTGTGAACTTGTGTACCCCTTCTACTATGGACTTAGAGTGGAGATGAGATTATGAGTTTAATTGTGAACATGTGTACTCCTTCTACTATGGACTTGAGAGTGGTGATGTGGTTATGAGTTTTATTGTGAACTTGTTTACCTCTTCTACTATGGACTTAGAGAGGAGATGTGGTTATGAGTTTTATTGTGAACTTGTATACCCCTTCTACTATGGACTTAGAGAGGAGATGTGATTATGAGTTTTATTGTGAACTTGTGTACCCCTTCTACTATGGACTTAGTGAGGAGATGAGGTTATGCGTTTTATTGTGAACTGGTATACCCCTTCTACGATGGACTTAGTGTTGAGATGAGGTTATGAGTTTTATTGTGAACATGTGTACCCCTTCTACTATGGACTTGAGAGTGAAGATGCGGTTATGAGTTTTATTGTGAACTTGTATACCCCTTCTACTATGGACTTAGTGTGAAGATGAGGTTATGAGTTTTATTGTGAACTTGTATGCCCCTTCTACTATGGACTTAGAGTGGAGATGAGGTTATGAGTTTTATTGTGAACTTGTGTACTCCTTCTACTATGGACTCAGTGAGGAGATGAGGTTATGCGTTTTATTGTGAACTGGTATACCCCTTCTACTATGGACTTAGTGTTGAGATGAGGTTATGAGTTTTATTGTGAACATGTGTACCCCTTCTACTATGGACTTGAGAGTGAAGATGCAGTTATGAGTTTAATTGTGAACTTGTATACCCCTTCTACTATGGACTTAGTGTGGAGATGAGGTTATGAGTTTTATTGTGAACTTGTATACCGCTTCTACTATGGACTTAGAGAGGAGATGAGGTTATGAGTTTTATTGTGAACTGGTATACCCCTTCTACTATGGACTTAGAGAGGAGATGAGGTTATGAGTTTTATTGTGAACTGGTATACCCCTTCTACGATGGACTTAGTGTGGAGATGAGGTTATGAGTTTTATTGTGAACTTGTATACCCTTTCTACTGTGGACTTAATAGTGGAGATGTGATTATGAGTTTTATTGTGAACTTGTGTACCCCTTCTACTATGGACTTAGAGTGGAGATGAGATTATGAGTTTAATTGTGAACATGTGTACTCCTTCTACTATGGACTTGAGAGTGGTGATGTGGTTATGAGTTTTATTGTGAACTTGTATACCTCTTCTACTATGGACTTAGAGAGGAGATGTGGTTATGAGTTTTATTGTGAACTTGTATACCCCTTCTACTATGGACTTAGAGAGGAGATGTGATTATGAGTTTTTTTGTGAACTTGTATACCCCTTCTAGTATGGACTTAGTGTGAAGATGAGGTTATGAGTTTTATTGTGAACTTGTATGCCCCTTCTACTATGGACTTAGAGTTGAGATGAGGTTATGAGTTTTATTGTGAACTTGTGTACCCCTTCTACTATGGACTTAGTGAGGAGATGAGGTTATGCTTTTTATTGTGAACTTGTATACCCCTTCTACTATGAACTTAAGAGTGGAGATGAGGTTATGAGTTTTATTGTGAACTTGTGTACCCCTTCTACTATGGACTTAGAGTGGAGATGAGGTTATGAATTTTATTGTGAACTTGTGTACCCCTTCTACTATGGACTTAGAGTGGAGATGTGGTTATGAGTTTTATTGTGAACTTGTATACCCCTTCTACTATGGACTTAGAGAGGAGATGTGATTATGAGTTTTTTTGTGAACTTGTATACCCCTTCTAGTATGGACTTAGTGTGAAGATGAGGTTATGAGTTTTATTGTGAACTTGTATGCCCCTTCTACTATGGACTTAGAGTTGAGATGAGGTTATGAGTTTTATTGTGAACTTGTGTACCCCTTCTACTATGGACTTAGTGAGGAGATGAGGTTATGTTTTTTATTGTGAACTTGTATACCCCTTCTACTATGAACTTAAGAGTGGAGATGAGGTTATGAGTTTTATTGTGAACTTGTGTACCCCTTCTACTATGGACTTAGAATGGAGATGAGGTTATGAGTTTTATTGTGAACTTGTGTACCCCTTCTACTATAGACTTGGAGTGGAGATGTGGTCATGAGTTTTATTGTGAACTTGTGTACCCCTTCTACTATGGACTTAGAGTGGAGATGAGGTTATGAGTTTTATTGTGAACTTGTGTACCCCTTCTACTATGGACTTAGAGTGGAGATGTGGTTATGAGTTTTATTGTGAACATGTGTACCCTTCTACTATGGAATTAGAGTGGAGATGAGGTTATGAGTTTTATTGTGAATTTGTATACCCCTTCTACTATGAAATCAGAGTGGAGATGTGGTTATGAGTTTTATTGTGAACTTGTGTACCCCTTCTACTATGGAATTAGAGTGGAGATGTGGTTATGAGTTTTATTGTGAACATGTGTACCCCTTCTACTACGGACTTAAGAGTGGAGATGAGGTTATGAGTTTTATTATGAACTTGTGTACCCCTTCTACTACAGAATTAGAGTGGAGATGAGGTTATGAGTTTTATTGTGAACTTGTGTACCCCTTCTACTATGGAATTAGAGTGAAGATGTGGTTATGAGTTTTATTGTTAACATATGTACCCCTTCTACTATGGAATTAGAGTGGAGATGTGGTTATGAGTTTTATTGTGAACATGTGTACCCTTCTACTATGGAATTAGAGTGGAGATGTGGTTATGAGTTTTATTGTGAACTTGTGTACCCCTTGTCCCCTTCTACTACAGACTTAAGAGTGGAGATGAGGTTATGAGTTTTATTGTGAACTTGTGCACCCCTTCAACTAGGGACTTAGAGTGGTGATGTGGTTATGAGTTTTATTGTGAACCCCTTCTACTATGGAATTGTGGAGATGTGGTTATGAGTTTTATTGTGAACATGTGTACCCTTCTACTATGGAATTAGAGTGGAGATGTGGTTATGAGTTTTATTGTGAACTTGTGTACCCCTTCTACTACCGACTTAAGAGTGGAGATGAGGTTATGAGTTTTATTGTGAACTTGTGTACCCCTTCGACTAGGGACTTAGAGTGGTGATGTGGTTATGAGTTTTATTGTGAACTTGTGTACCCCTTCTACTATGGAATTAGAGTGGAGATGTGGTTATGAGTTTTATTGTGAACATGTGTACCCTTCTACTATGGAATTAGAGTGGAGATGTGGTTATGAGTTTTATTGTGAACTTGTGTACCCCTTCTACTACGGACTTAAGAGTGGAGATGAGGTTATGAGTTTTATTGTGAACTTGTGTACCCCTTCGACTAGGGACTTAGAGTGGTGATGTGGTTATGAGTTTTATTGTGAACATGTGTACCCCTTCTACTATGGAATTAGAGTGAAGATGTGGTTATGAGTTTTATTGTGAACATGTGTACCCTTCTACTATGGAATTAGAGTGGAGATGTGGTTATGAGTTTTATTGTGAACATGTGTACCCCTTCTACTACGGACTTAATAGTGGAGATGAGGTTATGAGTTTTATTGTGAACTTGTGTACCCTTCTACTATGGAATTAGAGTGGAGATGTGGTTATGAGTTTTATTGTGAACTTGTGTACCCCTTCTACTACGGACTTAAGAGTGGAGATGAGGTTATGAGTTTTATTGTGAACTTGTGTACCCCTTCGACTAGGGACTTAGAGTGGTGATGTGGTTATGAGTTTTATTGTGAACATGTGTACCCCTTCTACTATGGAATTAGAGTAAAGATGTGGTTATGAGTTTTATTGTGAACATGTGTAACCTTCTACTATGGAATTAGAGTGGAGATGTGGTTATGAGTTTTATTGTGAACATGTGTACCCCTTCTACTACGGACTTAATAGTGGAGATGAGGTTATGAGTTTTATTGTGAACATGTGTACCCTTCTACTATGGAATTAGAGTGGAGATGAGGTTATGAGTTTTATTGTGAACTTGTGTACCCCTTCGACTAGGGACTTAGAGTGGTGATGTGGTTATGAGTTTTATTGTGAACTTGTGTACCTCTTCTACTATGGACTTAGAGAGGAGATGTGGTTATGAGTTTTATTGTGAACTTGTATACCCCTTCTACTATGGACTTAGAGAGGAGATGTGATTATGAGTTTTTTTGTGAACTTGTATACCCCTTCTAGTATGGACTTAGTGTGAAGATGAGGTTATGAGTTTTATTGTGAACTTGTATGCCCCTTCTACTATGGACTTAGAGTTGAGATGAGGTTATGAGTTTTATTGTGAACTTGTGTACCCCTTCTACTATGGACTTAGTGAGGAGATGAGGTTATGCTTTTTATTGTGAACTTGTATACCCCTTCTACTATGAACTTAAGAGTGGAGATGAGGTTATGAGTTTTATTGTGAACTTGTGTACCCCTTCTACTATGGACTTAGAGTGGAGATGAGGTTATGAATTTTATTGTGAACTTGTGTACCCCTTCTACTATGGACTTAGAGTGGAGATGTGGTTATGAGTTTTATTGTGAACTTGTATACCCCTTCTACTATGGACTTAGAGAGGAGATGTGATTATGAGTTTTTTTGTGAACTTGTATACCCCTTCTAGTATGGACTTAGTGTGAAGATGAGGTTATGAGTTTTATTGTGAACTTGTATGCCCCTTCTACTATGGACTTAGAGTTGAGATGAGGTTATGAGTTTTATTGTGAACTTGTGTACCCCTTCTACTATGGACTTAGTGAGGAGATGAGGTTATGTTTTTTATTGTGAACTTGTATACCCCTTCTACTATGAACTTAAGAGTGGAGATGAGGTTATGAGTTTTATTGTGAACTTGTGTACCCCTTCTACTATGGACTTAGAATGGAGATGAGGTTATGAGTTTTATTGTGAACTTGTGTACCCCTTCTACTATAGACTTGGAGTGGAGATGTGGTCATGAGTTTTATTGTGAACTTGTGTACCCCTTCTACTATGGACTTAGAGTGGAGATGAGGTTATGAGTTTTATTGTGAACTTGTGTACCCCTTCTACTATGGACTTAGAGTGGAGATGTGGTTATGAGTTTTATTGTGAACATGTGTACCCTTCTACTATGGAATTAGAGTGGAGATGAGGTTATGAGTTTTATTGTGAATTTGTATACCCCTTCTACTATGAAATCAGAGTGGAGATGTGGTTATGAGTTTTATTGTGAACTTGTGTACCCCTTCTACTATGGAATTAGAGTGGAGATGTGGTTATGAGTTTTATTGTGAACATGTGTACCCCTTCTACTACGGACTTAAGAGTGGAGATGAGGTTATGAGTTTTATTATGAACTTGTGTACCCCTTCTACTACAGAATTAGAGTGGAGATGAGGTTATGAGTTTTATTGTGAACTTGTGTACCCCTTCTACTATGGAATTAGAGTGAAGATGTGGTTATGAGTTTTATTGTTAACATATGTACCCCTTCTACTATGGAATTAGAGTGGAGATGTGGTTATGAGTTTTATTGTGAACATGTGTACCCTTCTACTATGGAATTAGAGTGGAGATGTGGTTATGAGTTTTATTGTGAACTTGTGTACCCCTTGTCCCCTTCTACTACAGACTTAAGAGTGGAGATGAGGTTATGAGTTTTAATGTGAACTTGTGCACCCCTTCAACTAGGGACTTAGAGTGGTGATGTGGTTATGAGTTTTATTGTGAACCCCTTCTACTATGGAATTGTGGAGATGTGGTTATGAGTTTTATTGTGAACATGTGTACCCTTCTACTATGGAATTAGAGTGGAGATGTGGTTATGAGTTTTATTGTGAACTTGTGTACCCCTTCTACTACCGACTTAAGAGTGGAGATGAGGTTATGAGTTTTATTGTGAACTTGTGTACCCCTTCGACTAGGGACTTAGAGTGGTGATGTGGTTATGAGTTTTATTGTGAACTTGTGTACCCCTTCTACTATGGAATTAGAGTGGAGATGTGGTTATGAGTTTTATTGTGAACATGTGTACCCTTCTACTATGGAATTAGAGTGGAGATGTGGTTATGAGTTTTATTGTGAACTTGTGTACCCCTTCTACTACGGACTTAAGAGTGGAGATGAGGTTATGAGTTTTATTGTGAACTTGTGTACCCCTTCGACTAGGGACTTAGAGTGGTGATGTGGTTATGAGTTTTATTGTGAACATGTGTACCCCTTCTACTATGGAATTAGAGTGAAGATGTGGTTATGAGTTTTATTGTGAACATGTGTACCCTTCTACTATGGAATTAGAGTGGAGATGTGGTTATGAGTTTTATTGTGAACATGTGTACCCCTTCTACTACGGACTTAATAGTGGAGATGAGGTTATGAGTTTTATTGTGAACTTGTGTACCCTTCTACTATGGAATTAGAGTGGAGATGTGGTTATGAGTTTTATTGTGAACTTGTGTACCCCTTCTACTACGGACTTAAGAGTGGAGATGAGGTTATGAGTTTTATTGTGAACTTGTGTACCCCTTCGACTAGGGACTTAGAGTGGTGATGTGGTTATGAGTTTTATTGTGAACATGTGTACCCCTTCTACTATGGAATTAGAGTAAAGATGTGGTTATGAGTTTTATTGTGAACATGTGTAACCTTCTACTATGGAATTAGAGTGGAGATGTGGTTATGAGTTTTATTGTGAACATGTGTACCCCTTCTACTACGGACTTAATAGTGGAGATGAGGTTATGAGTTTTATTGTGAACATGTGTACCCTTCTACTATGGAATTAGAGTGGAGATGAGGTTATGAGTTTTATTGTGAACTTGTGTACCCCTTCGACTAGGGACTTAGAGTGGTGATGTGGTTATGAGTTTTATTGTGAACTTGTGTACCCCTTCTACTATGGAATTAGAGTGGAGATGTGGTTATGAGTTTTATTGTGAACTTGTGTACCCTTTCTACTACGGACTTAAGAGTGGAGATGAGGTTATGAGTTTTATTGTGAACATGTGTACCCTTCTACTATGGAATTAGAGTGGAGATGTGGTTATGAGTTTTATTTTGAACTTGTGTACCCCTTCTACAACGGACTTAAGAGTGGAGATGAGGTTATGAGTTTTATTGTGAACTTGTGTACCCCTTCGACTAGGGACTTGGAGTGGTGATGTTGTTATGAGTTTTATTGTGAACATGTGTACCCTTCTACTATGGAATTAGAGTGGAGATGTGGTTATGAGTTTTATTGTGAACATGTGTACCCTTTCTACTACGGACTTAAGAGTGGAGATGAGGTTATGAGTTTTATTGTGAACATGTGTACCCTTCTACTATGGAATTAGAGTGGAGATGTGGTTATGAGTTTTATTTTGAACTTGTGTACCCCTTCTACAACGGACTTAAGAGTGGAGATGAGGTTATGAGTTTTATTGTGAACTTGTGTACCCCTTCAACTAGGGACTTAGAGTGGTGATGTTGTTATGAGTTTTATTGTGAACTTGTGTACCCCTTCTACTATGGACTTAAAGTGGAGATGAGGTTATGAGTTTTATTGTGAACTTGTGTACCCCTTCTACTACGGACTTAAGAGTGGAGATGAGGTTATGAGTTTTATTGTGAACTTGTGTACCCCTTCTACTAGGGACTTAGAGTGGTGATGTTGTTATGAGTTTTATTGTGAACTTGTGTACCCCTTCTACTATGGACTTAGAGTGGAGATGAGGTTATGAGTTTTATTGTGAACTTGTGTACCCCTTCTACTATGGACTTAGATTGGAGATGTGGTTATGAGTTTTATTGTGAACTTGTGTACCCCTTCTACTATGGACTTAGAGTGGAGATGAGGTTATGAGTTTTATTGTGATCTTGTGTACCCCTTAAGTGTGGCGATGAGGTTATGAGTCATAATTGTAAAATGCCTACCTTGTGGTGCACCCCTCCTGGTGGGAACAGAGGGTGGAGGAGGTGCACTCTGTGGGTCAGGCTCCTCATATGATCCAACGCTATCATCGGTATCTTCATCTGAATATAAAACATAATAATTTGTCAATAATTACAATCAAACATTGAAGATCTCCAATCTAAATATCTAACTGTTTTTAAAATATTTATACAGTACGTTCAATACAACTACGACAACTACTGTTGATCAGATTCAAAGCATAGAATGAATGATTTCTATGAATCAGTATATTGTCAGGTGAAAAAATACTTATGTCAATGTTTAGTTCCTAGGATGAATGAATCTAATAATTCATAACTTAATGTTAAGTTTATGAAATGTTTGAGCTATAGTTCTATGTTAAGATTATGAAATGTACAGTATAATCTATAGTTCAATGTTAAATTCATGAAATGTGTAAGCTACAGTTCAAGGTTTAGTTGATGAAATGTACAGTATAATCTATAGTTCAATGTTAAATTCATGAAATGTGAAAGCTACAGTTCAAGGTTTAGTTGATGAAATGTACAGTATAATCTATAGTTCAATGTTAAATTCATGAAATGTGAAAGCTAAAGTTCAAGGTTTATTTTCTGAAATGTACAGTATAATCTATAGTTCAATTTTATGTTTATGAAATGCATAAAACTATAGTTCGAAGTTAAGTTTATGAAATAAATAAATTGTATAAAGCTTTAGTTCTATGACAATTATTATGCTATAAAGTAAAAAGTGTATAGTGTGTTTGATTTTGGTGGTGGAACTGTTCTACATACAAACTATGCATGATTATATATAGGAGGCGAAGATCCAGAGAAGAAGAAGTTAGTTTCGTAGATCAAGGATTTATATACATATGTACTATACAAATCCTTGCTGAGATGAATGACATGATAACATAAAAACTTGTGAAGTGCAAGATCTTGAAAGAAAAATAGGGACAAATGTATGTTAAACAGAAATGCATGGTCCAAGGAATACAGCTTGCAAGGAAATCTTGAAAAAAGGTCACATTTCAAGTGAAATATATCTAAGAAAAAGTGACGGAGTGTTGTCAGCAATGCATTGTGGGTAATCGCACCTTCCTCTTCTGGCGGAGTTGGGCTATGCAGATTTCTTTGTCTAACTATCAGGGCTGTTTTCAACTTGTCAACAAGACTATTGGTAGATGATGATTCTTGTATTTGATCCTTGACATGTATAAACAAAAACAAAAACACTTATACATATGTTTCATTCGAACCCTGCCATGTATATGTATAAACAAAAAACAAAAACACTTTATATATATGCTTCATTTGAACCTTAGCCATGTACAAAAAAAACAAAACACTTTACACATATGTTTCATTTGATCTTTGTCACATACAAACAAAAACAAAAACACTTTATACATATGTCTCATGTTCACAACTACATGTATCTGTAGGCAATTTCTCTTGCATTAATCCTAAATGAAGAATTATGATATTCCAACTCTATTTAGGTGATCTATTCCCTTTTTAATAATTGTACAGTAATGAAATGTTAATGCCAGTTACAAATTTTACAAGTTACATTTTTAATATACATATACAATGTATATGATTTTATAACATAAATGTATATAAATGATATATATATATATATGATAATATAACATAAATGTATTTATTATAACTTTGTGTGTTGACAAAACTGTGTTCATGAAAGTCATGCACTTACTACATTGCAATTGGAATATTTTTTTTTATTCAAAATGCAATGAGTTGTCAAATTTTTAGAATTACATCTAGTAATAAATATTTCATGTTAAAATACCTGTCATAATAGATTAAATATAAAATGAAGTTTACTCTTAATTAAATAAAGAAGTTTATGATATTAAATGACATAGGTATATGTAAAAGAATGGCGCTAGCTAACAGAAATACTACAGATGAATACATAGTGGGAAGTCATGAATTACATATATCACCCTTTCTTCACCCTTTTCTAGCATTCTGTGTCTAAATTACTCATATCCAATGAGGTCCTCGGTCATAAAACTTTACTCAGAGTTTGGAGTACAAAATTAGTGCTCGAAACACCAAATCCAGTATTTCGATTGGTTGATTTTTTAGTATGAGTACAAAAATCGTGCTTGAAAGTTTTATGACCACAAGGCCTGATGTCTTTGCAGCTATAATTATTTTTATTTATAAAAGAAAAACTTGAAAAATGTCTTGCATAAAACAAGTAAGCAGTGACAAACATCAGAAATGATTTGCTCAAGAAATTAAACAACACATCTATCTATACTCCATGCAGTTTTGTGCAAAAAAAATGAACTGGAAGGTTAGGTGGACATATACTGGAAATTTGGTATATTTGGACAAGCTTTTTACTGCCATGAGGGATTTTAAAGGTGTTCATGCAACAACAAATAATGTAAGAAATAACAAATTTACAATCAGAATCATACAGGTATTTACAAATGTATTGTAACTTGTCAATTGATCTGAAGTTTATTACTAGACATACTACGGTAAAGATTTAAAATAAAAAATGATGCATATTCAAATAAATAAAGGAAACTTTTTTAAAAACAAACATTGATTAAAACAGCTCTTGGTGTAATTAAAAAAGAATAGTCACTTCTTTGTAAACACATGTATGATTTAAATTGTACAGGCCTGTTAAGACTAAAATATTCAAAGTATTAAAAATAAAGGTTGAAAAAATCTTGCAATTCCTAGAATAATTGAACGATGCACAAAGCTGTGAACATACATGTAGGGTCAAATTCAAAGTTATAAAATAGATTCTTCAATTCACAAGATAGAAATGCAATTTTTCTTCTCTTGAAAAGTCAGGATCTTCTTCTTCAGAAGATGTCAAAAGCTAGTTTTTTTGCAGCACATTCTATAGTATCAGTGTTTATAATTGTGATAACTTTTCTAGACTTTGGTCAATTAAGGACTTGACATCGTGTTTAAACACTCATATATTACTGATGACCTAATGTTGACCACTAGATGTCTGATTTATAATGACGAGCTGTCCATCACCTGATGTAAATACAGCAACTAAAAATATGCACATCCCTAACTTCACTGGAAAATGTAACTGTTATATTCAGTACAGTCAAAAGAAATTAAAACAGACACCTAAACCACTAGAACACATAATGATGAATTGCATGGTGTTTAAAAACCAGTGGCAAATATTTCATCCCTATCAGGACAAGACTATGATAATGAAGAATAAATATAACAATGCCTAAGGTCTTTTTTACTGTACAATGTATAATTGGTTCTTGATGTTCAAACATTTATATGAAATTCAATAAATAAAAAAAATGTCAAACAATGTAAATTTCATCCTGAAAATAGTATTTCTGGGACAACATCAATTAAATCTAATGTATATAAAATGTAGATCAATTATCTATGAAATAACAACTGCAGGTGCTTTTTATAGGGGTTATCATTACAATAATTATTATGATTGACATTAATTATCAAATTACCTGTAATACATCATAATATCAAAAGACAAACTGTTCCTTCCTTTATATTGCCACTAAGTTTTTTATTTTTTAGAAGAGAACAAGAGACAAGATGCAATGAGACTATGACCTATGTACAGCTTTATGAAAAATAATAATAACTTCAATTTATTGTAATAAGCCAACCTAGTGAAGAAATAAAGGACAAAAATATATTGAAAAGTGAGCCTTAACCCTAGCTTGCAAGAAATATTTTTTTTACAATTTTATGTATTTTATGTATTATATAAGTGTTTGTGTCAATTAAATCAGTACCTCCCTGTCACACATTTTCTGCAAAATAACCTAATAATAAGAGAACGGGAGTGAATTGTAACTCTTGGCTAGCAATGATGCCAAGGCCTGGGAATAGATTTGTTTTCACTAGTATAACTAAAACAGATTTCTTTTCAATTGTTGAGAGCTTTACATTAAAAATAAGTAATATTGAAATATGAACCTTGATCCTTACAAATGAAATTCTTACTTGGAAAACACTTGTCAAATTTTCCCTTGAGGACAAAGGTATTCTATGAAAATAGAGATCTCACCTACACATGTTGAAAGTTTATCTGGTTTAGAGTAAACCCGTGTTGGACGACGATCAGTTATAATATGTCCAGAGGAATTATTCCGAAATATTCCACGTACAGCTTTTCCTTCCTTAATCAGAATTTCTATCCTATTATCAGGTGGTAAACTAGCACTTCTTTGTCTATTTTTACTATTTTTTTTCTTTTTCTCAAAAAATTTCATTTTCAAACAACTTAAATCCCCAGCTGAATGCAATCTTGATTTCTTCTCTTGTCTCATCATTATAAAACCACAAATCTTTCACATTTACTATATGACTCGGTTTTCTAACATACAAAAAAATTAGGTAACACAAAAAATATTACAAATAGGTCTAAAATGACCAAAAATGAATCATGGTGTGAAATAACGAAAATGTCTGACAGTTTACTGACTAACTGTATATTAATTTGATAACTGGGTGATGGATAAGTCTGTCACACTTCATTGGTTATTTACTATATATTATCGTCATGTAAAGTTGTCATACAAAGATCATCTCTCTAAAGACAATTGCACATAATATATATCTTGATAAAATGATAGGGTGTAGAGATGTGATTTATGCGATTTTTTTTAATTTTGTTTTTTTAATTTCTACCCTTATTAAGAACAATTATTTATTGACATGGTTTAAAATTTAACTGTAGTATAAAGATATTTTAATTATTTATTTTTTATGTTTTAAGATTATTTTGTGGTTTGTTGGGAAAATATTGAAACAATATATACAAAGGTAACAGAGTAATTGGGCTAAAGATTTGATGCCTAAAACTTCAGTTTTTTTTATATATATGAAATTTATGGTAATAAATAGCTGAATAAACAGGCAATCATTGACTTTAGTTCAAAGATTCTCAAGCTTTATAAAAAAAAATATGCTTTGTTTTTATTTTTTTTAAACAGGGAACGGATCTATAAGTTTATAAAAGTATAGGTTGTCTGTTTTTAGGTATGATCACTAAGACATTTGGTCTATAATCTATCTTTAAATGAAGAAAATTTCTGTATGCCTTTTTTTTTTTTAGCTTTTATATCCTCTGTCATCTAACATAAAAGTATGTTATGTTTATAAAAAGGTGTATAATGATAGCCAATTAAGTACATATGAACTCCCACAATACTACGGAACCAATAAAAGTTTACAAACCTTAAATGTCATAGTACATATGTTTTGATGTTGTTTACGACGGAATCTGATGTGGCTAATGAATCAGGTTCCTTCCAATGAATCAAGAAAAATCAGATGACGATGATTTTTAAACTTAGTCACAGTAACATGTAAAGCATTCATCAACATAAAAATAATGAATTCTACAGGAATAAACAGGTAGTACTGTCAAGTTGTTATTTAATGTCTTGTTTTACAAAGAGACTTTCCGGATGTATCAAATTTCACAATATGAAGCAGGCTGTCAAATTTTAACAAGGGAGATAAATCAAATATAGTGCAAGCACATGACAGGAAAAATGAATCTAGTTTATATGTTGTAACAGGGTTAGACTTTTTATGATGATTAGTGCAACGGAAGGGGATATAACTGTTTAAAGGCAGACAACTCACAGAATCAATTAAATGCATATAACCTAAAAGAAGTTGCTTTTGTTACAATGAATTGAATCATGAATGAGTGCTAGTTTAAATGACAAATTCTAGATTATATGTTTACACAGGGATTTAGACATCTTTTCTTGTCTATTAAAAGAGGATAAGGTTTTGCTACATTAAAACATACTTGTATACATATTTCCATAGTAACAATCAGAATAAAAGGCACAACAGTAGTAATAATGCAGTATATAGAGTATTACTTATATGCATACTGTATATCAGGTAAGTATTGACATGTACATTTATACTTATCTTTTCTCCTCCCTAATAAATATATATATAGTATATATTTGGTGATAAAATCTAGTAAATTGTATGTGTAATACCATGCCGTATTTACTAAGCCATCTAAGATGATACCGATATAAGTCATGATAGCAAAGTCAACCCGACCCCTAATATATAACACATCACATCATTAATATTGGACACTGTTCCAAAGGCTTGATTACAATTATGTTAGGAGAAAAATATTAACTTGAGGTATATAATAAAGAGTAACTAGGGATTATAATGGTTGAGTGCTGATCCATTGAAAAATCCATATCATATACACTTTATTGTAAAACTGTTCATAGAGAAACATACTTCACCAAAAAAAATTAATCTTGACCACTGATCAATGAATTAAAATGAGGCTGATGTCAGTTGGACCTATCTGACAGACATGTAGAGCATGCAGAGATACAATATACCAAATAACTATATCCTATTAATCATAATATGTGAAATATTAATGTGATAAAAAATTACCAGCTGCACCATGAGTGCGTGAACTTCTCAATGTGGGAAATTTATGAAATACTAAAGGAAACTTATCTTAATAGATATAAACCAAGCACAAACGTAATATTGAAAACAGCTGAAAGCATTCTTCAGTTGCTGTCCGATAAATTGCAAAATCCCCTTTTTTAAATGAATAAAACCCCATTACACTGAAAGGTATCAGCAAAATGTTACGAGAGCTCATGTCAATAGATTCATTGAAACCTGCCTAATCTGACACCTGAGTATTCAAATGACACATATTTCTGGTCCCAAAATATGCCTATCCTTGTAGCATTACCTAACTATTCCAACAGCCAGCTTAATCCTAAGTTTTTTCTGGTCCCCCAGTGTGTCGGATAACAGATGTTACACTGTATAAACAATTCATAAAAGTTTCATGCAAATTGGTAAAATCATTTTAGAGTTAATGTCCGACATGTTGATGACGGATGGACAGACAGACAACAGTTTACCATAACAAGTCTCAGAAACGGAAACGGGCGCATGAAAACAAGTTTTTTTTTAAAAGAAATTGCTGAACCATGAAAAAGAGTCCAATGACATTGGACATATGACAGACATATTAAGTCAAAGTGAAATATAACTAATACTAATTAACTAAATATTTACTAAAATATATTTGAGTCACAATCTAAAATGTAATTAAAAAGTGATTGTTGCACGACACAAGAAGGTTATTACGAGACAGATTCAACGTTAGTCAGGGAAAATTCAGCTAAAAACCTAAAAGTGTTAATACATCTTTTGTTGAAGGATGTAGTTGAACATAAAACATGTTCCACTATATTGAAGACAGATGTGCATTTGAAAAACAATCATTGGTACATAAAATTTTCTGCAAATATAGGCACAATGAAATCCTAAAAATAGTCAGGTGAATGTTTTCTACTTGAAACAGAAAGTAAATTCACTTGTGTATGTAGTAATAAAGAAAATAAATGCAAAACCATGATAAAACTGAAGTCCACACAATAAACAAACTGATAGTCAATCAACCATGCTTGTCTTTATTAGTTAACTGACAATAAGTGACCACTACTACATCAACTTTCAAGGGATTGTGCATGCAGACAACTTACTGATTTAAACGAAACTCCTTGGCAGCTTGTAAGAAATAAATTACATGTTTCACTAAAAATGTATTGATATGTTCATAAAGATCACATACATGCATTGTTAGGTTTACACTTGGTTACTGATAGGTCAATCTGGAAGAATTATACTGACCCAGGAACAAAAACTGAGGCATGTATACTGTAAAAATCAAGGTCAGTATGATGCTTCTCTATACATATTTTTGTCAATTTTAGTGCTATGTATACAAAGTTATAAGCATAAAACAGAAACAAGACAATGTTTAACCATTTGGTATATGACAACCAAATATGATGAATCAGCATATAAAATCTGGTCAACCTAAGATCTATTGTACAAAAGGTAGGAGTCAGACAGAAATTGGACAAGACTTAATTATCCTAAGGGTTAAATTTCAAGGTCAGAGTGATTTGACTTTGGGTTATGCCAAATTTCATTGGTCAGTTGCATCAAATGATTACTGTGATCAACTAAGTGGAAATCAAACTCACAGTGTGAGGGCTGTATAGCCAGTCAAGGTCGTTATTAACTTCCATTTGTTTGAATTCAAAACTTTAAAGACTAGTCAACTTTTAAGTGGAATTTTGAATAAGTTTATATTTCATTCTGTAAGGCCAGGATTTTTAATTTGTTGGTTTACGGATCCGCCAACCCGATTTTGCCGATTTCCAAAATAAAAATAAAATCTAATTTTCAGGCTTTTTTTTATTCTCGCCGACCCTAAGAAATGCATTATCCCTGAAAAATAATTAAAATATCCTTTTTTATGAAATAAAATGCATTAATCACTAACAGAAGGGATGACAAACTTTCAGTTTACGTTTCTAAAAATAGACAAATCAATTATTAATGACCTTGAAATGTTGTTTGCGCAAATAAACCTGTGTTTAAAACCAATTACACAATAAGTTCGTTTCCCTTATTTGTCACCAGTCCGTAAGATGCATGTTCTCATATAAATAGACTTGTCCAAATGAGGACAGGTGGAAGTTCAAGACATCAAGTTAAAATACTGAGTTTTATCAAATCATTTGATATTTTCTTGTTTCATAGATAATAAAAAAAATATCGTCCATTTGGATAAAAAACGGGAATGCATGACAACAGATTATTTAACCTGATATTCTCGTTTTTCCAATGGACGAGTCTATTACGTTTTTGACACGTGTGTTGAAACTTATTTTCGTACGACGTTTTTACTTTTTTTTTCTCTATCAGTTTTCGTGCTTATTATTTTTCACCAAGTTTTGATTAAAAGCTAAGTCAAATAACTGACGTGAATCTGTTTTTCTTGTTTGTGAATTGACGATTTAATTTCGTCTTTGTCAGTGTACCCCCCCCCCCCTTTTTTTACGGGAAATTATTAGACAATGTCATGTGATGTTTACAGCTGAGCAATAATAATTATCAAACTAAAATTTAAGAACGATGAAAAAATAGTATGACAAACATATATTAGAAAGGTGAAATATATTTTTATTTTGCATATCAGTTTTCTGTCTTGAAAGATCTTTTTTTTCTTTTTTTTTCCGACCGACCGACCCGACTTTTTCATGGAGAAAATCCGTAAACCAACAAATTAAAAAACCGTGGCCTTAATACAATGTAAATTTTTGCAATGTTAGAAAACTTGCAATATTCACCTGTGCATTCCTTTAAAACTGTTATACTCAAAGCTGTATGCTCATTTTTTTAAAACCAGGTTTACCAAAATGATCCTAATATTACACATAATGAAGTTATGCTTGTGACACAAACCATGATTCCATAAAGCTAGAAATTCTGCTTTACTATGACGCTCTAATAATGGGGATCTCTACTTGACACAACCAGAATGATTCTATACAGATACAATCTCTGATATACAATGTCTTCCCATAATGAACATCTTTACTTTAAGCATATTAAAAAAAGAAAAAAAACATTAAACTTTACCTGGAGGCTGTTGTGTAGGTCGTTTAGGTTCAACAATTAGTGTATCTGGTGTGTTCTCGTAGTCCTTAAATATAACAAAGATCATTGGCATGAAATATTATGCTACATTGCAAATTAAAATCAACATGTTATTTAAAGCCTCAGATAAGAATCCTGTAATCTTATGTTAGTTTCAGAAATAATGACATGTACCTTATATAGATGTGTGTGTCTAATACCGTATAGCGGGTTATTTTCGCGGGGTGCAAATTTTCGCTTATTTTTGCGGATAGACCAGCGAAAATAACCCGCTATACGGTAATACCATTGATATTTATAAGGGTATAGGTTTACTCTCGAAAACAAATAAGGTCTGCCCTTTAATTTTTTTTATTTTCAATGAAAATATAAGGACAGCATTCTAATATCTTGGGGTAATCCCCTACCACAACACATATCTAATATGTCCAAGGGCTGTAGCAATCAACTTTAAATCAATTTATCATTACAAGGGCTATAACTCCATTGATCTTCAACTTTAAAGTCTTCATGTGGGACAAGTGCAAATACCCCTTTTTGTCTCCCAGAATTTGCAAATAAAGAAAAAATGACATAATTCAAAATTTTGTTTTGAATGTGTTTTTCTACATTTAACTTCATCGAGAACACCCACACAAATACCAAAACATTTGAAAGCAAGGGAGGTATGATAACTTATAAACATTGGATATTCATTTGAGAATAAATCAAAAGAAATATAAGCATGAGAGCAATTTTCAATAGATTTCACACATGCAAGGTCACAACCTCTGCAAAAGCAGTTGCATAGTGCTGTTTTTCAAACTTGTTGGAAACATTGCTGATATAATCCTTTGATATATTTCATATAAATCCAATAAAAAATGTAGACATTAGCGCTCTTTAACTAATTGAATCAACTGATGTAGACACTTAAGTGTTTAAAAAGTGTCCATAATCTTTCATCAGATGAACATGAAATTTGAAATCAGCCCTTACTGGACCTTCTCCTTTAAATATATTTTGTCAAAGCCTTTTTCATGTTAAGCCTATCAGCCATACATTCCCAAATCAATAACCATTTTTTCTTTCAACAATAATGTCTCACCTTCTTTTACTAATCATTGAAATTATGTTGATAGTTCTAAATATAAAGCTTTATTACAATTGTCATATAAACTTAACATTTACTATGAAAACTAAACCTTGATCAGTAAACCATGAAAATGAGGACAAGGTCAGATGAACCATGCCAGGCAGACATATATAGCTAAACATTCTTTGGAACAACAAATATAGTTGACCTTTTGCTTATAGTTTAAGAAAAAGAGATCAAAACACAAAAAACTTAACACTGAGCAATGTTTAAAATAAAGCTTTACAACAATTGTCATGTAAACTTAACATTTACCAAGAAAACAAATATATTGACCTATCATTTTTTGCCTATTGCATAAAGTAATAGAAAAAAAGGCCAAAACTCAAAAAACTTAACTTTGACCACTGAACCATGAAAATAAGATCAATGTCAGATGACACCTGACAGCTAGACATGTACACCTTACAAACAATCCATACACCAAATATAGTAGACCTATTGCATACAGTATAAGAAAATCAGACCAAAACACAAAAACTGAACTATAACCACTGAACCATGAAAATGAGGTCAAGGTCAGATGAAACCTGCCAATTGGACATGTACACCTTGCAGTCCTTCCATACACCGAATATACTAGACCTATTGCTTATAGTATCTGAGATATGGACTTGACCACCAAAACTCAACCTTGTTCACTAGTCCATGTCAGAAATGAGGTCAAGGTCAAGTGAAAACTGTCTGATGGGCATGAGGATCTTGCAAGGTACACACATACCAAATACAGTTATCTTATAACTTGTAATAAAAGAAAATTTTACATTACAAATAAATCTCAACTTTTTTCCCAAGAAGTCCCTGAACCATAAAAATGAGGTCAAGGACATTGGACATGTGACTGACAGAAACTTCGTAACATGGGGCATCTATATACAAAGTATGAAGCATCCAGGTCTTCTACCTTTGAAAATATAAAGCTTTTAAGAAGTTAGCTAACACCGCAGATGCCAGAACATTATTCGCCTGTCGAGCTTTCTGCGACAAAGGTCACACACAGGCTTGACAAAAATCAAATAAACCTTTTTTCTTTCGAAAATCTGGTTAAAAATCCTTCTCTTAGATTCTACCCTTTTAAAGAATCTGTAATTCTAATATGACGTTCTTCTTTAGCTTTGTATACAAAGCCATGTTCTAATTTGAATAGAACATGGGCTGCACGTGATTGACGTCACAATTGAAATTGCTACGTCAGATAAATTTTGAACAACGCCAGAGATCAAAATGGACATTTTTGTTGGTGTTGCTCGCTAGGAAATTAAATAAAAACATTCAAGAAGTAAGTTTAAATGTTTCTGTTCTTTTTTCATTGATAAACTGTTGATTTTTCTATAACGTTTGTGTTCATCAAATCAAAATGGCGACATTTCGAGCGTCTACTATAGGTCTGCTTCGAAGTACAAAAGTTCAAGTTATTCCTATTAGAATCGAAATAATTCTATCCTGCCATGCTCTATGCTCATTTTAACATGGGTAGGCATTATATTTGTAAACATTTAATACCTCGCTAACGCTCGGTATTAAGATATTAACAAATATAATGCCTACCCATGTTAAAATGAGCATAGAGCATGGCATGAAAGAATTATTTCTTAAATGTTGATACAAAATGTATAATGTAGCATTGTATAATCTGAATATATAGACTGATAGAAATTATACAAAAGTTACCAGCTTTATAGGTGACCGTCATTGTGTTAGAACAAGGAAATTTAATCAGAACTTAAACAGAAGGTGTAGTTAAGTAAGAAAAAGTCTTTGAGATTTCAAATAAAGTAAATAAATATGTTTAAACTTAATTAAGTCATTCAAAAAATTAGTTTTATTATTTATATTTAGCCTTCAATGGAAGCTATAGATTCGACATATTAGCAACTTGCTTGTTGAACATTGATTAATAAAAATATATAAATCCTGTGGATTCATCTATTTTCATGAATTCAAATTTTCATTGGGTTGAAGAAAAATCTTCATTCAATTTCATATAAAATGTGTACTTAGTTAACATTCAAATTTGTGGTTATCCTTTACCCAAAGAACAAAATAGAAATAATAAGATTTGCTTTAGCAATAACAACATTATATATAATTCATTAATATATACATGTATATATTAGATGTTAATAAGTAATTTGTGTTTTGCACCCTACAAATCTTTTAAATGTAAACTCTGCAGACATGGAATGGGTCTTTTTTCAAGTGAATTCTCTTACATGTAATAAAAAGTTGTTGCTTTCCTTTGATTATGAACATTACCATTGCAACATTGTGACGTTTAAATTTTAACAACCCGATTTTGTACTTCAACATGATTTTATGTATTGTTTTTATCCTGATGACGGTGCCCTAGGCACCGAAACATGTCGATCAATAAATTTCTGCAGCAGTCCCTAAAGTGTTGTTGTTATAAGACTTTCTACATTATAAAAAAAATGTTAGTGATATTTTTCAAATCTATAAAAAAAAAACTTGTCTAGCAAAATAGGAAATAATTAACATTAACTATTACTCCATGTCCTTTGTTTTTTCTATTAGCGAACAAAAAATAACTTTTACTTCATGGCTGTAATTGCATAAAAATAGATTCTACCACTGCATCGAGTGTAATACGATATTTATCCACTCGAGACAGTTAAATTTTCAAATTTAAAGTCCGAGCCGCCTCGGCGAGGACTTTAAAATTGATAATTTAGCTGAGAGTGGATAAATATCGTATTACACCAGATTTGGTGGTGGAATCTGTATGTCAAATGATTTTCTAACATTATGCAGGCAACCTTATTCCTTCTTTTCGAATGATCTGCAAAAAGATGTGTTCTTTCTATGTGACGTTGTCAGACAAGGTAGCCTTTTTTTATGCCGTCACAATAGGAAATTCAGAGGAAAGCAAGAAAATTTGACGTCACAATCGGATTTTAACCAATGAAGAACTGAGATCAAACGAACCACACGTTGATTTTTTTTTTTTTATAGAATGGGTGCAGAAAGGGATAAATTGACGAGGAATTAGAGAAAAAACTGTTATGTTTAATATTATACAATGTAATAGTATCTATACAAATTGATTGACCTTAGAAGCAGAATAGTAGTCTACAATACATGCTTGCTATACCATTTCTTTTACAATCTCTTTGTAAAGTGATTCCCTAATTTATTTTAAAAAATCAAATCAAATATTTTATTGTCGTATAAACTTGACAGTTTGTGACCAACATATATTAACACAATAAACATATATATGTTAGCGGCAACAAGTGAAACTAGGCATTAAGCCCAAATCCTTTAAACATCCTATTTATTTCAACTAAATAACTACATATTGGGGATTCTTTTTATTTTCGTGGGTATAAATTTTTGTGGATTGAGAAAATATTTCATTTTTGTGGATATTTAATTTCATCGTTTTGACAAAGTATGCATAAAATAATATTATTGCATGTTCATATCTCTTTGAACATTTGAATGTGTGGTTCATTTTTACCCCAAAAATCCACAAATAATAATGAATCGGATTATCCACAGTAATCTAGGAAACAGATATTCTAGTCCTTACCCGGGGAGTACTATTCTAGTTTTGAAATTTAACATGCCCCACCTTACCATACAATGAAAGTTTTTGGTTGACATAAATTGCACATGGACAGATATTAAAAAGCTGAAATATATAAGTCCAAATTGATCCAAATTATCAGAACAAGAGAACTTAAATTGTGTTTTGGTGTTGGTGATGTGTTTGTAGATTTCACTTACTGAACAATATTGCTGCTTACAATTTTCTCTATCTATAATTAACTTGGCCCAGAAGTGACAGAAATATTTTGTAAAAATTTATGAAAATTGTTAAAAATTGGCTATAAAGGCCAATAACTCCTTAAGGGTTCAATTGACCACATTGGTCATGTTGACTTTTTTGTAGATATTACTTTGCTGTACATTATTGCTGTTTACAGTTGATCTCAATCTATAATAATATTCAAGATAATAACCAAAAGCTGCGAAATTTTCTTTACCAATGCAAGGGCAGCAACCTAACAACGAGTTGCCTGATTGGTCTGAATTTTCAAGGGAAATAGATCTTGACCTAATGAACAATTTTATTTACAGCATATTGGCTCTTTATGCTTTGGTTTCAGAGATATGAGCCAAAAACTGCATTTTTGTACTATTTTTAGCCATGTCGCCCATTTTCGGGCCGGGTCATCTAACACATTTTTAAAACTAGATACCCTAATGATGATTGTGGACAAGTTTGGTTAAATTTGTCTTGGTAGTTTCAGAGGAGGAGATTTTTGTAAAAGTTAACGACGCCGGACGCCAAGTGATGAAAAAAGCTCACTTGGTGAGCTAAAAATGAGGGATTTTATTTCTGAAATTTATCTATCCAATATTTCATATGCATGTATATTCAAAATTGACCTTGCAAATATGTAAAATTGTCAATGAAAAGGAAGGATCTTTTAGCAGCCTTAAGTGCAGAATTTCAATCCCACAAAAAACTAGAGGCTCCAAAGAGCCTGTGTCGCTCACCTTGGTCTATGTGAATATTAAACAAAGGACGCATTTGAATTCATGACAAAATTGTGTTTTGGTGATGGTGATGTGTTTGTATATCTTACTTTACTGAACATTATTTCTGCTTACAATCATTCTATCTATATTGAACTTGGCCTAAGAGCTTCAGTGGAAAATGTTAGTTAAAATTTACAAATTTTATGAAAATTCTTAAAAATTGACTATAAAGGGCAATAACTCCTTATGGGGTCAATTGACCATTTAGGTCATGTTGACTTATTTTTAGGTGTTACTTTGCTGTACATTGTTTCCCTTTACAGTTTATCTCTATCTATAATAATATTCAAGATAATAACAAAAAACGGCAAAATTTCCTTAAAATGACTAATTCAGGGGCAGCAACCTAACAGCAGTTTGTCCAATCCATCTGAAAATTTCATGGCAAATAGATCTTGACCTGATTAACAATTTTACTCCCTGTTAGATTTGCTCTAAATGCTTTGGTTTTTGAGTTATAAGCAAAAAACTGCATTTTACCCCTATGTTCTATTTTTAGCCATGGCGGCCATCTTTGTTGGTTGGCCGGGTCACGCCACACAATTTTTAAACTAGATACCCCAATGATGATTGTGGCCAAGTTTGTTTAAATTTGGCCTGGTAGTTTCAGAGGAGAAGATTTTTGTAAAAGATTACCAAGATTTACGAAAAATGGTTAAAAATTGACTATAAAGGACAATAACTCCTAAAGTGGTCAACTGACCATTTTGGTTATGTTGACTTATTTGTAGATTTTACTTTGCTGAACATTATTGCTGTTTACATTTTATCTCTATCTATAATAATATTCAAGATAATAACAAAAAACAGCAAAATTTCCCTAAAATTACCAATTCAGGGGCAGCAACCCAACAACAGGTTGTCCGATTCATCTGAAAATTTCAGGGCCGTTAGATCTTGACCTGATGAACATTTTTACCCCACGTCAGATTTGCTCTAAATGCTTTGGTTTTTGAGTTATAAGCCAAAAACTGCATTTTACCCCTATGTTCTATTTTTAGCCGTGGCAGCCATCTTGGTTGGTTGGCGGGGTCACCGGACACAATTTTTAAACTAGATACCCCAATGATGATTATGGCCAAGTTTGGATTAATTTGGCCCAGCAGTTTCAGAGGAGAAGATTTTTGTAAAAGTTAACGACGACGGACGCAGGACGACGGACGACGACGGACGCCGGACGCCAAGTGATGAGAAAAGCTCACTTGGCCCTTCGGGCCAGGTGAGCTAAAAAGTGAACTAATACACCATGAACTTTGCAATAATTTATGTAGAAATTGATACAGCAAGCGTGAAATGTATTTGCCATTAGCAAGCAGAGACACGCTGTACCTCCTCATCCTCAGATGAATCGAATTCTGAGTCCCATTGGCAGTCAGCCTCACCTTCTGAATCTGAATCTAATTATATAATAACTCATATTAATCAATCATATGTTTTAAACATGTCAGTATATTCCAATACTAAATCCAAACACCAAACTGATCAAGATAAAAGAAAATCATGTGATACCTTTTTTTATTTTTGCTTTTTGTTATATTATTTGAAATGTCTACTTTCTTTTTTTGTTTGATAAAAGACTATCACATGACATTCTTCCCTCTTGATGCACGAACATGCATGAAATGAAACTTTAAATCAACATAGTTTACTTGATTTTTTACTCAACTTTATACAGCTACACAATTTGCCTATCTCAAGTATGAGTTTAATTTTTCCCTTTTTTCACATATGTTCTCTTGATAGCTTTGATTCTCTACATAAAACGTTTACTCTTCACAGAACAAAATTCTCTATTTATTTATAATTTTTTTGGTATAGTAAGTAAGTTTTCACATAAAGTGTACATTCTATTGCTCTTTTAAATAAAGAACAAATTTTGTTAACAAAAGAAAAATAATTTTATAAAATCAATTGAATTTTTTTTGTCCCCCTGTAAAGTTTGAACACCTAAAGTTATTTATTCCGTTCCAAGATAAGTTCTAAAATTACACAACTTTTTCATCCAGTAGAAGCTATCTGGGACCCTGCTTAAACAGTTCACCATGCATGATACTTTTAATGAGACCTGTTTAAACTACCGTAAATTCTTCAAACAAAATATTTTTTTACTTCAATTTTAATTTCGAAAAAGTGGATCAAAGTTTCTTGATAAATGCTTTCTTAAGTTTTTCCTCTCTCAGCTCACTACTGATGACCTCTATTTTCGGCGGCCTGATCCAAACAGGAAGTTGTATAAATGACTTTCCGGATTGGACTATATAGCGATAAGGTTTATGTTAATAGGTATGCCCCTTTATTATGGCGAAGGGAAACATTATTTTTTTCAAGTAAACTATAGATGAATAAAGTTCCATTTTGATAATAATCAACATCACATAAAAATCTACCTCTTCTTCTGATGAAACATCTGAAAAATCTGACGCACCCCATTCATAATCATCCTCTGGACCGGAACCATCATCATCATCATTATTGTCTGGTAATTATTGCATCATAGTTATTATAATTATACATGTGCAAATTATTCCTTTTAAATCATGACTCCTTTATAGTGAAAATAGAGCAGGCAGCAATGCTATCTTTTAATGAAAGTTTAATAATTGTTGTGTGCACGATGTTGTGTATAATCAAATTATGCACATTTTCTAACTCTTTCAATATTTATTCCAGTGCTTATGGTATCCACAGTATATAAAACAAAAAAGTTGATTTTTCCATTTTGTATGTTTTCTTTTTCATGTAGATAGTTACCTTTTACTCCTAAAGAATATGATATTTTTTGCTGTTAAAATTTGCCTTAGTTTTTACAATAGCAAAAGTGTCAGAGCAATAAATAAAATAGTGCAAAACAAGACAAAAATTATTTTTGAAAACTGTGTATTATTTTGGTGTACCTTGTGCTTTGTTCATTGATAAGGATGCCAGAGATAAACACTGGTTGATTCTTGAATCATATATTTTTATTATACTACTTGCCTCCATTGACTTGTACTTGTGGAGCTGGTATTGGTGGAGGTGGTCTCCCATGGTTAGGAGGGTTATAATCACGACTTGGGGTGGCAGGTATTTGTGGCTGTACTATATTTTTTACTCTGTAAAATAAAAATAAACTTTAAAAAAATTTCAGCAAATTTTATTTCCAATATCTCTCGTCTTTTGAAAGACCCAATTTATACAAGTCACAGATCATATCTGAAAAAATGTCATATTCAATTTCATTTAATTTTTTAATTATTATTAATCAGGACATTCCCTTTTCTTGTTTGAATTGTTTCACAATATGTCATGCCTAATATAGCTTACAATATGAAATGGGTTTTGCTCATTGTGAAAGGCCTCTCAGTGAAGTTGATTTGCTTACATTAATGTCAGTTGGACCCTGTTGGATAGATCCCTCCATGGCAATCCTGCCACATCTCTTTATTTTTGTATTGCAGCTCTTTATATTATAAATGCTTGTTTTGCCAATAGTCTTTGAAGTTAAAATATTTTCAGCCAAATAGTTTACAAAAAGTGTTGAGTGTACTAAAGATTTTTTAAAGCAAACTTGGGAATAGTCATTTGTTATTAGGTATATATTAGATATTAGGTGCTCCAATACATTTTAGACTGACAAAATTTGGACAGTGTCTTGTGATATAATGTGTCTATTTATGTATGGTAAATAAATTTTAATGATAACTGAATATGGTTGCCAAAATAACCTAAAATATAACATTGGTTGCAATGAATTACATTGATTTCCCAGTTAACAATGTAATAAAAAGAATAACTTGTTTTAAAAAGAATTCAAATATCAAAAAATATTCAACTCGTGGTCGAACAACACTGATAATTGACTCATGCGCTACGTGCATTTGTGAATTAATGTGTTGTTCGGTCACTTGTTGAATATTTTTCTCTATTTGAATTCTTGGATTAGTTATTCTATAATTAATGATGCATGATAAAATACATGAATATTTTCTTTTAATCAATTTTAATGCAATTCATATAAAAAATATATGATATATATGGTACACCCACATGGACTGTTGAAAAGGGGTACAGTAAAACTGATTATATAATAGACACATATAATATATAAGTTAAGCTTTGCCAATAAATCACTACCATAAGCTTTGATGGTACTGCAGTTGAAGCTGGATACATAGTACTGGTATAACTATGCCCAGTGTTGATAAATGAACCGAAATTCACAGTTTGGCACTATATATATATAGAATATGGCATTTCTGATTTTGTTACTGACTTTATCAGCAGGAACATCAAGGGAGCTAGGTGTATATATGTACGAAATAGAGTAATGGAAAACATTATTTCACTTTCAAATGCATGAATTGGTATGAGATTGTGATATTTCTTTATCTCTTTGGTTTGCTAATGTACTGGGCCTAAAATAAAATATTGTTTGTTTCCCCAATCCCAACCGACCCTGCAAAAACGGTGCTACACATAAAATGTTATAGGCCCTGCTGAAGTTGGGTTTAACTCACAAAATATGAAAACACTTAATAATCAAATATATTAATTAATAGTATATATTGTATTGGAGATATTGTTTAATTACATTATTATTTAGTGTTCATGTTCCAAAATTAGATGAGAAAAAAGTGTACACTCACTGGAAAGTTAATTCTTTTATGAGTATCCGGTTTAAAAAAAGAGATGGGGTGCATTTTGATAGCAATATTAAAGATGATAGTAAATCAGAGAGGGATATCTAGATTTACTGGTTATCAATCTTTTGATTGGTTGAGACTTACTCTGTTATCAAAATTTTGTTATATTGCATATTGTTTAAGGTATCACACTAGTCAATGTTACTAAATTATGACTTTCAGGCATTGCTCTGGTCAGAACTGATTTAACCAGAAATTAATTTAATCTGCTGTGTTTTTATCTAAATGGACTGACTTGGGTCCCTGTTGCATGAAATTATTATGGTTCATTTTCCAGTCTAAAAAAGTTATTGGAATTAGCAGTGGTTTTTTTCCTACAACAAGACAAAAACTAATGGCCTGATCTACACATTAAAAGAAAAACCTTGATGGCAGTCAATAATCAACAACAATCCTTGTATTTAAGAGTCTGGACCTCTGATAGACAAATAAAAAGGGATTCGGTTTGACATATTTGTGAGCATTCAATCCTCCCCTCAGCTGTACCCATAAAAGTTCTGATTGTCAATAAAATATGGAGTCTAAGGAATAACCAAGCTAACAGATCTTTCTATTTTTTTTTTCTCCTATTGACAAAAATCTTACTTGTTGTCTACTAAATAAATGCCAGTATTATCCCTAAACCAGATTGTGTAGAAACATCGAAATATTTGAGTTTTGGAATGATCATTCAGACTAATTATTAATTGATATCCATCTTATCTAGGGAAATAATATAGATATCAAATTTATACTGCCAAAATCAAAACATGCATAGATGAAAAAAACACATAAAACCAAAAACATGAGATTAAAAAATAATAAATAAAATCTTACAACACCAAGAAATACAGCATGCAAACCTGAACTTTGAAATACCTGTCAACTGATTGATATATAACTGAGACAACTGTATGTCTCCTTGCCTTAATAAGTCTTTTTACCCTTCTGTATCTACTACAAGTCAAATTATACTACATTAATCTTATTTTCTACTAACATTATAACTTCAAGTGAGAGGTTTAGCTAGCAATAAAACCAGGTAGAATCCACTATTTTCTAAATAAGAAAATTCCTGTACCAAGTCAGCAATATGACAGTTGCTATCCATCCGTTTGAAGTGTGAGCTTTTGATTTTGCCATTTGCTTAGGGACTTTCTGTTTAAAATATTCCTTGGAGTTCAGTATTTTATTTTATTTTAAATTTTCAAACCTTTAAAAGTGACTAAAGTTATATAATTTTGCAGATAAATGCATTTTTCTTGGTTAAAATATACTAAAGAAAGAAATAATAGTGTAACATGATATAATTTTACTGGTTTTTATTAGAGGTGATAATAATTTACAAGTGTTAATCTAAGGGAGATAATTCTGACTGAATTTTATAAGCCTAATCTTGTTTCATGGTCAGAACAAACCTTGATGACTCTGCTGGCTTTGGAAGTTCTTTAACTAATTTCAGCAAATCTCTGAAAAATAAATACACTCTATCAGTAATTTTTAAATAACAAAATCTAACCTGATCAATTTTTGGATCTCTCAAATACCAAAATCTACCCTAAACAATTCCTATATCTCCCCAACAACAAAATCTACCCTAATCAGTTCCTAGATCTCCCCAACAATAAAATCTACCCTAAACAATTCCTAGATCTCCCCAACAACAAAATCTACCTTAAACAATTCCTAGATCTCCCCAACAATAAAATCTACACTAAACAATTCCTAGATCTCCCCAACAACAAAATCTACCCTAATCAGTTCCTATATCTCCCCAACAACAAAATCTAGCCTAATCAGTTCCTAGATCTCCCCAACAACAAAATCTACCCTAATCAGTTCCTATATCTCCCCAACAACAAAATCTACCCTAATCAGTTCCTAGATCTCCCCAACAATAAAATCTACCCTAAACAATTCCTATATCTCCCCAACAATAAAATCTACCCTAAACAATTCCTAGATCTCCCCAAATCAATTCCTAGATCTCCCAAAAACAACAAAATCTGAATTAACCAAATCTTAGATCTCCCCAATAACAAAATATACCCTAATCAATTTCTTTGGTTCTTTCTTACAACAAAATCAACACTATTCAATTCTTGGATCTCCCAAACAAAAAAAATCCACCCTTATCAACTTTATGTCTCCTAAACAACAAAATATATCTAAAATCAAGTTTTGGATCTCCCCAACAGCAAAATCAACCATAATCAACTCTTGGATCTCCCAAACTACAATGTCTACCATAATCAACTCTTGGATCTCCCAAACTACAATGTCTACCATAATCAACTCTTGGATCTCCCAAACTACAAAATCTACCCTAATCAACTCTTGAATGTTGTTATAAGTAACCCAAAAACCATTTAGTAATACTATTAATAGAAATTATAAAAGGTTTAGTAAAACTAAATTAGTATTCTATATTTTAAAGAAATTTAAAAAAACATTTTTATCTACTATACATAGCTAAATTGTTCACCAATGCATTTCATTTGTAGTATTTACATCAAAGATACTATTATCAACTACGTGTCTATTAAAATTCATGTTAAATTACCTTCTTTTTGCCATGGGACAATTCATCCTTGATAAATCTAGGTCAGATAAAGTCTGAAAATTGAAATACAATGTCAAATTATGCAAATTTTGTACACACATTGTATTAATGCAATACACAAATAAAGTAACAATATTTGCTACAAATCAGTTAACAAATATTTCAAAAGTTTGATTTCTTTTTTGTGGGTTACTTCTACCACATATGAAATAGACAGGTAAACAGGGAAGTTTGTACACACATACAACTGGTCAACCCCACAGACAAGTAAACAGGGAAGTTTGTACACACATACAACTGGTCAACCCCACAGGCACAGGTAAACAGGGAAGTTTGTACACACATACAACTGGTCTATCCCACAGACAGGTAAACAGGGAAGTTTGTACACACATACAACTGGTCAACCCCACAGACAAGTAAACAGGGAAGTTTGTACACACATACAACTGGTCAACCCCACAGACAGGTAAACAGGGAAGTGTGTACACACATACAACTGGTCAACCCCACAGACAGGTAAACAGGGAAGTTTGTACACACATACAACTGGTCAACCCCACATCATTTAGTGACTGTACCATTCAAGCTATCTTAGTTGTTCTTTGTGTGTGTCTATTTTTGTTCACATATAAAACTGGTTACCCCCCCCCCCCCCAACCACCTGGGCATCCAATGTCTGTACCAAATGTCAGGCTTTCTGGTTGTTCTTTGTGTGTGTCTAAGCTTGTACATCTGGAGGAGTCCTTTCTTTGTTGAGAGTGGCCTGTTGTAATGTCCTGATGGGGGTCTGGGATTACAAAAAGGGCTTTCCAACCTGCAAGCTAAAACTTGAAGTGGTAAAATCAATGTATTTATCATATACCGGATCTATAAGAGGGTGCCATCTTACTCTACCTCTGATATTTTAGGTAATTTCTTTTTTATGCACCCTCATTATTTTATTCTTTACAAAGCATTTGTTTTTCTCTGAAATGTGCTCGCACTAAGTCATCATAGTCTCAGTCCATTTGCCTTAATCCTGGATTTTACAAAATATGGTTATTTAAGAAATTGAATGTTTTGTGATCTTCTAGAAAAAGTGATATTTTGAAGTGAAAAACATTTCCTATTTAACATACCACAAATCTATTTCCATCTATACCATGTTCTCTAAACTGCTTTACAAACTCTCCAAATCGATTCTGAAAAATAAACGAGATTGCACAGTGAAATGTCTAGCTTGTTTTATGCTTAAGATATTATGATTGAATCTATATTAAAGTCTGTAATAAGAAGGTTTTACTGCAAGTATAACATCATCTTTACAATAATCCATGTAAATGAGGTCAAGGTTAGATGAACCCTGCCAGACAGACATGTAAATTGTGCAATCATTCTTTTCCCTGAATATAGTTAACCTATTGTTTATAGTATTTGATTAAAGGAATAAAACCATGAAACCTTAGCATTGACCATTGAACCATGGAAATGAGGTTAAGGTAAGAAGAAACCTGCCTGACAGATATGTTCACATGACAATCATGAAATATATTGGCTCTATAGCTTATAGTGTCAGAGAAACAGACCAAACCACAAAAACTCAATAATGAACAATGATTATTTTCTATGTAATTTGGTCTCCGATTTGAATATATATCTATTTATGTTCAAGAAATATTTTAAACTTAAATGTTCTCATATTTTTTTAGATTTACACACTCTGATGCTTTTACACTAAAAAAAAATTAAATTGATACATTTAAAACATACCTTTTAAATTTCTAAAATAATTGTATCTTAGTAAATAAAGTACATATTAGTTTTTAAACTTTAAAAACAATTGCATACAATGTATCATTTGTTTTGAATTTTCCTTTTATATATTTCCCCGTTTTGTATTTGTATTTCATTCCTTCTGTGCCTTTTGTTTTAATTGAAGCGTAGCAATGACTTATATTTCCTAGAAAATGCTTAGTGACTTTGAGATACAATATGATAATGTTACCGGGACAAGATAATAACAGGAAGTGGTCAATATATTTTTCATATAAAAGAAAAATAAGGAAACATGGTAAAATTGTCAATCAGAGAACTATCCACCTAAGTTCAAATAAAGTAAATGTATGCAATTATGGGCAACATACTGTATGCTGGGCCATAGAAGACCTTACATGACAAAGATGAAACAATTCAATTGAGATTACTAACGGCCTAATTATAATAAAATATTTTACAAAAACAAACATGACAGACTTGAACCATCAACAACCACTGAATTGTAGGGTACATAAAGAATGTAAGGGGGAGGGGGTTATCATGTTTGTAAGTGCTCAACCTCCCCCTTTTTCCAAATATGGAACAGTGATGTAAAAGCACAACAAAAGAACAAACTATAATAAAATCAGTTGCTTAGCACTATTTCGAAAAATATAATATTTCAGGTAATTTTATGCTTTCATTATATTGTGAAAATTAAAAAAGAATATTTACTTTTAGTATTTATAAAAAGAATAAATAAATGTGAATTCCCGGACCCATAAGATACATGTGACCAAAAAAATGTCTGCTTATTGAGACAAAAAATACAAAATTCATTTCATTATTTATGTTGTTATATATATATATAGGTTAAGGTATTATAATCAGGAGTTTGTCATTTGTTTGTGCTAATCTGAAAAAAACAGTGTAAGTTTTTTTTAAAACTTTTTCCCCTGTAAACTATGTTGAATCAGTTCTTAACTACCTGTGACAGATCTTCTTTCTCAGGCAAATATAGTTTTAAAGACTCTTATTTCTTATAGTTTGGTGGGCTAAAATAAATGGCCAAACAGAATATGATATCCTCCTAGCCTCTCAACGTTAGACAGATCAAACAAAAATATTGTCTGTCTCCTTACCAATCATTAATTATCATGCCTTCCCTAACACATTTTTTTAAGAAAGATTGGATAAGCAATGTTCAATTTAAAAATCCAAGAAATTACCCTTGATCATGTCCATGTAAAATACTAGTTATATAGGTAATTAGTTTACCTTAATGTACAAATGTACTTTTCCTATTTATTTTTTGCCAAGAGGCAGAATACAATTAAGTACAAAATATATGTATATTTTTTGGATCCATATGAAACATACAATGAACTGACAATTTACTTTATGTCACAGTGTAATGACGTTTATTTCTTAGTGTAAGCATATACATGTACATATACAACATGTACAATCCACCTTTAGCAAATACCATGATGTAGAGTATATAATCATGACCCTATGACCTCTTCAAAACTCACAAAGTACATTTTATATATAAGTTCCTGTTTCCCAATAAATACATGTAATACACTGTCACTTACTCACTGATTTCAAGCTGATATGTTTTTGTGTAATGAATAAATAAATGATTGTTTGTGGCTTGTTAATATCCAGTCAGAAATAGTTCATGTTGATTGGACCAAAGGGGGTAATAGGCAGGCAAATTGGACTGCAAATGCAAATGAGGATAGGCACATTACTTTTGTTTTGAAACACCTGGTCACCTTAAGGCCTTTTGAGATGTAACAAGGGTTTACTAATGTGCAGAGAGTTTGACACTGCCTACCTAAGTTCTGCTTATAATCGTTGTGTATAAAAAGGGGTGGAAGGACCTTTTCGTGTATATCAGGATTGGGCCTTTTTGCACAGGAATTCTTGATTTACATCTATTTGGACTAAAGAATTGTTGATTAATTTTTACAGGATCCAGAAAGAATACTTAATTTTTTCATGAATTCAGGATGACATCCCAGTATACGCCTTATCTGTAAATTAAACAGAACTATCAATGAACTGCCTTCAATGTCCACATCTCATTCCAAAAATAGAATAAAAACATAACGACATGGTTAGTTACCTATTTTTGGGGTTATATTTGTTTTCTGCATAATCATTACACTAAAAATGTTAAATAAAATGTCTTCTTACTGTTTACAAGCTTAAGTAACCATGTAAACTCAAGTTTCCAAAATATTCTATACTAGAAACATCAAATAAAAAAATATAATGGTGCTTTGAAACACCCAAGATATATGTCTATGACACAGATTTTTTTAAAACTACAATTAATGAAGTGTAGGATAAATTTCCTATAACTCTCGTATTCAAGGGAATATTTTTTTCAACCATTTTTAATATGCAACAGGATGTGACGTACTATGAAATGATTGTATTACTGTATTACACCTTAAATAGTCAAATTTCAACCTATATTTTCTGAAAAAATATATCATTAAAACTACAATTAGAGAAAACAATTTTGCAGTTCAGAAACAATATCATCTTTCAAAACTTTCTTATTAAAATGAATGCACATACAACATGTACAATAAAAAAAAATTGGTGCATTTTACCAAAATTAAAATTGTTTCCTGACAAAATGTGGACACAACAAGCATAAAAATACTGTAACATTTAAGTAGTGATTAGATAAGGATTCAAGTACAAAATGTTTTTAACTACTTGAAACACTTCAGACTATGATTTGTTTCCTGGATCTTAATATTAAATTTACCACAGACTCCAGATTTAAATCTGTAAATAAAATATAAACAGTGGGGTTAGGTGCAATAAATACTGTGGTTTCCCAAATAAATTAAACAGATATAGGAAGATGTGGTATGAGTGCCAATGAGACAACTCTCCATCCAAGTCTCAATTTATAAAGATACACCATTATAGGTCAAGGTATAGTCTTCAACACGGAGCCTAGGCTCACACCGAAAAACAAGCTATAAAAAAAAAATACTAGTGTAAAACCATTCAAACAGGAAAAACTAACAGAGTTTGTTTAATTTCATTTTTCTTTGATATATCAGCACTATTTTTTTAGTGATTCTGTAATAATGAGCCCTTTTGCATGCTTCTAAAGAAATAACTACTACTTTTGTACTACTTAAAAATTGTGAAAAACATCATGTGTCTTCTCTCCTTTGATGTCATAAGACAATAAATAGGTTTCCATATGACATAAGTTTGATTTAAGTTATTTCCTTTGGCTGCTATTTAAAACTGGTAACCAGTAATTACCCCTTAACTTTAATGAAAGTTTTTCAAAATTGAGGGGCAGATTTTTGTTCCCTATGATGCAAAATTTCTGTCACTTTCTCCTACTAGTAGCTCCTGTTGTGGTTTGTTGGAGACTTCTTTGGGGGTCATGACCTGCAGTTAAGAGACCAATATTTTTTTTAATATTTATAGGGCCATTTTATTGACTTCTTGGTTTAAATCAAAAATCAAGTTTGGACCATTTACTTTGACAATCATTCACCCTTACATGTATTTCAGAATCACTTACAATTTAACAGAATCTGAATGTTCAATGAATACCCTTTAGATACATACAATTCTAAGCACCTTTACATGATTTTCATCTTAGTACAATATCCCATTTAAAAGATGGTACAATGTAGACTTATTAAGGGACTCATGCCATGGCAACAACAGGGCAGTAACTCTTGCTCAATTATGTCAATCAAAACCTCTGGTGATTTCCAGGTAAAGCCAATTTATATGTTGCATAAAAAGAAGTGATTTCTCAACAGTATTTACATGGGACATTTCACATGATAATAATGTTTTATATCCAAGCAGGGGCATCATCTGTGTATGTTTTATCATACTGTAAAAGTCTGTATCCAATTGAAGCTTTTTATCATAAACAAACTATAAAACAATGGGGGGGGGGGGGGCGGACCTTTTTTGGGACATCGGAATCAGATGTTTTTAATTTCAGTATTTCGGGATTGACCCTTTGAAGATCCGGAAATTCTTGTTTTAAATTTTGGGGTATCGTGATTCAAATTTCTGTAAATTCAGGACCTCTGGATTTTGAGATCAGAACCCCTCTGACCCCCCTCAACAATGTCCTGTACATATTTTTTTTAACATATGACATGACATTATTAAGGAAGTTTGTATGAATTCAGATTAACTTATCTAATCCAATGTAAATTTTTTACATGATTTAAAAATAAACTAGAACGGATTTAAAAATAAACTAGAACGGTGAGTAGGCTAACAAATAATACCTTATCCCTCAAAATACTGTCAGTATGATTTATATTATATAATGGATTATCTCCCCTTCAAATTGTTTGATATGATTATATTCTGACAGATGGAGGGATTCAAACTTCTTGAGTACAGTCATGGCTTAATTTAAAAAATCTCAAGTTGTTTTTATATGAATGAGTTACAATGGTTGACCTGAGATCAATCTTTGTGTAACCAGAGAGCATGATTCTTATTGAAAATCAGATTGGTCCCATCTGGTTCTCTTAACCAGGACCTCTGTGTTACAGACAAAGCTAAGTACAGGAAAATGAAAATATTCAAATGTTTTCAAAAATCAGCACAGGATCAAGTGGACATATGGTTCACCAGTTATATTTTAAAGTCCACCATGTTTTCTGCTGAATTAGATATTCAGTATTTTGTTTCTAAAGAATATACTAAATTGAAATGTTGAATTAAGCAGGAATGTATTTTTAAGTTTTGTATTTCATTTGAACTATATTTGAAGCAACATTTAGCTAACAAGCAGACTTAGTTTCAGCTGAAAAGTTTAAAGATGACCAAATTGATTATCTGGGTTAGATTGGGTGGTTTTGATGGTTTTTGTTTTTGTTTTTTGGGGAGGGAGGGGGTGGTCGGAGAGGTTGATGAATAGCTTTGTCTTGTCTTTACTAAAAAATAAATAACTTTGCACAAGAAAATACAAACACAAGCAAACACAAATGAACAAACATTAAAATGTACAAACAGAAATAATAGCAGATCCATGGTGGAGAGGGGGTTTCAGGAATGGCACTGGGTACAACCCCTTTTCTAAACTATCAATGTTTTTGAAAATGACATTATCCTGGGTTTGAACCCTCATTAAAAAAAAATGGCTGGATCACAACCCCCCCCCCCCCCCCCCCCCGAAAAAAAAACCCACCAACCCCCTGCTCCTACCCACAAGCATATCAAATGGCCTTAGCTAAAACAATGTCCCTAAAGATATGCCTCAAGAGCTTTCCTTCATATGTTCATTTTGATGTATTTTTTCCAGTCTGAATCTGAAGCTCATCTCAGTGGCAGATCCGGGGGGTCCGGGGTTGGAACCCCCTTTTTTGGGGGGACGATCAATGCATTTGAATGGGAGCATATAGTTGGAACCCCCCCCCCCCCCCCTTTTACTCTAGGTTGGGAACCCCTCCTTTTTAAAATGGCTGGATCCGCCACTGCATCTTAAAAACAAAAAAGCCTGTCATTGCTACTCTTGAAAGTGGGTCTCAGTGGGGTCTAAGCGTGACGCGGGATTGCCGATTTTTTGTAAGCGTGGCACGTGAAAGTCAAATTATTGTGTCGTGAAAACGGGAAATGAGGTCTTGCGGGACCCGGGAAATGACAAAAAAAATGAGAATTGCTTACTAAGATAGTGTAAGCGGGATACAGGAATCTGACAAAACAGTAAGCAGGATCCGGGATCAGAGCCCCCCAATGAGACCCCCTTGAAACTTATTAAACTTTTTTTTAATTTCCAGCAAAGTTAAAATTGTATCTTCTGAAAATGTTGCCTACCTCTGCCAACCAGTTACAAACATCATTAATGGTGAACCTCATCAGCTGGTTATAATCTGGTAAAATACGAGACATTTTTTCTTCTTTAGACACTTTCTGAAGTTATTTCACTTCTCTTTTCCTTTCAACTTCCTTGTCTGTATGTCTCATGCATATTCATATAAGAAAATAGTTATCTCCCTTTAGAAACTAAAATTTCATTTCCTGTTGACAATTTTCACGTGGTGGAACTTTTAACATGTTTAGTTGTACATAAGGGCTATAAAAATGCAGCATGATGATGTAAGAAAGCCATATTTAATCCCTTTCTTTTAAAAAATATTGATTTAAGCTACAATTATGAAAAGGCCAACCGAAATAGTTCTTTATAACGTTTTGTTTCATTCCAAAAAAAATGCACCTAATATTTTTGTCAAATTTTGTGTGTGTGTAAAGTACAGTTCTAGTCCAAAATTCAGAAAGATTGCTCCTCTGTATTTTACAAATTCAGTCAAAAGTGCCAATACACATCCATACCCATACCCCTATGGACAAGTCAAAAGATGTTCCAAAAACCGTAACTATCACGTTGCACCTGGCCTAATCACTCTTTCCATATCAAAATCAGTTAAATTAAAGATCCAAAAGTTTATTTTAGCTCTCTTCTTTCATTTTCACCAAAGAAAAGCTAAGAAATGTATGAGAAAGGGAAAGAAAAAATACACTATATTTAAAGAGAACTATATATGTATAGACATTAGACATTAGACATTAGACATTATTTATTTTTCCAATCATGGGCCCTTGTCAGGCAAGATACAAAAACATCATAATACAATGATTATATAAACATTAGTGAAATATACAATAAGTAATACACAAATAATAAATTGATAATATGAGCAATGTAGGATATAATTATAGTAAGAGACATTGAGTGCAATGAGGCCGATTTAATATTAAAAGGATATGATATTAAGTTTATTTTAAAATACGTAAAAACTAAAAAATAGCAAAAATAGAACCGGGAATATAGTATCTCAATCTGCAGTAGTTCTCCTCATGACCAGTGCACAGTAGTGAGGGACTTCATCACAACAATGCAAAGGTCATCAAGGGGGGATCCTTCAGAACTAGCTACAGATACATGAGATTACTCCAATAGTGATTCTCCTCATGACTAATGCACAATAGCAAGGGTTAACATTGCTACTGGACAATATTCATCAAGGGACGGTGCTCTAGAACTCACTATGGAGAAAATATAAAGTTCAAATTACAAGTAGTAGAGGGAAATAAATCCCATTAAAACTTTTCATATTTCTTAATGAACATGCATAATTCTGATAATAAATTCTCATCTTCATTATTCATTAACCATATCAGTTTTTGTTTAGGGTCAAGATATTGAAAATTCTTGCAGCAATTATTTATCATTGTTATCATGTCTTTCCTTTGATCTGATAAACTATCACAGTTAAAAAGAAAATGTGTTTCATCTTCGACCTCATTACTACAACATCTCTTACATATTTTATTGTGTCGGGGAGTATTACTATATCTACCTCTCTCTATAAGTAAATGGTGAGCAGATATGCGAAATCTTGTTAGACTCCGTCTATCTTCAAATTTTTTAACAATATCAAGATATTTTTCACAACCAAAATTTGATTTAAACGTAACATATGTGCAAAGTTTTCCTTCTGAGTGAGTTTTGAGATTCTTTTCCCAATCTTTTAACATGGCAATTCTTAGTTTTCTGTTGTCGATTGGTTTAGCCATGTCTGAGGATATTTGATAATTATTAATCAGTGAAAGAAGTTTTTCAGATGACATATACCATGATGGTTTCTTTGACTCATACAATTTCTTTGATTCTATAAATGCATTATATAACAATGGAAAGTTAGTGTCTGACTTTTCTAATCTGTAATAGTATTTAGTCATTGCTTTAATCATGTTAAAATATATTGGTAGTCTTCCCAACTCAGTTAATACTGCAAAATTGGTGCTTTTTTTTGGAGCTCCAAGAATAAATTTACAGAATATTCGTGGACAACGAAAAGTGGGATCATTAATTGTTGTCTTGGGCCTGTACTTATCATTTATAACTAATACATAAATCATAAATTATTTGGGTAAAATTGGAAGATCGAAAGAAAAATAAATGTTAACAAGCTTGATTATAAAATAACAAGCAGTTATTGATAAAACACTTAAAATGATGGGAAGGTGAGTACTTAGGTCCTCTGACTCCGTCTCGTTCAGTGCCATGGCCTATCTTGGAGACAGGGTTAATTTTGTGATCTTGTCAGCTCCAGTAGGTCTATTTACCCTGGTTCGAGTCTGGCTTATGGCATGTTCCCCCGGGAAAATACACATTTAATATTATCGCTAAATATGTTGGTCATTTCTGGACATCGCAAATTACAGTTGTTCTTGTAAAAAAAATTACTCTTCACATTAGAAAATATCTACATGTAACGCCACAATGATAAAGTTCAACAGACGCAGATTCTCTGGTCAAGCAGAACAGATCTCAAAATAGCAATAAGAAGTATTTCTTTTAAGAGAAATCTATCCCTCTATGATTAACTTACATGAGTAAAAAATAAAAATACATGTTCCAAAGAAAAAAAAACTGCATGTGATTTTTTATGAATTATTCAATATTGATAAAATTATACAATCAGTTCACTACCAATACTGATTTAATCATTTTTCATTTGATGTTTTCCAAAAATTTTAGCATTGTTCCTACTGAAATTAGAATTTTTGGTTTGTTTTGTTAAGTTATTCTAGAACACATTTATGAAGGCCTTTAAATTTAAACATCATCATTTTCCAGTTTTGACTTGTCAAACACACCAAAAACAAATTTAAATAGGAACAATGTTGAAAATTTTGTCAGAAATCAACTTATCCCAGTGAAAACAAACTACACAAGGAACAATAGCTTTAGTATTTTATTCATTCAATGAGACAATAGATCTGCCAAAAGTTTAAATACATTTGTAGATTGACTATTGAATCGGAGAAGAATCTGTGGAAAAGTTTCATTTGTTTCGCAATAACATTGACTAGTTACACATTATAAAATTGTATACAATGTACTGTAAATTCAGAAATTATTTGGTTCATTTATCATTGTGATTGTTGAAGAATGGTAAACAATTTGAGATTTATTATTGCAATTACAGAATAATCTGGATGCAGGTATTATGTATGAGATATCAAAATGCAAGTTCTTATTATTGTGAGACTCGCCCAGCAGAAGCCTAGTCGCATTATTCGCATAAATTAAAAACTTGCAATAATTGCTAAATTTACAGTATTAATTATTTGTAGCATGAATGATCAATGATGTTATGAAATAACTAGTTTTTCTAAAAGAATTCTTTAATTAATTGCAGGTTATATGGAGTATTATAAATGGATCCTTCTGTTCATTTAAAGTAAAGTAAGTAACTTATTTACAATAGTAGATATATCGTACATGTATGTATACAATTTGATTTCTTTTCCTCACCCTCCTACAGTTTTTATCTCAGACTTGGGAACCCAGTAAAAGAAATACAAAGGAATAAAGGAGGTACTTCTTTTCAACTTAAAAGTTTTCAACCAAGATCCCTAATACTTCACAGTAATGTTGTAAAAATGTTTTAAGTTGTGCACCTACAATTATGTAATTGTAAAGAATTATAAACAGTCTACATTAAAAAAAAATTAAAGAAAATAAAGGAATTCAAAATAAGCTTCAAAGAGCACTTGACCAAAAGTTATAGTGTGGCTTCATCAGACTCATTTTTATACGACCGCAAATTTTGAAAAAATTTTCGTCGTATATTGCTATCACGTTGGCGTCGTCGTCGTCGTCCGAATACTTTTAGTTTTCCCACTCTAACTTTAGTAAAAGTGAATAGAAATCTATGAAATTTTAACACAAGGTTTATGACCATAAAAGGAAGGCTGGTATTGATTTTGGGAGTTTTGGTCCCAACATTTTAGGAATTAGGGGCCAAAAAGGGCCCAAATAAGCATTTTCTTGGTTTTCGCACTATAACTTTAGTTTAAGTTAATAGAAATCTATGAAATTTTGACACAAGGTTTATGACCACAAAAGAAAGGTTGGGATTGATTTTGGGAGTTTTGGTTTCAACAGTTTAGGAATTAGGGGCCAAAAAAGGGCCCAAATAAGCATTATTCTTGGTTTTCGCACAATTACTTTAGTTAAAGTAAATAGAAATCAATGAAATTTTAACACAAGGTTTATGACCACAAAAGGAAGGTTGTTATTGATTTTGAGAGTTTTGGTCCCAACAGTTTAGGAATTAGGGGCCAAAAAGGGACCCAAATAAGCATTTTTCTTGGTTTTTGCACCATAGCGTTAGTATAAGTAAATAGAAATCTATGAAATTTAAACACAAGGTTTATGACTATAAAAGGAAGGTTGGTATTGATTTTGGGAGTTTTGGTCCCAACAGTTAAGGAAAAAGGGGCCCAAAGGGTCCAAAATTAAACTTTGTTTGATTTCATCAAAATTGAATAATTGGGGTTCTTTAATATGCCGAATCTAACTGTGTATGTAGATTCTTAATTTTTGGTCCCGTTTTCAAATTGGTCTACATTAAGGTCCAAAGGGTCCAAAATTAAACTTAGTTTGATTTTAACAAAAATTGAAACCTTGGGGTTCTTTGATATGCTGAATCTAAAAATGTACTTAGATTTTTGATTATTGGCCCAGTTTTCAAGTTGGCCCAAATTGAGGTCCAAAATTAAACATTGTTTGATTTCATCAAAAATTGAATAATTGGGGTTCTTTGATATGACAAATCTAACTGTGTATGTAGATTCTTAATTTTTGGTCCAGTTTTAAAATTGGTCTAAATTAAAGTGCAAAGGGTCCAAAATTAAACAAAGTTTGATTTTAACAAAAATTAAATTCTTGGGCCTCTTTGATATGCTGAATCTAAACATGTACTTAGATTTTTGATTATGGGCCCAGTTTTCAAGTTGGTCCAAATCAGGATCTAAAATTATTATATTAAGTATTGTGCAATAGCAAGTCTTTTCAATTGCACAGTATTGTGCAATGGCAAGAAATATCTAATTTCACAATATTGTGAAATAGCAATTTTTTTTTTAATTAAGAGTTATCTTTCTTTGTCCAGTATAGTAAGCAAGAAATATCTGCATGAATTTTTTTTAATTGGAGTTATCTTTCTTTGTCCAGAATCAACTTAAATCTTTGTTAAAAACAATATACAATGTATAATTATTCACTTTTTACTACCAACTGATAAATTTAAATAATCTTTACCATTCAGTGATAACAAGCAGTTTTTTTACATCTTAATATTTTATGATGTATTTAAATGAGTAGTAATTGTTACAACTCCATTAGAATATTTTAATTGAAATTAGTTTTGGAATAAGGGAAAGGGGGATGTGAATAAAAAATTGGGTTCAATTTTTATACGACTCGTCGTATATTGCTATCACGTTGGCGTCGTCGTCGTCGTCGTCGTCGTCCGAATACTTTTAGTTTTCGCACTCTAACTTTAGTAAAAGTGAATAGAAATCTATGAAATTTTAACACAAGGTTTATGACCATAAAAGGAAGGCTGGTATTGATTTTGGGAGTTTTGGTCCCAACATTTTAGGAATTAAGGGCCAAAAAGGGCCCAAATAAGCATTTTCTTGGTTTTCGCACTATAAATTTAGTTTAAGTTAATAGAAATCTATGAAATTTTGACACAAGGTTTATGACCACAAAAGAAAGGTTGGGATTGATTTTGGGAGTTTTGGTTTCAACAGTGTAGGAATTAGGGGCCACAAAAGGGCCCAAATAAGCATTATTCTTGGTTTTCGCACAATAACTTTAGTTAAAGTAAATAGAAATCAATGAAATTTAAACACAATGTTTATGACCACAAAAGGAAGGTTGGTATTGATTTTGGGAGTTTCGGTCCCAACAGTTTAGGAATTAGGGGCCAAAAAGGGACCCAAATAAGCATTTTTCTTGGTTTTCGCACCATAGCGTTAGTATAAGTAAATAGAAATCTATGAAATTTAAACTCAAGGTTTATGACTATAAAAGGAAGGTTAGTATTGATTTTGGGAGTTTTGGTCCCAACAGTTAAGGAAAAAGGGGCCCAAAGGGTCCAAAATTAAACTTTGTTTGATTTCATCAAAATTGAATAATTGGGGTTCTTTAATATGCCGAATCTAACTGTGTATGTAGGTTCTTAATTTTTGGTCCCGTTTTCAAATTGGTTCACATTAAGGTCCAAAGGGTCCAAAATTAAACTTAGTTTGATTTTAACAAAAATTGAAACCTTGGGGTTCTTTAATATGCTGAATCTAAAAATGTACTTAGATTTTTGATTATTGGCCCAGTTTTCAAGTTTGCCCAAATCGAGGTCCAAAATTAAACATTGTTTGATTTCATCAAAAATTGAATAATTGGGGTTCTTTGATATGCCAAATCTAACTGTGTATGTAGATTCTTAATTTTTGGTCCAGTTTTAAAATTGGTCTAAATTAAAGTGCAAAGGGTCCAAAATTAAACTAAGTTTGATTTTAACAAAAATTAAATTCTTGGGCCTCTTTGATATGCTGAATCTAAACATGTACTTAGATTTTTTATTATGGGCCCAGTTTTCAAGTTGGTCCTAATCCGGATCTAAAATTATTATATTAAGTATTGTGCAATAGCAAGTCTTTTCAATTGCACAGTATTGTGCAATGGCAAGAAATATCTAATTTCACAATATTGTGAAATAGCAAAATTTTTTTTAATTAAGAGTTATCTTTCTTTGTCCAGTATAGTAAGCAAGAAATATCTGCAATAATTTTTTTAATTGGAGTTATCTTTCTTTGTCCAGAATCAACTTAAATCTTTGTTATATACAATATACAATGTATATTCACTTTTTACTACCAACTGATAAATTTAAATAATCTTTACCATTCATTGATAACAAGCAGTTTTTTTACATCTTAATATTTTATGATGTATTTAAATGAGTAGTAATTGTTGCAAACTCCATTAGAATATTTTAATTGAAATTAGTTTTGGAATAAGGGAAAGGGGGATGTGATTAAAAAATTGGGTTCAATTTTTCTCATTTGAAATTTCATAAATAAAAAGAAAATTTCTTCAAACATTTTCTTGAGAGGATTAATATTCAACAGCATAGTGAATTGCTCTAAGAGAAAACAAAAATTTTAAGTTCATTTGAATACATTCATTCTGTGTCAGAAACCTATGCTGTGTCAACTATTTAATCACAATCCAAATTTAGAGCGGAATCCAGCTTGAATGTTGTGTCCATACTTGCCCCAACCGTTCAGGGTTCAACCTCTGCGGTCGTATAAAGCTACGCCCTGCGGAGCATCTGGTTCTCATTTGAAATTTCATAAATAAAAAGAAAATTTCTTCAAACATTTTTTTGAGAGGATTAATATTCAACAGCATAGTGAATTGCTCTAAGAGAAAACAAAAATTTTAAGTTCATTTGAATACATTCATTCTGTGTCATAAACCTATGCTGTGTCAACTATTTAATCACAATCCAAATTTAGAGCAGAATCCAGCTTGAATGTTGTGTCCATACTTGCCCCAACCGTTCAGGGTTCAACCTCTGCGGTCGTATAAAGCTACGCCCTGCGGAGCATCTGGTTATATTATTAACCGGATTTTTGCGACAAAAATGTCAGTTATTGATTTGGGGATGCTCAGCCGGCGGGCGGCAATCAAATGTTGTCCGTGCATTAACTCATGAACCGTTCAACCAAAGCTTTTAAAATTTAAATATGTTGTTGCTGACAACTAAATGAAGGTCAAGTTCAATAATGGCGATTTTGACTTTTACCATTCAGGAGTTATGGTTCTTGACAGATTGAAAAATGGAGTTTCCAGTCGTGTCCGTGCATTTACACATGAACTGTTCTACCAAAGCTTCCCAAATTTTAATATGTTGTTACTGATAACAAAATGGAGGTCAAGTTAAATAATGATGATTTTGACTTTTACCGTTCAGTAGTTATGGTTCTTGAAAGATCGTAAAATGGCTTTTCCAGTCGTGTCCGTGCATTTACACATGAACTGTTCTACCAAAGCTTTCCAAATTTTATTATGTTGTTACTGATGACTAAATGGAGGTCAAGTTCAATTATGACGATTTTGACTTTTACCGTTCAGGAGTTATGGTTCTTGAAAGATTGAAAAATGGTGTTTCCAGTCGTGTCCGTGCATTTTCTCATGAACCATTCAACCAAAGCTTTTCAAATTTTAATATGTTGTAACTGATAACAAAATAGAGGTCAAGTTCAATAATTATGATTTTGACTTTTACCGTTCAGGAGTTATGGTTCTTGAAAGATCGTAAAATGGTGTTTCCATTCACTTTGTTGCATTTACTCACGAACCATTCAATCTAAGCTTTTCAAATTTTAATATGTTGATACTGATGACAAAATGGAGGTCAAATTTGATATTGACGATTTTCACTTTCACCAATCATCAGTAATGGTTCTTGTGATATGGCCAGGACACAAATAAATGTTAATAAATCCAGTTTGCTGTCTTTGTGACAGCCTCTTGTTTATCATATTTTTATATAAATTATTTTATATGATTTTTTTGTCATATTAATTTGTGTGTTATGGTTTTTTTGTATGTCGAAACTATAAGCCGTTTTCATGAAGGGACCCCATTGGAAACAAGTTTTAGAGCTTTCAGGGGTTAAAAATATCAGCGAATTTTTTCATTTACTTAAGGATACTTCACTCATAATAATGCAAATATATTTTACCATATAGGTATTAGAAATGTCTTTATGTATCGTATATATTGTGTATAAGTTTGCAACTCAAATTCCATTGACATAGCATACTGTGAATTTATTATCTAGATACCAATTTTGGTGGATTTCATGGTTTATAGTATGCATGAAACAAAAACATTAATTCATATGTTAAAACAAAAATATTTTTCTTTTATATGCTTGTATGCATGTAGACTGTGATAAATAAACCTAGGAAATTTATAAGCCATGTAAATATAGTTTTTCCTTAATCCTTGAAAATGTATACCCATAAAAATAAATAAAACCATAGTAATTTACCTTTGAATTCAAATGTTGCAGACAAGGATGATTTTGTTTGGTTGGATGTCTGTCAGTGTTAACCTGTGAAAATTAAATCTTTATTTTTTTCCAGGGCAAAGACACAAAAATTTTGTAGGAATGAATACAGTTTAACAGGATTATGTAACAGATCGTCTTGTCCTCTTGCCAACAGTCAGTATGCAACAGTACGAGAAGAAAAAGGTAATTCACAGTTACCAGAATTGTACAAGAGACAATTTATTGTCAGAAATAACTAGTTTTAAGATTTGTCTATGTATTAGGAACTAGGATTTATTTAATACAATTATAAAAATCCTTTGTTGTTGCAAATGATGTTTCCTTGGGACCTGTAGCAGAGTAAAATAAACAGATATTTGCAACAGTAGCACATAGTTTTACGTAGACCAAGCTGAGAATACAATTAGCTTATCTCAGGAATTAACTCAAAATAAAGAAATAATTCTATTCTAGTCAGTAATTTGGTGTAAGCATTCCATGTATTAAATATTCTGTGAAAAATACATTTACAGTTCTATCTTAAAGGTATGCCTCTAGCATTTTACGTAAACACTAAGTATTTATGTGGATTTGTGTACACTTCAAATTTGACTAAATTAGGAGGAAAAGAAGGTATTAAGGTGAGAATTGGCATCTTTCCTGTAGCCAAAGATATATGTATATTAATTAAAAAGTTTATATAGTTTTTCATCCAATCTGATCCATCAATAAATGTACATAATTGCAGAAGAATAGTTATTTTTATCCTAAAAATGTGTCATCCTGAACATGCATGTAATATTTGCCAAAGGACGTTATGCAATCAATCTTTTGTATGGTACCAACTTTCATGGTTCTTTCTTGAACTTTTTGTTGATATGTCACATTATACACAATGTCAGTGCTCCAACAGTATCTAAAGAATACAATAACTCGAAGCTTGTAAATCTTATATATACATTTACACTATTGTTTATATGTTTGAATGTTTGTATATAGGTATCTGTTATCTATATATGAAGACAGTTGAAAGAGCAGCTTTTCCTGGAAGATTATGGGAGAAAGTTAAACTGTCCAGAAGTTATGAGAAAGCATTAGAACAGATAAACCATCATTTAATATACTGGCCAAAGTAAGACTACTTTAAAAGGGTTGAATGCTTCCTATCGCAGTTGTATTAGTATGTAAATGTGGTGAACACATATTTTATCTATAAGAAGCCTGGGATGTTTTGCATAATACTTTGCATTATTGTAAAAAGTAAAATAACAAAATACATTTACTCTGAGGAAAATTTGAAAAGGAAAGTAAAAAATAAGTAAAGTTGCAAGGTTATATCACACCTGTAGTTATGGATGTTGTATTGGGACAACAAATAATGTATCAAATTGCTGTCTGAATTCATTTTCACAAGCAGACCAACTGGTATTATTTTTTTTAGCTTATTATAAATTGCCTGAGGAAAAAGTTTTTAGTATAAAATGAGCGCAGTGGAATAAGAATAATGCTTACCATCCAACTTCTGCTATTTAATGTCTATGTAAAGAAATTGAAATTAAATAATCATCTTTATAATACAAGGCACTGGTTTAAAATGTCTGACTTTGAAATAAAAACTTCTATCCTAATGAAGTTCTATAAATGATAAGTTCTTACAATTATTTGGTTAATTAATAATTAATAATAATAATAAATATTGCTTTGTTTTCTGACAGGAAGTTATAATGTATTTATCATTTAAATAATGTTTTTCTACAATAATTACTGATATGCTGGCATTGAAGGGAAATAATTTTTATTCTGTCATTGGACAGAAACTTTAATAAAAAAAAATACTAGGCTGATAATATTGTATGCCAAACATCCCATCAAAAACAGATTTCAATGTTCTTTTAAGAACTAAATAGAAGTTTAATTTAATAATCATGAAAATAATGTTTAAAACAAATTACTTATATATTGACAATGTGAAGGAAGTTGATAGTTGACAGAGCAAAATTCTGCTGGTTATAATGTAAATTATTAACCTATATCATTAGAAGATAAGCCAAATTACAGTTACGCAATAGCTTCCGGTTGAAAAACAATTATTGACCAATTAAACAATGATTTGAACTAATAATTCATAAAATTTATGTTTAATAGGGTAGAAGTGTTTATGTCAAAGTTAGACCTTTTAAACTAGTGCCTCATATTATACTAAGTCATTATTTTGTTAGAATTTCATAGCAAAGTTATTAATGTAATAACTGAAGTTGAAAGGTATATATAAAATTGTTTTCACTGCACTCACTTCTCACTATTAAACAACTACAGGGAATTCAAACTACAATTCGGTAAAATATTTAAGCAATTGCCTTATTATTAAATTAGCACCGTCAGTGTATTATGCTCTGTATACCAATACAAGCGTAATATTTCAAGTACCTGTGTTGTGTAGAGAAAATTTTCAGATTCTGCAAGTTTTAATGAAATAGCTTGTTATTTTATGCCAATGAGTATAAATTTAATCCACCTTCATGTATTGTGGAAGAGGCTGAAAGAACATAAAAGTTAATCACTTTAAGTCACTGTTAGGCCTTCAAAACCCATATACCTTACAGTAAGCTTTATAAGGCATTAACATGACAAAATGTAACAAAATACAAACAAGAAACATCCAGTCATAAATCCATGTTATTCTCAAGAAGAACTATTACATTTTCTCTTGATATGCACATGCATGTAATATGTACCACTGTACTCTAATATAGATTGACATTTACATGGTTTTATTTTTATTTTTTTCAGATTTCTGAAACATAAATGTAAACAGAGATTTACAAAGATTACACAGTATTTAATAAAGATAAGAAAACTCACATTAAAAAGACAGTAAGTATTTATTATGATTAATCATAATCCAAGATGGCTACCATGGCATATATACAGCTCTTAAAAGTTTCTTATGAATTAGAAAAAAATACTTTAAAAGCTAGTTTTGACCACTACAAGTCTCACTTCTTTCTATAAAAACTTAAGATTAAAATTTATCATAATTTATACTGAAATGTTAATGTTGTAAGATTTTATAAGAAGAGTGCCTGTAGTGTTCTGTCTTGTTTGGTTGTTCTTGCTGATTTATTTAATGCTCTTGGTAATCAAAGTCCTCCATCCTACCTTTATAGATTTGACCAGTTGACTTAACTTAAACTCTTTGTGTTCCAATCCCATACCCAACATAAGCTTTCTGTGGTCTATAAGCAGTTTAACTTTTATGTTAAGGGTCTGTACAAATTACGGCTCAGATATTTATGTAGAATGTTCCAAACAGAAGTTATAGTTTACAGCCTTTCCTTAGAGGTAGTAGCTGAGTTCATTTACCCTTCTAAATAACAGGTCTCTACCTACCACCATTAAGTATTAAGTTATCAGATTAGTTATTAAATGAATGTGTAGAAATGCTCTGTTTACTATTAGAAGCACCAGACCACACGAAAGAAATATAACAAGTTTTTGTTGAGATTTTTTTTCTACTCATAAATTTCTATGATTTATCTCCCTTTGATCTATTTATACACAATTGTCAGACTGAATTCTTCTCATTTGAAACCACTCGGTCGTTCTAAATAATACTGAGCAGCAACAATGGCCTCTAGGATCTTTCATAGATACTCCTCTTTTTATTCAACTAGGATTCTGATTGGTCTGATTTTGAATCTTCAGAAAAGAAAATACAGGCGTAAATCCTAGGAGGATACATCTTTTATGTTTTGAGTGTTTTTGTACAATATAACCTTTGAATTTGTGCAAGTGTAATTTTTTCTCTTTCAAATCTTGTTTTGTAGCATTTAGATAGAAAGAGGAATCCTACAGGAACGATTTGTCTAATTAGTTGCCTTATGTATCTAAATTTGTAATACATAACATAGGGTGGTATAAAAAATGCTAGTTCAAATCTTCAAGTCCATGCATCCATGTATAAGTAGTTCAAATGATAACATATTAAAGAAACATATGATGTTATCTTTTTTTCCAGAAAGAAATTAGTCCCATTAAGTAGGAAGGTAGAGAGAAGAGAAAAAAGGAGAGAGGTAATATAAGATACAGTTGAATTATCTCCCTTATAGAACTAAAAAAATATAACTATGTATTATACTTCTTCTGAGTTAAGCTTTACAAAATAAAACATTCAAATGAATTGAATAGAAGCAACTTTAAAAGAATGTTTTTGTTAAAGTACATGCCTTGAAAACAAGAGTGCTTTGCATGGAAATTATTTGGAATTCAATTTTCCTGAATATTTCTTAGATAAATCTAGAGACATTACACATTTTGTATTATTTACCCATGCCAACTTATGATGTGCTTTGTTATTCATATTTCTGTTTAATTTTAGGAAAAAGCATTGGTAGCAGCACAAGTAGACACAGCCATTGAAAAAGAATTATTAGAAAGATTAAAACAGGGAACAGTGAGTATATATCTTGCAATAATCTCTAATTTATAATAGAATGTAATGCATTTTTTTAAATAGACTTATATGATAAGTTATTCTCCCAAATATTCAATTGGTAAATTAAGAATCTGAAAAATTAAGATCTCCAAAATTTTAGCATACTTTGTTGCCTCAAAATTGCATAATCTACACCCGTGTAAAAATATGTTTTTTTGTATGATAGTTCTTATTAGTAGCTCAATGATATTAAATACTTTTAGATAGACATGGTTCCAAAAAGGCACATGCACATGTGGGGATTAAAACTGATATAATTATTATATCTATATGTCAAGAGTTTTGATATTGACAATTTCTTGACACATGCTTTCACATTTTGATATCTTTACTTATAGTACGGCAATATTTACAATTTCCCAACACATGCTTTCACATTTTGATATTTATACTTATAGTACGGCAATATTTACAATTTCCCATACACATGCTTTCACATTTTGATATCTTTACTTATAGTATGGCGATATAAACAATTTCCCAACACATGCTTTCACCTTTTGATATCTTTACTTATAGTATGGCGATATATACAATTTCCCAACACATGCTTTCACATTTTGATATCTTTACTTATAGTATGGCGATATATACAATTTCCCAACACATGCGTTTGACAAAGTGATTGATGAAGAAGAAGTAGAGAGTGAATCAGAGTCAGAGACAGAGAAAGACAAAGAGGATGAAGAGGAGATGGAGGAGGAAGAAGAGGAGGTCAGTTATATATTTTGAATAGTTTTTTCTATATAAGCTTTTTGCAAGTTTATTTAGAAACAAAATGATTTTTATGCCCCGCAATTTTGGGGGCATCACTTTTACCGTTCTAGAGTTATGCCCCTAAAATATGAAAAAATTGCTGAATTTTTAGTTTCCATTCTCTAACTTTAGATTGCCTTAACTTAATGTTATGAAACTTATACACAATGCTTGTTATTAAAAAACACAGATCAAGTTTGAGTTTGGTGGCGTCACTTTACCCACTCTAGAGTTATGCCACTTTATAAATGGAAAAATAACTGAATTTTTATTGTGTTCTGTAATTTTAGTTTGCTTCAACCAACTGATTAAAACTTTTTAAACCCAATGCGTATACCACAAAACACAGATCAAGTTTGAAATTTGGTGGCATCACTTTAACCATTCTAGACTTGTGCCCCTTTATAAATGGAAAAATTGCTGAATTGTTTAGTGTCTGTTCTGTAATTTTAGTTTGCCTCTACCCAATGTTATGAAACTTAGACACAATGTTTTTTACCACAAAACTTGGATGAAGTAAAATTTTGGTGGCATTAATTAAACTGTTCGTCAGTTATGTCTCTAAATATATTTATATGATGTGCAAGCAGGGACATTCCCCATTTATTATGCATTAAAACCTAAAAAAAAAAATTTAATGTCAAATCGATGAAGATACTTCCCTGTCAATTTGATTAATATTGCTACCATTTCTATTTATAGACTGACGATGAAATTGAGTATGTGGCAGAGGATGAAATAGAAGAAAGTGATCTGTCTGATATGGAGGTAATTTATACTATATCAGTGTTAAATTATTGATAGAATGTTTGATATTAATGCACTCGAATCTTAACTTGCACAATATGTCTTAATAACTTTTAAAACATCCAAAAAGCAATGATAAACACGATATAAACTTGGATACTCAAAAAAATAAAGATGGTCAGTGAATCAAACAATCTATGTCAGGTGCATCATGACAAAAGTATAGATGATCCTATCACTGCTTGTTTGAGAGACATAAACTTGGGAGTATAGCATAGTGAATTGATTATTTTATGTAGCCTTTTTGACTGACGCAATGACCAACTTATTATGATATATTAACCTATTCTCCAAATTGCATATTTACACATGTTAAGATGATCGTACTACAATTGGTTACTTATGTAAATCATGATACTTAATATTATCTAGATGATGACCTAAAATTCCCTCCAAAACGAAAATTTCACAAAAGTTAAAGAGTTGAATCTTTAGTTTGACCAAAACTTATCATTGTTTTATTCTGGTTGCTGGTGAAACAAAGTAAAAGCATTTTTTTACGCAAATATAAACAGATAAATTAATTATCTCAATTTATTTTCATCAAATTTCTATTTTAACCCTTAGACTGCTGCATTGATTTCTATTGTACTTTTGTGTAATGCTGAGTAAAATTTTAATCACGGATAAAATAAACATGTTCACTTACAATTGCTGCATCTTTGTAAAAATTGAATATTCATCAATAAAAGTTATATAAAAAAGAATTGTAAGATTCTGTATTTTTTATTTATTTTATTTTTGTGTGAGTCTCTGGTCATTTTGTACCTGTACAGGTGCGAATAGAGGTAAACAAAGGTAAACTTATTTTTTCATGTTTTATTAAACAAATCCATCAATGTAAAAGTATCCATGACTTCAGAATTGAACCACTATTATAGTTAAAAATCTCTGTTAAGAACTAAGTTCCATTGTGATTATCAAAACATAAAAGTTTCTTCTCAAACCAACGGCCTTTTTTATGCAAATATTTTCCGGTATTTTCCTCCAACTTTCACTGCGCCGACTTTTACTTCCATGTACAAATGTATTTATACAACAAGTTCATTGTTAAAGCTTTCATCAATATATAATCTTGACAAACTTAAAGTTCGGGTCTATCGATGTCAGTCAATATTGATTCACATTTGAAGGGCGAAATGATAAACATCGCAAATCCTGTTTCATGTCATCCATTTTGAACAATGATGGGGATCCCCGTAATTCTCGCTTTAAAAGTCTTCTGTTTGCAGTTTTGATAGAATACTTCTATTTATGTCTATTATATCTTCGGTTCTCGTCCAAATCCTTTTAATCGGCCGCCACTGTTAAATCGTTATCATTGAAATACTTCTGAACGAGTTGGCCATTTCTCCAAATAATGTCCGCCATTTTGTCACTTTTTTCATAAAAAATTTTCACTTTCGGTTTATTGCTTATACCTGATTTAAAGTCAAGAGACACTCGAAAGAACGCAGATTTTTAACCAATCAGAATCCATACAAGTCGAAACTGCCGCAATCTCATGAATATTGGCTCTGCCCATTCCATGGTAACTGTGTAAACAAACAAGTATGGAAAACGACTATAGTCGCGAGTAGCAGTAGCGGACTGACTTATCGGAACGACAATAGTCGCGCGTAGCAGTCTAAGGGTTAAGATATCAGCTGTTTGACGCAATATGAAGCCTCTTTTAACCCATTTACTGCACTCACTCATCATAAAGCTTTTTACATGTAACTTAAGCAGATATTTTATTGTATCATTATGCAAAAAACTTAATAATCAGTACATAGCTTGCCATTTTAATTTAAAGTACTGACTACTGAGCCCTGAGCAAAATTATATGCCAAGTACTACAGATTTAAATTACACTTATTATGCCACGATGTAGCTTTTTCATTTAGTAGTTTACTTTTAAAATCTTATATACATGTAACTACATAGTGTATAAATATCATATTGTTACATTTATATGCATAATGAACATAAATATAATGAATTTCGTCACAAAGTATACCAATGTGTTTATTTTTTTCAGGATCGGGAAGCTATGTTTGCATCTGACAGTGAAGAAAGTAGCTCTGAAGAGGAGACAAGTAAAGCCAAGGGGAAACGTCCTAGAAAACGACCTAAAGTGGAAATAGAATATGAACATGAACTTGATCAACCCTCTACATCAAAAATGAAAGTGAAATCATGATTTATATGATGTGTTTTTGTCTGTAAATAAATATTTGTAGAAATTGCTTTATATTATTCAAGGAGATAGACTGATAGTTTAATTAACCAAAAAAAAATCCATAAACTCAATCGTTTATGCTATTTACTAATAGTTACTGCTGGAATGAAAATCAGAAAATGAAAAAGTATACTGTGAAAGTACTTTAATTCGTGGGTATCAATTTTCGTGGATTTAGCAATATTTACATGTTCGTGGGTTTTTAAATTCGTGGATTTTTGTTTTCTAAAAAATAAAATTGAAAAATTAAAGCCTTTAGAAACGAAGTTTACAAATAGTCTGGATTGAAGGAAATAACAAAGTAAACATTGACCCGTGCAAATCGTCGCGATAACACTGATTAACCCATGATAAAGTGATCAACAGATTAAAGACTATCAAAAGTGTTAATTAGGCCATAAACATGTCACCTAGAGAAAATAGTAATATAAACAAATGCTAGAAACGTATCTTAAATTGTCAAATAATTCTTATCAAAATCAAGCCCAGCATGAAATTATTATTTCCCATATGTCGAGAACTATGAGGATACAAAATGAACACTTTATCATACTATCATATCAATACCGGAAACCTGACTTTCATCGATCTAAAATATTTTTTATGAGAATTAAAAGATCAAAAGTTGTACAGTTTAGGTTATTAAAGATTAAATGGGTATATTCCTGCATGCGGTTGTAGTTCTGTGACTGCTATTAAAGTATTCTCAGATTTGACGTTATTCAATATGTTCTCTAGATCATATCAGTAGTCAAACCTACCGATGGGGATCTTTCCATGTCTTGATTTGAACAATGGTTGTTTTATTTCGTTGGACACTTAAATTCGTGGATAAAGTCATCCACGAAAACCACGAAAATTGGTACCCCACGAATAAAAGTACTTTCACAGTACTAGAGATGAATTAGACCTGAAAGGTTGGAGCACTCAGTTAAAACAAATCATATTTTGTTTGTTCATGTCTTTAACTACATACATACAAAAAGATGTGGTATGAGTGCATACAAGACAACTCTCCGTCAAGTCACAATTTGTAAAAGTTAACCATTATAGGTCAAGTACAGCCTTCAACATGGAGCCTTTGCTAGCACAGAACAGCAGGCTTTAAAGGGCCCCAAAATGACTAGTGTAAAACGGAAAACCAATGGTCTAACCTATATAAAAAATGAGAAACAATTATAAAAAACACCAACAAACAACAACCACTAAAAAACAGGTGCCAACAAATGCAGCCGGTTTAAAAGTTTTAACAAGTGCCAACCTTCACCCTAACCTGAAGTTATAGTGAAACAGCACAACATAAAAAGAACCACTATAAAATATCAACTGAAACTCAATCCAAAGACATAGTAACAAAAACCAGTAAACATATACTAAGTGAATAACTTAATTGTGTTAGACATGTAGTATATATTACAATGTTTTATTAAAATCATTATTTGGCCATTGACTATGCAATATATGATGGTTGTTTTTAAGGAGACAGTGATGTCAACTATTCATAAAGACCTCAATGCTTTAAACCTTATATATATTCTTGTTATGTTACGCAGTTACTGTCTCTCAAATGTCATTGTCCATACCTTCATATGCATAGTTAAGCTTCATGAAAATTTGTATTAAGCTCCACTTCATAGCTAGAATCTCTGAAATTTGAAATGAGGCTTCATGTGAGCATGCTATACTGTCTGGTGCCTTTTCACATTCTTCACTTGTTAACTACCTCTTAACCAAAGTTGTAGGGATATATTTGATGTATAGGAAAGCCATACTTTCATCAATCCATATAGCAAAACTATTATTTAGCTGTATTTGGCAAAACTTTTAGGAATAAATGGCATCACTATTGAGTCTCTTGTAGACAAAATGGGCCTTTGGCGAAAATACATTTTTTTTCAAATCCTGTTATCTATGATGAGTGAATTTAGATGTAATCAGTTGAGCAAGGAAGATATTGCAGCATAACACTCAAAGTCAAAGCTAATAGATGGTCCGAGACCACCATTGTCGTCCCTTGATTTTCGTTGTTCACAAATATAGTCCCTAGTGTTGATAGTGGGTTACTTGCCATTAATTTTTATACCTCTTCCAAATTTATTTCTCCATGTTTAATGCCTCAAATTGCAAGTAGGGGGATAAAATTACACTGTAAAAATATTTGGGTCCAGAATTTTAAAGGAAAGTAGTGATTTGGTCCAGCTGAAAAAGGTTGAAAATGAGCACTTCAGAAGCTGTCAAAAGATTTCAAGACGCCCTAAACATAAAATTGTCCATATGTTGAGTTAGAGAAGATGAAGTTTTCTATAATTTTGATATAATTTGTCCCAAAAGTAGTACAACACACTGTAAAAGTTTCTTTGAGAAAGCGCAAGTGGGATTTTTTTTATTTTCATTTATGTTCTAAAAGAAATGCACTACGAATTAATTGTGTTCTCGGACCTAAGAGGTGAAATCTGTAAATATAGAATTTGTACTCTGGCAACTTCCCTAAATTATTTGATGGTGTCAACTTGTCATATAGTATGAAACTAAAGGATTTAAACTTTTATTTTATAGAATTTCTGCAAAAATGACCAATTTTGGCATTTTATGGTCAAAATAGGCATTTTATAACTTTTTCAATATTGATGCATAAATGGCATCCTGACTTTCTATCTGGCAGGTTTTCATGTGTCAATATTTGTGTTTCTATGCCTTTATCTACTTCTTTTACTTATTTATGAACTCTGAATCTACAGAAAAGAAGTTTATCTCAGACAAAATGTGCAAAATGTGTTATATAAATGACCCTTGTCTAACGACTTGTTTGGATGAAGTCAATAGTGGGGAGCTTGGTACATAAAATTTGATGTCCATATTGAAGACCTCACTAAATTTGTATCAAATGCACTTTACAATGTCTATTGTACCTGTTCCATTTCACATAATATCTTTCTTTTCTTCTGTAGGATAGCAAGTGGTTTTAATATAAGCCTGTTGAGAATAAATTGCATGCAAGTTTTTCCCTAAAAAGGCAAAAATCTTTGTATCAGCCCATACTGCTTGTAAGAAAAGTTAATTGCAAGAGTCTTTTTGTGCTCAGATTTGTTGTATCATGTCACATGAGTATAGAAATAATAAAAAAGACACAAATTTTTATTTCTTATAGTCTCAATATGCATTTTTTAATGTAAATATGTGGCACGGCCTAAATTGACCCTAAATTTTTTCCACTCTTAGTTGGCCCATGACCCTTTTAAACTAATATGATATGTTATTTGTAACTTTTCTTTCCATTTAAAGTACTTTTAATACATATGTAAGGATTATTTATAACAAAAAAGCTTCACAAATTTAAAATTGGTGGAAAATATTACATCTTCATGTAAGGCCCCCCTTCATTGAAAAACCTCAATTTTTAGGCGCAGGCTCATATAAATTTGACTTTTGAATAATTATGCCAAGTCTTATAAATCAAATGAGTACTCTATTGCTTTAAGTACATGATAAGTTATATATTAAGTCATTTAAAAGTATTTTTTGGCAACATTTGAATTTTTAAAGCCCCAAATGTTGATAGTTGAATTTTTTCAATTTTAACGTCAAAATTTTACACGCAAAGAGGAGTATAGAATTTTACTTAATGTCTATAATATACATCCTATTGTCATGAAACTTTGTAAGCAGTGTTATAATTCATTAAGCTTTGGTCATACCAAGTCTTTTTAAGATTTGTCAACTCTTTATACCCTATTAGGTCCGAGACCACCATTGTCGTCCCTTGATTTTCGTTGTTCACAAATATAGTCCCTAGTGTTGATAGTGGGTTACTTGCCATTAATTTTTATACCTTTTCCAAATTTATTTCTCCATGTTTAATGCCTCAAATTGCAAGTAGGGGGATAAAATTACACTGTAAAAAAATTTGGGTCCAGAATTTTAAAGGAAAGTAGTGATTTGGTCCAGCTGAAAAAGGTTGAAAATGAGCACTTCAGAAGCTGTCAAAAGATTTCAAGACGCCCTAAACATAAAATTGTCCATATTTTGAGTTAGAGACGATGAAGTTTTCTATAATTTTGATATAATTTGTCCCAAAAGTAGTACAACACACTGTAAAAGTTTCTTTGAGAAAGCGCAGGTGGGATTTTTTTTATTTTCATTTATGTTCTAAAAGAAATGCACTATGAATTAATTGTGTTCTCGGACCAGATAGATAAATGGGTAAATCATTCTTTTTTGATGACTTATTCTTCAATTCATACGAGGCATACTCCAAACAGCAGCTTTCTAAGATATGGAAACTATATCCATATTCCATTGAATTAATTATTTCGAGAATAAACCAAAGTTTGCTGACTTTGTTGTTTGCAGCTATTTTATTGAACTTAAAATAAGGTTACAACAAAACATGCTAATTTTGTTAAATACCTTTACTTCAATTAAGAAAATAACAATTATAATTTCTTGAAAACTAATATTTGAACAAGAGATGAGTTTAGTTATCTAACTGAACATACAACTTTCATGAAGCAACATGCTAGAAGCACCTGCAGATCCAGTTCCAGATATATTTATTTCCTACTTAATGGTATTTTCATGGCCTGCAGTTTCTATCATTATTTTCCTGCTTCTGTGTGGGTTTCTCCTCACAAGTAAAGAGAGAAAGAGATCCCAAAGGGAGAATAACAAAAATCATAAGAACCGAGCAACAGGAACCCCAAATTAAACATTATAGGTGATTTACAGTGCTTAAGGATGATAAGCCAGCAGATTCTGACCCATAAATGCCACTCATGGCAAATAAAAAAAAATGGAACCTATCCATGGTCATTTGTGGCACAGATATTTGAACATTCGAACAAATCATGATGGCATCTTTTGAAGGGATAACTTGAGCTTCCCATAGGACCAAATTATACAATCAAAACATGCAACACTTTCATCAAACTCATTGAAATTCAATGGTCACAATAGTCACACAAAGTGTAGAACATAAAGCGGAGCACAAACTATCAAATCATATACACTTTGTAAAACATAATACTCAGGGATAATGTTTTTGAAAAGTAATTGTATTGGAGGATAACAAGACACACCAGGTGTACAAAATTATCAAAATGAGCGGTATTTAATAAATCCATAACAAACATTAGGTTAGAACAACAAAACTTCATGGCAACAACTTGTGCCACTACTAATGAGAGGGTGGAAAGGGTATCGGGAGACAGGAAGAAAGGGGACGGGATAAAGGAGAGAGGGGGCAGGATAAAGGAGAGAAAGGGCGGGAGAAAGGAGGGAGATCTATCAAAGGGAGACGAACTTTAATGTAGAAAAAATAAATAAAGAGGTAAACTAGAGGCTCTAAAGAGCCTGTGTCGCTCACCTTAAATAAAGGCCGCAGATTCATGACAAAATTGTTTTTTGGTGATGATGTCATTGTTTGTACATCTTACTTTACTGAAATTATTGCTGCTTACAATTATCTCTATCTATAATGCACTTGGCCCAGTATTTTCAGAGGAGAAGATTTTTGTAAAAGACTACTAAGATTTACGAAAAATTGTTAAAAATTGACTATAAAGGGCATAACTCCTAAAGGGATCAACTGACCATTTTGGTCATGTTGACTTATTTGTTGATCTTACTTTGCCGACATGTATTGCTCTTTACAGTTTATCTCTATCTATAATAATATTCAAGATAATAAACAAAAACACAAAAATGTCCTTAAAATTACAAATTCAGGGGCAGCAACCCAACAACAGGTTGTCCGATTCAACTGAAAATTTCAGGGCAGATAGATCTTGACCAAGTTAACAATTTTACTACACGTCAGATTTGCTTTAAATGCTTTGGTTTTTGAGTTATAAGCCAAAAACTGAATTTTAGCTCTATGTTCTATTTTTAGTCGTGGCGGCCATCTTGGTTGGTTGACCAGGTCACGCCACACATTTTTCAAACTAGATACCCCAATGATGATTGTGGCCATGTTTGGTTAAATTTGGCTCAGTAGTTTCAGAGGAGAAGATTTTTGTAAAAGATTACAAAGATTTACGAAAAATTGTTAAAAATTGACTATAAAGGGCAATAACTCCTAAAGGGGTCAACTGACCATTTCGGTCACGTTGACTTATTTGTAGATCTTACTTTACTGAACATTATTGCTGTTTACAGTTTATCTCTATATATAATAATATTCAAGATAATAACCCAAAACAGCAAAAATTCCTTAAATGAACCAAGTCCAACTCAGGGGCAGCAACCCAACAACAGGTTGTCAGATGCATCTGAAAATTTCAGGGCACATAGATCTTGACCTGATAAACATTTTTACGCCATGTCAGATTTGCTTTAAATGCTTTGGTTTTTTTAGTTATAAGCCAAAAACTGCATTTTACCCCTATGTTCTATTTTTTGCCATGGCGGCCATCTTGGTTGGTTGGCCGGGTCATCGAACACGTTTTTTAAACTAGATACCCCAATGATGATTGTGGCCAACTGGATACTAAATGTTCTAATAAACAAACAAATATTTGAAAAAAGGCAACATTTATATTTCCCAAACCATTTTTGCCATTTCCGATCATTTCTAGAAATCATCCTTTCAAAACGGAATTATCTCTCCGTTACGTTTTACTGACCAGTTGTCTCTCGGAAGTCTCACTGAACGTGTTTTTGAAACTGAAAAAAGTGTGCAAAGCGATTCTGTATAAAGAGAATGGTGGCCTTGAATTTCATAAAGACATGCAACTTTAGAGATATACCACTTAATTGTATATTAGAAAGTGTAATACCCCCTTTGTTACCTGGTCAGGTTGTATAAACATTAGATGAGGAGACTTACAATAGGCTGACAAGCTCTCTTCAGACTGATACAATGACGACCATGAAAAAGTTAGCGAGACGTTTGAGGAAGAGGACTGTGAAAGGACGAGATGTGGGAGAACTGTAAAGAAACCAAGACACTTGATGGATTCTATTAATTCTGTACGGTACTTATTATATAATATTTTATAGCAAAACTTAGACAAATATTTAAGGCCAGATATATGTACACAGGTTCATTAGTTTTCTTGTCTTATGCCTTCACATGTGGGTATCTGTTTCCTTTACGTATTTGGCGATTTTCTACAAATTTAAAAAGAAGGGATGCTAACAATGTCAGAGAGATGCACTCCCTTCTCTAAACAATATTACATGTACTTAACGCGTTTTCCAGGTCACCTTAAAATATTTACGTTATCCACTTGACCATACAAAGTAAGGTGTTCTCAAGGACAGGGAAAATCCTCATACATGACCATGCATATCAAAAATGAGTTTCTTGACATTGGGGCATGCACAATGCCCCATTGACAACATTCCAACATTGTGTATTAATTTGCGTACGAGTCGGAGGCAGGCCTTGTTCTTTAAATCAGTATAAGCTTCAATAAAGACCTATGCCACCTATATATTGTCATATATTAATTCAAATTTGTATTAAAATCGATTGATCTGGAAGAAAACGGTTGTTAAGGTGGGAGATGGAAGCAGAGGGGCGGGAGAAAGGAGAGAGCGGGCGAGAGAAAGGAGAGGGGGTGGGAGAAAGGAGAAAGGTACCCCCTTTTCCACCCCCTCACTAATTCACCATTTTAGAAAGGAAATCAATTCTGAACATAATTTTCAAAAGGGTACACCAAGACATTGCGAATGACTATCAGCCTTCTAAACAATTGAAATTTAACCTATGATGTAAACTTTTCAATTTTCTCTGCTTACTCACTATCATTGACACCATAAATAGTTTTCTTTTTGACTGGCCTCTTATCACAAAATTCAACTTGGAATTTTACATAACTTCTAAACAATTGAAATTTAACCTATGATGTAAACTTTTCAATTTTCTCTGCTTACTCACTATCATTGACACCATAAATAGTTTTCTTTTTGACTGGCCTCTTATCACAAAATTCAACTTGGAATTTTACATAACTTTCCAAGTCAATTCACTGTCCAAAACTGTCTGCACAGATATGAAATGTCACAAGGCTAATACAACTTTGTACCAAATATAATTCACCTACAGTCAGTGGTTTGTCCTAAAATTACCTAATTTTCTTTTGACTGATTCTTGTTGCCATTGCTAGTAACGTCACACTTAGGTCTTGCTTCAGGACTGTCAAGGGCAACACAAAACTCACCCTGTCTACTTATCCTTCTGTTCTATAATGAAGTTAACACAAAGTATCTGAGTGTTTTTGAATTATATCTTTTATCTTTGACCACATCTATTATGTGTCAGAAACCTATGTTATGTCAAAAATTTGATCACAATCCAAATTCAGACAGTATCAAGCTTGAATAGTGTGTCCAAACTTGCCCCAAATTTTTCATGGTTCCAACTCTGCAGTCTTATCAGGCTTCCCTCAGCAAAGCATTTTATTCTTTTATTATTTTGTAAACTTACCAGGACATTTGTTTTCTAGTTTAACAAAGTTTGTGCCAGGTCTTGTATAGCTTATGTGGTTTTGGTTTTGCTTATGTTTGATGGTCATACATTGACCTATAAGTGCAAATATCTATGTCTTTGGTCTTCGGTGTAAAGCTGTCTAATTGACAATCATACCAAATATTTTATATTGAAAGTTAAATAAGATACTATTAATGATATATTTTGAACTAATTTGTTTCAGATGAGAATAAAATAGTGAACGCAATCCCCCTCCCCTGTTTAATGATTACCGGGGTACATACTTTAAATTCAGAAATTATTGCATGCATTTATTTTTGCGATTTTGTCATTTTAGACTTAAATGCGATTTTAATTATTACGATTTTGAGAAAAATTCATATAAAACATTTCAAAATGTGAGTTTAAACTATTGCGTTTACAACTTTGTCGCATTTTTTGCAATAATAAAAACCTCCCATTCATTTCTGATTTTACAGTATATAATAAATAATAGGACATGTAACTTACATATTGTATGTCTTGCACTTGAAGCTTTAATTTATCATCTCCAGTATGTTTTTGTTTTGTTATCCATGTTAGAAACGGCGATGAATAGAAAAGTTAAACTAAATTATAGATATTGCTTTTATTATGACATAAATATTTAATGTACACAATTTTACAAAATTATGATTTTATAAATGCATTATTTTAACACTATTTTAAACAGTCAATAACTTTTGATGACTAGCTTTGGCATATCAATAAGTATCATATATTAACTAAACCATATTATTAAAACAATGAAATGCTAAAACTACTTCATAATTAAATTTAAAAGAAAAGGAGTTTATTTACCAGAAATACCTTTTTCTACTATTTATCAGTTAGTACTGAGCTATTGTTCTCAAGCTTTTTACAATCAGGTGAATACCATACCTTGCTTTTTTTCTGTCATTTTGAAAATTTAATCACGTTCCTTTATAGAACACAAGAACACAATAAAAATTATTTCTGTTAAATTTGTCCAGATTATTCTATAGCTTTTAATTTTACATAGACTGAAGTGGCTTGGTCAAAAAAATTTGAAGGTTCGTCAATCAATAGATTTTCTATTTTCATATAATTATCTAAAGCTAACCTTGTTTTACCAGTCAGAAATACGGTTTTGAAGGATATTTATTTTCAAATTAAAAAAAAATCAAAATGAATCTAGAAGTGATTTGGCATGACACAATTTTTCATTTGAAATGTGGTGCCAACAAAACACAGATATATATTGCTTGGTAATGAGACTCATTAAAAGTGTATTGAAAATGATGAAATCACTACTTTTATTTACCTACAACCAAAATGAAACTAAATGATTACACCAATATGAAATATGAAACTAGTGTTAATGTGGTTATTACAAATAGTAAGTAGCCTAATCAATGGAACACAAAATGATGCTTCAGCATGTTTGGTTGATCTCCTAAAAAAACAAATTTGTTATGAAATATTTACCCCTTTGGAGGTTTTGAGATTTGACTAATATGACCCTTTCAATGATTAAATGGAGAATATGAGTTTATGACAATGTAATAACCACCTAACAACAAAAATGTCAATATAATGAATATCATTTACAATTTTTTTAGAATGTGTTCATTACAAAACTACATAACAACATTTACAAAATGGTGAATTTTTGGTATGAATTGCTAAATCAAAATAACTTAAAGATTCACAAGTAAATAACTGACAGCATTGTATAATAATTGGTCTTTGGCAGTAAAATTAATCATGAAACATCATAATAGATTATGTTCCCCTGTTCATATCTCAGTTTACTCTTAAACTTTTGTATTTTAATAATCTGAAGTTGTCAGTTGATTACAAGTGGAAAATTTGATAAGAGAGACCAATTTCTGGTACTATACACTTTTTGGCAATTAGGTATTTTTTTCACCTGTCTGCTAACCACTAATTATTGACAGCACCTGCTAATAATATTTGTTGTGTTTTTTTTATACAAAATTAAAAAAAAAAAAAATTTAATCTGAAAAAAATTATTCCTTTATCAAAATCATTAACAGCTTTAGCCTTTTTAAAAGCCGGAGGGTAAATTTATGTTTGAATGGATCCCTCTGTTGATTTCTTAATGACCACCCCATACAAACATAATGCTGACAACTTTGTGGTCATATAATAGATTAAAAATAATATCCATGTAGAGGTACTATAATAAAGTATTCTCAAAACAATTAAAGCTCAAAATTAATATTTACTATTTTAACATCACCAATTATATAAATATAAACAATATTTGTTACTTATAATATCACAGAATAAGAACACATATATAAGTAATAACAATACAACATTTCAGAATGTGAAGGATTATGGGTAATAATAATTTCATCGTTCTTTCTTCATTTGTAGAACATTTCTAAACAAATCATAATACTTTGGTTAACATTTTTATCAAATATTACCCAGGAAGCACTGTTTTCTGAAACAGTGAATAACAATGCCCACATCTGCCTTGTTCTTGTTCAAATTATGTTTGATCGCAACTCTTTTGCATCAATTTTAAATATGTGATCCTTAAAAATAAGTATCACATGTCAATCTTGGATAATATAACAACAGTCTTAATAATAAAATAAATAATTATAAAAACTGAAATTTGAAAAACATATTCAAATTATTAAGATTTCAATTCATAGTCAAGTCAAGTGGTGGATTTTAATAAACAGGATTTCAATTTTTTTCTTAATTTCAACTTCTTTTAATAAAGACTGCTAAGAATTTCTACTGTCCATGAATTTCACTTGAACTTTGGCATTGGTAATCCAAGCTTCCTCCTGAGTTCTACCTGATCTTCAGGCTTCAGACACCAAGGTGTTAATGCAGTGTTACATTCTAATTGGACATTGATGAAGGTAACAGGTGCTCCCTCTATGACCATCTTAGTTTTACTGTCTATCTTGTATCTAACATTAGTGACACCTGTCTCTTTGTCTAGGCGACCTGTTAGCTACAAAATAATAAAAACAAATATCTATAATTTCTAGTATACTTTGTGTTAGCTACATTTAATTATTGCAATAATGAAAAATTTATATGGTGTAAATTATTCTCTTTTAAAAGGGCAAATATGTTAAAGTCATAAGAAACCTAAAATAAAAAAAAAACAATGCATATGTTTTTTATAACTCAATGGATAGTTTTCATTGTAAAACTTATGTACATATACTTTTTTCTGAAGAAAATTCTTTAATTTATTCATATTTAGAAGAAGTTTACTTTATTTGAATTGCTTCCTTCCAGCAAGCAATTCCCCCGATATATTTTCCGTATGCAAGGTGACCTCAGTGTGACCCATCTCGTAAAAATCCAGTGACCACAATACGCATGGATGTTCTTAAAATAAACTATTATCTGAATTTACATGTTAAGGCCACACCAATTTAATTTCCTGTTCTACGGATTTTTGGACTCCAAAAATTAGGGCGAGCGAGCGATTTGAAAATTTTAATAAAAAATATTTAATTTGCAAATTTTTGAGGCGAAGCTTAAAAAGTAAAGGCGAGCGATTATATTTTATTTTTGTAAACATAAAATAGTAGGTTTTGACAATATTAAAACTTGATTTATCACTTGTACCTTGACATTTCTTTAATTTATGAAGTATTTTTTCCCTGTTCAACAAGAAATAATTGAATAATTAAATCTGGTCTATGTATGTGTGACTGACAATGAGACAATTCTCCATCCAAGTCATAATCCGGTTCAGAACAACCCCTTAATGTTATGAATATCCCTTTTATGAGGGGTCAAAATATTAAAGTTATAATATATTTTTTTGTAAAAACACTTTAAGTACAAAAGGGCTTATATTTTCCCAAAGAACTATAATATTTGGTATTAAATGGTGAAAACATGTCCAAGAATTTTGTAATATTCCTGGACTTTAACCATGTTAACACATTTACTTTAACAGTTTAATATTATTCAAAATAAGTGGACCCATCCCTCTTTCAGAAAAGTTGTTTAAAATATAATGTATTTCTCCTCTTTTTGAGTAACAAATTCTAAGTTGTCAAAGGTTTTGTATAGTAGCACTGTACAAATCCTTAGTATTTCTATTTTCTTTTCTACAACAGACTGAACAGTAAACATGGTAAAATGACCCCTTCAAGGCCCTTGTCTGAGGGAGGGTTGGTCCCAACCTGATAATAACAAACATAGGTCAAAGTACGGCCTTTTACACAGTGCTTTGATCAAGACCAACCAGCAACCTATAAGGGACCACAACTTAGTATTGTACACAAACCAACGATCTAAATTATATATCCAAACGGGAAAATACCAATGAACCACATCAACAAACGATAACTGCTGAATCAACCAGGACAGGTGCACAAACCTGCAGCGGGTATGACCGTCACCATACATTATAATTGCAGTTGAAGGCAAATCCTTCAGAAGTTCTTTGTACTTTATTTTAACAACGAACATTTTTTTTTAGGGGAATATAAGTTAGGGGAAAGAAACCAACGTTTTGTTCTGTACTGGTATTTCTATTTATATCGGAGCACTCCCGCTTGGAATTAATTGGTTTCATGCTGAAACAAATATTCTCACAGATATTTACAGTGTTGTAGGGTGCTGATAGGTTTAGAATCGTTATATAAAGGCTGGACTGTGATTTTAAAAAACAAATGTTGAGATCTTTATTTAATATTTACCAAAAAACGGTGCGGGAAATAGACATGTTTTCCTTTCCGGATGCGGGAAGCGGGAATATAATAAAAATTAAAAAAAACTGTTTTGAAAAAAATAGGTTCGGGCGGGTCCGTCGAACAAGTAATCAAATTGGTGTGGCCTTAACACGTGCTCAAATTCCATGCTTTTTTGTTTATTTTTCGTCAATTGTTGACAAACAGGTGACAATCGTTAAACTTCGACTTCAAAACACGAACTTTAATTACCTGCCATATTTTCACAACAACACTGACCTATTGAAAAAAAATTGATGATTATACGAAATTTACATGAAAAAAATGATAAATTCAAGCACAGAAGACTAAGTTTATGATGTTTGTATGCATTGGTTTAAGAATTGGAAGAACATTATTTTTCACCGGTCACTCGTTTCTTATAACTTTAATCATCATTTTTAACACATAAGAATGAGTTTATGTAGATCTAATTAGTCAACCAATTTGAGGCAATAGTTTTTTTTTACCCTTTTTTCACTTTCAATTTCAATGTTGACATTCTTTTCCTTTTTTATAGCTGAGCATGCCTAGTTCATGCATAACCCATCTCTGTCTCATGGATTCAATTGAAGGCAACATGAATACAGATTCAATGAGGTTTTAACCGTTTAGTTTTTAACTGTAAGTGAAAATTAGAATATATCTCCTTTTTAACATAGTTCCAATTAAAACGTTTATTATCCTACAATTTGATTGCATAGCCCAATGCTGTAAGTTCAAATTAATATACATGGAGAATGTGTCTATGGGTCACAGATGCCCCTTCTTTATTATGCGTGAGTCAACTTCCACATACAAATGCAGGATTAAGGTAGTTAAGAACATTTTTTTATTATAAGCATTGCTTATCAGTTTCAAAACATTTGGTTGAGGTAAACTTATTTTTTTTCATTTATTAAATTATACATGGAGAATATGTCTATGGGTCACAGATGCCCCTACTTTATTATGTGTGAGTCAACTTCCACATACAAATGCAGGATTCAGGTAGTTAAGAACATTTTTTTATTATAAGCATTGCTTATCAGTTTCAAAACATTTGGTTGAGGTAAACTTATTTTTTTTCATTTATTAAATTATACATGGAGAATATGTCTATGGGTCACAGATGCCCCTACTTTATTATGTGTGAGTCAACTTCCACATACAAATGCAGGATTCAGGTAGTTAAGAACATTTTTTTATTATAAGCATTGCTTATCAGTTTCAAAACATTTGGTTGAGGTAAACTTATTTTTTTTCATTTATTTAAGGGTATAACTCAAGAAGGTTAAAAGTGAAATCACCCAATTTAAAACTTGATTTGTGATGTTTGTGGTACTGAGCATTGTGTGTAAGGTTTATAACATTTTGTTAAGGCAAACTAAAGTTAAAGAATGAATATGAAAATTCAACAATTTTCATGTTTATAAAGGGGCATAACTCATAGTCGATAACACTCATACCACTGTATTTTAAACTTAATCTGTGTTTTGTGGCAATAAGCATTATGAAGATTAATATTAGTACATTTAGTTGAGGCAAAGATGACAGAAGCCAATTTGGTGATGTGCAGACTGGACAGACAAGGGTAACACTTAACACCTAGCGAACAAATTCTCCAATTTAATCAGTGTTCTAGCAGGGATTTAAGGGAAAAGGGACAGAGTTATAATATGCTGTTTATAGCTTACATGTAAAGTGAACCAATAAGTGAGATAGAGTTAACTTACTATTGTTTGATTAAAGTATCTTTTGTTATCTCTTGGTCTTTTGATTTTGTTGTGGATATGTTTGAATGTCTTGTATCCAGTTGTTATCCCTTGAGGTCTTGTCACCTTCAAAATACAAAGCAATAGTCATCAATTATTACAACCCATGATATGTAAATAAGGAAAAGTGGTGTCATTGTGAAGGAGACTCTAGCCGAAACAATATGAATTATTGCAGGGTTACAACACAACATTCGTTTTCCAATATATCAAGGACCATCAATGCCTTTTTGTCACAAGTAACAACATGTTAAAATTTGAAAAGCATTGTTCAAATGCTTAATACCGTATAGCGGGTTATTTTGGCGGGGTGTAAATTTTCGCTTATTTTCGCAGATAGAAGAAAATCGCCAAAATAAATTCCGCAAAATTAAAGGTGTACATGCAAAGGTATTAATAAAAGTTTTCATCCGCCAAAATAATAACCCCTAAAATATTTCGTATACCTTGTTCAATGAAAATCGCGAAATTTTACACCCGCGGAAATAACCCGCTATACGGTAATTTATTGCAAGGAAACAGCATAAAATGTTATTTCTAATTTATCAAGGACTATAACTTGTGATTAGTTAAATTAGAAATAGCCAATATCAAACTTGACCTCTATTTTGTCAACAGTTCATAATATGTTCCTTTTCTTAGCTGTCAACAAAATGATATATTTCAAACATCACATGCAATACTTACATTTAACCCAGCCTTTTTAATTCTAACATACAGTTCATCGTCTTCTCTCCCCCAGCCCCAGTATCTATTAGACATTCCATTTATCTGAAATCACTAGTTAATCAATATACTTGTATATTTAAACAAGAATAACTTGATTTCTATGCACACAACTTATGGTTCTGAATTTACCTTCACCATGTACCCTTATGACCATGATGAACAATATTTGAAAAACCAAAAAATATAAAATGTTTGAGAGCATAGGAATTAAAAAGGTTCTAAAGAGATAAGCCAAAATGATCTCAGGACAGCTTTGCTAGAGGGAGGTGCCATCTTAGTTTAAGCATAACTAAAATATGATAAATTTAATTACAGTTTATTTTAAAATTAAAAGCATAAATGTATTTATCAGACTTTCTACCATTATAATGTATGAAACTCAACATTAATATTTTAACAGGCCTACTCTATGGCCTAATAGGAAAAGGTACAATTTACCTGATTTGGACATTAACTAATCTGAGGTGAGCTGGTAAATTCACAAGTCGCATCTGTAAATTATGGCTCTGTTGACATATGTATGTATGCCAAATGTCAATTTCTAATGAAATTGTAGTAAAAAAAAATGGTTCGCAAAATTTTAGATATATTTTTACAAAAAAAAATTCCAAATTCAATAAGCCAAAAAACAACCATTTTCTAAAGGTAATAGCACTATGCATATTTTTTTATAATATGTTGAGGCAATCTATCTTATGGTACAATATAGAAGTGCTGACAGACAGACAGACCAACGAATATAAAACAGACGAACAGAAAGATTATTAAGGGCCCAGCCGACTAGGGTTTTAATGATATCAGTTACTTCAACAACAAAATACTAAAAACAATACCTTGATAAAATGAAATCTATTGAACAATAGAATGCCTCCCACAAACTTTTTGTAATGGTATATAGGATGTAGTTCTGGTGATGCTACATGGACTGGTCCCTCCACTGGGTAAGTATATGGGAGCCCATCAGTAACAGGTACAAGGTCAACATCATGCATGGCTATATAATCACAATTTGTATTACTTTCTAGAAATCCAACATTTATCAGGGAAGCTCGATTAAATCTGAAATACATAGGTATATTTAATGGTATCGTTATTTAGACATTATATTTTGAATAAGGTTGATGAGCAGATATGAAGGTCTTTGACTATGTATGTATGAGTAAATAATACATTTTTTTGTTTTATGTCCTGGTTTATATTTTGATTATATGATTGATTGATACTTGGTGATTTAACTGCACTTTCAACACTATTTGCTATTTGTTGGGCATAAAGTTTTATTGGTGTAGGAAGCTGGAGTGCCTAAAGTGAACCACCTATATTCAGCAAGAAAACTGACAAGTTCTAGTTAAACCCACTAGCAAGGGTTAGTATTTATCAGTGTGTGTGTGTGTTATTGTATTTATATATGTACAGAATTATGAAAAAATATTTTATTAATTTCTTGCTTCAGAAGCACATGTCTGGATTTACCTTCAATGGTTTTTAATCTGATAATCATATGTTATTCTTAAGTGTGACACCTTTTAAAATAAGGTAAATGCATAACTCTGTTCACACTTGTTTGTCTTTACAAACCGTCTCCAGTACGTGTAATTAACAAATACATATAGATCTTCATACCTGTAACAAACAGGTATGGATTCAGTAGCAGCACCACAATCTCTATTTATGTAGTGTTATAAACCTGTGTTCATAAATTATTATTCAAAGTGTTCTTTTATACCAAAGAATACACTAATTAATAGTTCTACATTTACATCAAAGCCTTGACTAAAATTTATTAACCTAAAATCTTATTATTCAAACTAATAAACTGTAAATTCAGAAATTATTGCGCGCATTTATTATTGTGATTTTGTCATTTAAGACTTAAATGCAATTTTAACTTTACGATTTTGAGAAAAATCCTGTTAAATTCATAAAAAGTATTTCAAAGTGCGAGTTTAAATTATTGCGTTTACAACTCAGTCGCAGTTTTTACAAAAATAAAAACCTCGCATTAATTTCTGAATTTACAGTAATAAAATTGAGAATGGAAATGGGGAATGTGTCAAAGAGACAACAACCCGACCAAATAAACACAACAGCAGAAGGTCACCAACAGGTCTTCAATGTAGCGAGAAATTTCCGCAACCGGAGGCGTCCTTCAGCTGGCCCCTAAACAAATACATACTAGTTCAGTGATTATGAACGCCATACTAATTTCCAAATTGTACACAAGAAACTAAAATTAAAATAATACAAGACTAACAAAGGCCAGAGGCTCCTGACTTGGGACAGGCGCAAAAATGTGGCGGGGTTAAACATGTTTGTGAGATCTCAACCCTCCCCCTATACCTCTAACCAATGTAGAAAAGTAAACGCATAACAATACGCACATTAAAATTCAGTTCAAGAGAAGTCTGAGTCTGATGTCAGAAGCTGTAACCAAAGAAAATAAACAAAATGACAATAATACATAAATAACAACAGACTACTAGCAGTTAACTGACATACCAGCTCCATACTTCAATTAAACTGACTGAAAGATTATGATTTCATCATATGAACATCAGGCACAATCCTTCCGCTAGGGGTTTGGTATCATACCATCATAACATATATGAGAAGAACATAACCCGTGTCATGCCAACAACTGTTTTTAGAATAAATGTGTTTAGTTCCGACACAAAGACCTTATCAGTGACTCAATATTAACGCCAAAATATGCAATCTTTAATGACTTGACAACAGTATCGTAATTATATCCCTTCTTGATAAGTCTATTCAAAGGTTTTGTAAGTTTCTGAGGTGAATACTGACACCTTTGTGCTTTATAAAGAATATTTCCATAAAAAATTGGATGTGAAATACCTGAACGTATAAGAAGTCTGCATGTTGAGCTATATTTAAGAATGATGTCTTTATACCGATGATAAAATTTAGTAAATGTTTTGACTAGTTTGTGACATCAAAAACCCTGGTGTAATAATTTTTCAGTAATACAAAAATTTCTCTCCTTAAAATCTAAAACATTGTTACATACACGAGCGAATCGTACAAGTTGAGATATATAAACACCGTAAGATGGTGACAAGGGAACGTCACCATCTTAAAACGGATAATTAACGATAGGAAATGAAAAATCATCCCTTTTATCATAAAAATATATATATAAAGCTGAAAATATAGTGTAAACATACTATAAGATGGATTGTTATGTCATATTCATACATTTGTTCTATTGGGTGTCTAGATTGTTGAGAAGAAAATTGGTTCTATTGGGTGTCTAGATTGTTGAGAAGAAAATTGCTCATAATCTATTACTTTTCATCAAAGGATGAATGTGCTAACTATATAACATAGTTCCTCAATTATTTACCTATATTCATCAATCTGGTTAATTACATATATATCATGTCTTATTTTCTGATGATTAAGGTAACGATGTATGTATGGTGCAAACTCTAATAATTCTTCCAATCTGTCTCTAAAAGGAACTAGTATTGCTAGTTTGTGACGACCCCATGATTTGTTGTCATGATCTTTCTGACATGATATATTGGATTCCTTCTGTGTTATTGTCTGGCCATCTTGTAGTGAACATGACGAGATGTAAATTATAATGATAGAACACAGACAGAGTCCTAGTACCAGGAATCGGGTTGAGCGAAGTACTAACCATCCTCTAGCCATACATAGGTCTCAATCTGTTACCACATCTGAAAAGTAGCAGTGAATTATATATCAGTTCTATATAAATAAAAGGCCTATAGTTGCTAACATCTGCATCATTTGGTCTCCAGTGGATAGCTGTCTCATTACCAATCATATCCCATCTTATCATCAAACTAAATATCTGTAAGAGCTAAAGATTTCTATATGAATTAAAAAAGAAAGTGGAGTAGCGGTAAACATCAATGCGACATTATCCCAACAACATCAATAGTAGAATTGAGGTTTTTGGGATCACCTTTATAATAAAAAGTTTATAACATATACAGATGTGTATCAGTATGGTAAATTTTTACCCTTTCCCCTTTAAATTTTTCATGTAAAATACGTACTGGTGTAATTATGTTTTAATTGATTAATATTTCTTAGTTGTATCTGAACGCAAAAGTAAACAGAGGTATACATGTTCTTAAACAATATTTGTTTTGTTTTTACAAACCCTTGTAGCATCCAGTTTAAGAAATTTGTTTATATGAAAATATTTTTTAAACTCACGATAAATGACTTGTGTTCACATATAAAAATGTTATATAGTCTGACAAACATGTAAAGATCATTGTGTGAGTCTTGTTACTTGTGAGTTCATTGTGTTTTAACTTGTGCTCTTTATGTTGTAAATTATGTGATAATTGTTTTGTGTAACTTGTGTGTGTTCATTATGTTGTCACTTGTGTGTTCATTATGTTTTCACTTGTGTGCTCATTGTGTTGTATCTTGAGTGTTTGTTATATTAGTAACTTGTTTGTTCATTGTGTGTTCATTATAAAACTAACTTTTATTTTCATTGTGTTGTAACTTGTGTATTCATTGTGTTGTATCTTGTGTATTCATTGTGTGTTCATTGTGTTGTATCTTGTGTGTTGTAAATTATGGAACATGTGTGTTCATTGTGTTCTAACTTGTGTGTACATTATATATAATGAACGTGTGTGTTCATTGTGTTGTAATTGGTGTGTTCATTGTATTGTTACTTGTGTGTTCATAGTGTTGTAACTTGTGTTTTCATTATGTAAAGAACTTTTTTTACATTGTGTTGTAACTTGTATGTTCATTAAAATAGTAACTTGTGTGTTCATTGTGTTATTACTTGTGTGTTCATTGTGCTGTAACTTGTGTTTTCATTGTGTTGTAGCTTGTGTTTTCATTGTGTTGTTACTTGTGTTGTTACTTGTGTGTTAATAGTGTTGTAACTTGTGTTTTCCTTATACTTATTTTACATTGTATTGTAACTTGTATGTTCATTAAAATAGTAACTTATGTGTTCATTGTGTAGACAGTGTGTTCATAATTTTGTAACTTGTGTGTTCATTATAACTAACTTTTTGTTCATTGTGTTGTAATTTGTATGTTGTTGTGTTGTAACTAAAACACACAATTTTGTGTGTTCAAAATTTGAAACTTATGTGTTCATTGAGTTGTAACTTGTGCATCAATTATATAGTAACTTGTGTGTTTTTTTCAGGGGTTCCAGCTGGCATACCCTCTTTGCAATGCTTTATTTTTGTAAAACATTATTTTTTCAATGAATAAATTTTCTTTAATAAATATTTTCAAGGCTACAATATTTACTTGTCCACATTGCATTTTTTTTTGGGGGGGGGGGGTATATAATGTAACTTGTGTGTTCCTTGTGCTGAATAAAATGAAATGGGGAATATATATATATATATATATATTTTGAGGGGATAAATAATGCAATTTTACTTATTGTCTCAAGTGATTCAACAATAATTGCGACCCAGCTTCTTGGTTATTTACAGATCAATAAACATAGCACTGATTTGACCAGAAAAATAGTTTCACCTTTCATTATTTAATTTTATACAGAACCTACTTTCTAATATTTAGAAGGAGAAAAACAAATGGTAATCAATAATTATATTAATTCTGGACGACATAAAAATCGTGAATTCTTAAATCTTATCATCAAAGCATTCTAAAAATGTGCAAACAACTTTTTCGTTTCATATCAGATAACCCTTAACCAGTTGACAGCGTTAATTCAAAAAGTTTGGAGAAAAAAGATTGCCAACATTACCGGAAGTTTCTTTTATAACAATAAAACAGAAACCAGTTGCGGGAATAAACACGAAAATCCGAAATTTATCGAATATAAAAAGGGGGGTTAGCAAGGTAAACACTTACTAGTTTTGATCTATAAGTCACATTTAATTATAAATTATATTTAAGATTTATATTTTTTATGAACATCACTGTTTAAACACAGACACGAACGTCTGCACTCAAAATCATATGGCTACATACTGGTAGGAAAAAATGACACCTAATTTCAATATTTGTATAACACAATTATTTCACAGTTAATAACATGTCATACAAATATTTCAAAACAAGCATAAGGACTTCAGACATTTATGAGTTAAACATGAACATTTCATCACAATAGGACCACACAAATTAGTTTTTGATAATGTTAAAACTTTTGAAAATTTAAGTTTGTATATGAAACAAAAGGAAAATTTCGGAATGGTGAAACACTAAAAATTGACATAAGAATAGATTAATTAATGATTTGTATACCACTTATCCCTTAATATAAGGGACAAAAAGAAGCATTATCAGTCAAGTAATATGTTTATATGTGTAATATATTGATGTGTTGAGCTTGAAGTAGTCAAGTTTCGATGACAGTTCTTTGTTTATTGAAATCTTATCTGATCTTATCTAGAATCCGAAATAATGATTTCCAGTGATGTGTTCTGTAATGATGCGGTCCTTGTATTAATGACCAAAATGAATAGTGATACTGATTCTACATTTTCGAAATATCACATTGTTAAGAAAATCGTTTTATTTTAAAAGATTTATATCTACAGAAATACTCAGTCAGTCAAATCCAGTACAGTAAACATTAAAAAAAATACAGTGTTATAGTAATCTTAGCTAATATGTAATGTTGAATTTCTATAAATTATAAGACTTACAAAAGAAATATAAATACCAGCTTACCTGTAGACAGTCGTCGCAAACAATGCCGGATAAACAATAATTTATAGCAACATTTTATATATAGGTGTTAATAGGGAATTCCTCGTGTCAATAAAATGTATATTATATTATATAGATTTTTTAATTATGTTTTTTATTGATTAAGTAGATGGACCATTGACTTGCAATGTTGAAGCCATGACAAACTAATTTTGTATTTTTCAGTCAGTAAAGACTATGAAACTCAGATCCATCTAAATTCTTTCGTGTCAAATTACAGAAGCCTGTCATTCAATGGTTGTCGTTTATTTGTGTCTTACATATTTGATTTTCGTTCATTTTTTTGTACATAAATTAGGTCGATAGTTTTCTTGTTTGAATTGTTTTACATTATCATTTCGGTCATTTATAGCTGACCAAGAGGTATGGGCTTTGCTCATTGTTGAAGGCCTTATGGTGATCTAAAGTTGTTAATTTCTTTGTCAATTTAGGTCTGTTGTGGAGAGTTGTCTCATTGGCAATCATACCACATCTTCCTTTTTTGTCACGCCTTCGACTTTTGTCGAAAAAGCGAGACATAGCGATCCTACATTCCGTCGTCGGCGTCGTCCACAAATATTCACTCTGTGGTTAAAGGTTTTGAAATCTTAATAACTATCTTAAACTATCCTGGATTGCTACCAAACTTGGACAGAAACTTGTTTATGATCATAAGATAGTTTCTAGAAGTAAATTTTGTAAACATACATTTCCTGTTTTTCTGTACGTGCATATATATGGACTTATTTTTTTTGGAACAGGGAATGTTAACTATATGGATATATGATTATATTCGATTTGTGTTGCCCAATCTCTATAAAATAAAAGATATGGTATGATTGCCAATGAGGCAACTCTCCAACACAGATCAAACGAAAAGGATAAAAGCAGTTAGAGGCAATCTTACGACCTTTAACAATGAGAAAAACACATACCATAGTTTTCAATCATTTATTTTGTAGATTGGAGTTTGTCGTTTTGGTAGTTTAAGTTTATTGCAATGGCGTTTCCAGTTTATCTTTGACTTATAAGTTTGAATATTCCTATCAGCTTATCTCTTTGAATATTTGAAATTTCCACCTCACGCAGCAGACTTTACTTAGTCCACATCTATTTGTTTTTTAGAAAAAGTTACCTAGAATCAACACAACCTTACTATCCGTAACATTACATTCACTCTGTGGTTAAAGTTTTTAAAATTTTAATAACTTTCTTAAACTATCCTAGATTTCAACCAAACTAGGACAGAAGCTTGTTTATGATCAAAAGCTAGTATCTATTGGGAAATTTTGTAAAAATATTTCCCGTTTTTTTCCGTATGTTACTTAATTTTGTACGTAGTTTTCTTCCAGTTAACATTACATACAATCTGCAGTTAAAGCTCCTCAAACATGAATTAGCTTCATAAAAAAGGCGAGACACTGGGTTCCGCGGATAAGTGATGGTGCTAATTTTGTTTTAAATCCAATTTGGTTGATAAATTTCAAGTGAATCAGTAGATAATAACTATGAAATAAACCAAGCACAATCTATAATCATACTTACTATAATTGATGGTTATAGTATGGACTCTACAAGAAAGGACAATTTATAATAAGATTAATTTTTACCCCCTCTCAGAAGTAGTTCAGTTTAATAAATATTAGAATTCTGTTTTGTGCTTCATTCTAATTAGCATAAAACACAATTTTCATTTATACTACAAGATACTGGAATTCCAATTTGCAATAGGAATTAAGGTTCTCGATCATAGTGCTGTAGTGAATGTTTTAAACAACATTCACAACACTGCGAGACATTTGTTATTTGAGGATATACACGATAAAATAGAGAATAGAAATGGAGAATGTGACAAAGACACGACACACCAATTAAAGGGGACAAAACACAGCCGAAAATCACCAATGGGTCTTAAACACATCGACAATATCCTCCGCAATATCCCGCATCCGGGCGGGGAACAACATTCCTCAGATATACTAGCATTTTACCTCTGTAGAGGATATACACAAGACAATATTTCTCAGGTATACTGGTATTTTACTTCTGTAGAGGATATACACAAGACAACATTCCTCAGATATACTGGCATATAACTTATGTAGAGGATATACACATGACAACATTCCTCAGATAAACTGGCATATAACTTATATAGAGGATATACACAAAACAACATTCCTCAGATATACTTGTATTTTAATTCTGTAGAGGATATACACAAGACAATATTCCTCAGATATACTGGCATATAACTTATGTAGAGGATATACACAAAACAACATTCCTCAGATATACTTGTATTTAAATTCTGTAGAGGATATACACAAGACAATATTCCTCAGATATACTGGCATATAACTTATGTAGAGGATATACACAAAACAACATTCCTAAGATATACTTGTATTTTAATTCTGTAGAGGATATACACAAGACAATATTCCTCAGATATACTGGCATATAACTTATGTAGAGGATATACATTCCTTGGATATACTGGCATATTACTTCTGTAGAGGATATACACAAAACAACATTCCTCAAATATACTGGCATATTACTTCTGTAGAGGATATACACAAAACAACATTCCTCAGATCATGGAAGTAATATTTAGATATCAAGATATACTTGTATTTTAATTCTGTAGAGGATATACACAAGACAATATTCCTCAGATATACTGGCATATAACTTATGTAGAGGATATACACAAAACAACATTCCTCAGATATACTTGTATTTAAATTCTGTAGAGGATATACACAAGACAATATTCCTCAGATATACTGGCATATAACTTATGTAGAGGATATACACAAAACAACATTCCTAAGATATACTTGTATTTTAATTCTGTAGAGGATATACACAAGACAATATTCCTCAGATATACTGGCATATAACTTATGTAGAGGATATACACAAAACAACATTCCTCAGATATACTGTCATATAACTTATGTAGAGGATATACACAAAACAACATTCCTCAGACATACTTGTATTTTAATTCTGTAGAGGATATACACAAGACAATATTCCTCAGATATACTTGTATTTTACTCCTGTAGAGGATATACACAAGACAACATTCCTTAGATATACTGGCATATAACTTATGTAGAGGATATCCACAAAACAACATTCCTTGGATATACTGGCATATTACTTCTGTAGAGGATATACACAAAACAACATTCCTTGGATATACTGGCATATTACTTCTGTAGAGGATATACACAAAACAACATTCCTCAAATATACTGGCATATTACTTCTGTAGAGGATATACACAAAACAACATTCCTCAGATCATGGAAGTAATATTTAGAAGGAATAACAACGACTAATTAGCATGTATTTATAGCATGCTGAGCTCTGTACTAAAGTCATACGATTTCATCCAATTATAGTCTCAGCGGTAAGACCCCTTTGGTTACTATCTGCGTTACCGCGGTTGTAAAATGCATCTGGAATTTCTTATCAGTCACGTGATTTTATCGAGTCCGGTGATTTTAAAGTACCTGTGTGAAATCCGAGAGGTTGATTAATAAGAAGGTGGCGCTGTATCATATAAAACTTCTGCCTTCAGATGAAGTCGTATGATGTAAAAATCTTGAAAAACGGACGAGAATTGTCCAAACTACAACAGTTTAACATGGAAAATTGTATTTAATTTAGCATATTTTTGCTTTTTACCGTTTGTTTTAAACTGTTCTAAAAGTATTTTCCGGTTAAAAGCGGATCCCGAGTTAAACAGTTAAATACCGATGAATCGATCAGGTTTCACATGATGTTTAACAAAATAATGTAGGCAAATGTAGGCATAGATTTTTTTACTGATGAAATGTGCAAAGTTTATCGAGATTGAATAAAATAATATTTACTTTCAAGTATACTTAATTTATGTATATGTCATAAATGTCATTGATTGCATTATTGAAACTGGACAACTAAAACGGGGATAATATTTTCGTAAATATATATTTAAAAAGTGTTTATTGTGGAATGCTTGTATTAATATAATAAGCTATACAGCAAAAAATATAACAAACCGACGAAATGGGCTTGAATCTATCTGTCTTACGGTAAATTCATTTTTACACAAATTAGTTTATGTATCAAGAACTTAAATTGAAGGATAGAACCGTTAAGAATTGTGAATATTTTAATTGATTATAAATACACGAAAGATTTAGATTTTTCGTATTTAATAAAAGGGGTCCAAACGTATTTTTGTACAATCATCTTTTTAACTTTATACGGAAATGTTTTTTTAATTGTCTGTAAATATTAAAATTGAAATGACACAACTTTAATTGTTCTCCAATTTTGTTTGTGATAGCTGTCGGTTTTAACTATTAAGATCAAACTAACCAAAAATATGGAAAAATTGGAACCGTAAAATTGGACTAAAATAAAAATTGAACGAATGACTCTTTTCGGCAGCGTACATCAACGGAATGTAACGAATGGACTATTCGGGTTACTTCGCACGTATATTCGATAAAAACTTGTCTGTTCGTAGTTCTCCGTGAACACGAAAATGACCGATAAGTGTCAGTGATTTGATCGATCACATGCGGAGAATAAACTTCCATGCTAGATATTAAACCAATTAACGAGTTATTGAAAGATGGGCGGTAACGCAGATGAAACCTTTGAAGTGACGACGATGTTATTCCTTCCCATATTACTTCCATGCTCAGATATACTGGCATATAACTTGTATAGAGGATATACACAAAACAACATTCCTTGGATAAACTGGTATTTTACTTCTGTAGAGGATATACACAAGACAACATTCCTCAGATATACTGGCATTTTACTCGATATGATATACACGATACATAATTCCTTAGATATACTGGTATTTTACTTCTGAAGAGGATATCGTACACCAGACAACATTCTTCAGATTCCATTAAAACAAAATTGAAATTTTGTCACGATATTAATTTAATGAAAAAACAACATTAAAGGTTCAGCCCTTTTTAAAAACAGTTTTTATACCAGTTTTAAAAAAAATGAATTGGCAGATTTTTTTAATTTTCAAGACATTGCTGATATAAATTGATAAAAAATCTGACACTTTGCAGAGGCAGATTGGGGAGGCAAAGACCCTGGTTTTGTGGGGAAATCTGGTTGATTATATAGGGAATCACTGAAGCATGGGTCCATAGGCGGATCAAGGGAGCACCACCAACCCCACCCCACTCCCTTTTGTGGGAAAATTTGTTCAATTATATAGGGAATCACTGAAGCACGACTGGGGCTGGACCCCCTAAGGTCAGTCAGAGACCCTCCCCCTCTAATCAAAAGTTCTTGATCCGCCACTGGCCCCCTCTTATAAACAAATTTTGAATATGTGGATCTGCCACTGAGGTGTTCATGTAAGATTGTTAACAATGCAACTTTTAAAAATTAATATTTTTTTGGGAAAGGGGAGAAATACATCCTTGAATTTGTTGATTTTTGACTGGCAAGAATTTTCTATGTGAGAGCTTAAACAAGTCAGAAAGAATGTTTTGTGAAGTCTGTAAAGATTGCAAATGTTGGTATAAATATTGATTCACTCATTAAGTCTTTGCATCCAAAATAAACACTTTTATTCTTAAACCAGTTGTTGGCATGATACAGAATGTTTTAGTCATATATTCTATGATTGTGCTTGATTTTCATATAACTTAGGTCTGGATCTTGCATGTCAGTAACTGCTATTAGTATTAATTAATGTATCATTGCCATTTTGCTAAGTTTCTTTTGTTACCTATTCCGCCTTCTTTTAAACTGAGATTTACTGCGTGTTGCTGTGTATTTGTTTTTTCTTCATTTGCTAAGGTATAGGGGGATAGTTAAGAGCTCACAAAACATGTTTAACCCCACCACATTTTTGCACCTGTCCAAAGTCAAGGTTAGTCTTGTATGTTTTTTAAATTTTCATTTATGTGTTTTGGAGTTTAGTATGTCCATTTTCACTTAACAAATATTTATTACAGGGCCAGTTGAGGACCACCTCCAGGTGTGGAATTTTCTCGTTGTGTTGTAGATCCATTGGTGGCCTTCAGTTGTTATTTGCTCTTTAACATAATGTCAATTCTCAATTTTATTCCAAGACTTGCATCATTTTCACTAATTTCAATGACATTTCAGGGATTCAAATGACTCTATTTAATTTAGTTTTTTTCTTGTTTTCACAAATGGGAATGCTTGAAGAATTTATTTACAACTCTTTAGACTGAGGGTAATTCATAGTAATTTACGGTATAGAAGCTTGCCTGCTATTTTAAGACGGTATATAGATGTGTTTTGGTGTTTTTAAATTAGATTGTTCTCTCAATGAAATCCATTCAACTTCTCCTTTCATTATACTTAAGATATTGGTTACGTAGTGTTAATCAGTTTTAATTAATTGGCTATTAAGCATAATAGCCATATTTAAAGTTTCTTCCATAAACCAGCAAAATACAAAACACACACCATTTTATAACAATTTAATTGTTTTATATTATGAGAGAAACATACAACATAAGCACTATGACAATGCCAAAATTTTCATGAAAATAAATAAAACAAGTGTACTAAATATATAGTGACAATACCATATAATACAATTTATTAAATATTCCGATCGTGTATTTATACACTACCTTAAAAAAATTACTGGAAAGGTCAATATAGTTTTTGTAAAAAATCAAAAGAATACAAGAGAGTATCAAATAAAACTCATATTATTTTTTTCAAATTTTGAATAAAAGTAGATAACTTGTTCACTTTCATGACATTATTTTAAGATTTTATTCTCCTGGGGAAAAGTGATGATGTGAGATCCAACACACAATGAAAATGACACTGCATTGCTGCCAAAGGTCTCCCCCATATAAATTAATACAAACAAAATTTCCACAAAATTACATAACACAAAGATCACAAAAACCTATGATTTTAAGAAGAAAAAGACGAAATGATATCGATTTCATGGGTGATTTTTCTAATTTCATAGGAATGGAATATCCCCCCTCCCCCCATTAATAAATGTAGCTGATAAACTTCTTCATGAATTGTGTCATAAATAAACAAATTTTATTTGAAACCAAAATTAATGGACAGAATTATTGACTATTTCAGTATACTAGTACTTCATCCAAATGAATTTTGTTTGTTTTGGATAAGCGGTTTCTATATTGAAGTTTTTACAAAATTTTGTTTGAAAAGCTGATTGGTGTTATTTGTTATTAATACTCATGAATCTATTTGGATTGGTTTCTGCAATCCCAACAGCAACTTTGATTATACATTAAAGGCATGTTACTTAATGAATACTTTTGTATTTATTAGGGACATTAATGTAGGTTACTATAAAGTCAATACTGTACTCTCAATAAGCGTGATGATAGTTTAGACTTGTCAAGTCTATGCACAAAAATTAGCTATTAATAAAATTGTTCACTTTAAATTGAACCATGTCTTTAGACAGTAGAATTTTATACAACGGTTGAAAATTGCCTCGCCAAAATATGAAGCTTTTGCAGTTTGAAAAATAGGGCTAGCTGTTTATAAGAAATCCTTGACAGGTCAGTTGGGAACAAAAAAGGACTAGACTAACACTCTGTGATTGGTGGCCATGTTTTAAAGATTTCAAGAAATTACAGAAAAAATGCTGTAATAAATTTCCAATTGTTTCTAAGGCTATCTCGTCAAGTTTTAATATAGTTTAGATTAAGTGACTTTTTACAATGAGCTACTATTTTATTCTATTTAGCTATTTATAGTATGATGGCTATCAAACAAAAAAATATTATTAAATTGCTATTTCAATTTCAAATCTTATCCATTAAAAATAATTGGTGAACAAAAATAAATTGTGTTGAAATACATGTGCAAATTTAGGATTTAAAGAATTTAGATACCAAACATAGTTTCTTAGAAAATAAACACTTAACTCTGAAATCATTTTGGCATATCTATGTGTTAAATGTAGTGAAAATTTTGTTATAAAAGGCTTAACATTATAGTTTTTCCAGTAGTGATTTAAACCACGCCTAGCCCTTTAAGCTAGCTGAGTTTGGTAGAAAATTATAACCCCTGTTTAAACTGATGATTATGTTGGAAGATGATATTTGGACGATATAACCAATAGTAACAAAACCACACATCTAAAATGGAAAGGCATACAATGAATTCAAACTGGAATATTTGTTAATTAATCATTCCTCCTAACACAAAACTAAACATATACACAGCACTTCATGTGCATTTTTACATATCATTCATACACAAAAAATAACAATATTTTAAAAACATTTAAGTACATTTATACGTTAAAAATCTTGTTACACATTCATAAATAAGAAAGACTTGAGTTGAAATAAGAGAATCCTTTGTTTTTTCTTGGTATAAAAAGGCTTGGAGTAAATTCTTCATTTTTGTTGGTATTGAAAGGCTTTGTATGACTTTATCAATGTAATTTTTATCTCACATACTTGAGTTTAACAATTTTTCTACTAATTTGAAAGAATGTAACATCATAAGAAGACATCAGTGTAATTAGAAAATTCTCAGTTGCCTAGTTCATTTAAATGAAACATATGTCAGACATGCCTAGATATAAACATACCCGTCTCACATACATTTTTTTCAATTGTACATAGTCCAATCATAAAATTACAACACACAAAGTAGTACTATTTATTTTTATCATAAAATACCTTATCGCTACAATAGACCCAAGATTTTGCAACAATAAAACAACTGACATCATACAACAAACAATTTTGCTTTTTGATGCAAGATATTTTCTCTTAAGAGTACATTTTTTCAGTCTGTGATGTCCAGTAAATGCAGAAAAGAGCGATAAGGTGTTTTATACTATTGTAATCTGAGCTCTTAAACAATTTGGGTAGAACATGTTTTATTACCAAAGGGTTTTAAGAGCTGGTTTTAATAATTGCACCTTATCAGTAAGTTTGGTTTTGACCAATGTAAAAATATCCCAAAACAAATCAATTTAACATGTTATATTTTTCATTAACATGCCAATCAACAACTGAAGCATACAAAATACTAATGCTCTGTTTATCAATCATACAATGGAAAAAAAACCAGCAATCAAATATTTCTTAACTTGAAGCTAAAGCAAACAACCTGAGGCTAATGACAGGGTGATTACAATAGCCATTATATGATAGTTGGTCAAAAGTGAATATTCACATCTCTTGAATCATAATTAAATAACATATAACACGTCCACTAAAGTGATACAAGCAAAATTGTATGATCCATTTATCATTTATCTTTGATGGCCTTCACAAAAAGAAAGCAAAAATAGTAGAACTTGTAGCCACGTGTATATTTTTACTAAAACAGTTTTAAATTCATAGCAATATTATCACCATGATCTTAAATACTTCAATGTCACAAAACCTGATTTTAGACAACAATTTCTATCCTTCCTTACAATCAAGACACACAGATATACTAAAATATTTCTACTAAGCTCCAAATATCTCAATAAAACAGTTAGCAAGTTTGTATCCTTATTAATAATTTCACTCAATCATTTTATTGAAGAATACAGACAGCAACTTATCAATATAAAACAAAGTTGCTATCAGTACATTGAAGATGACAACAAGGCAAAAGACCATTATAAACTGTCAAAGATGTCATAACTGAAAATTCAAATGATGTGAAAGCAACCTTCATCCATGATGGAATAATCTCAATACAACTTGGAATAGCCCAAGACAAAACCTAGTTATTTTACCGAAATATTCAATATGTTCAAAAACATAGTAAGCAGATTCAGTCAAAATAGTTATTGATGGTTCCTACAGATGACATAGGCCAATTTATTCTAGAAATTGATCTCTGTATTTAATATAAATAAAAGATTGACTAATCAGAGATATAAATATCCCTGATTACAGAGTTTAACTCAGCACAAGCAAAAGTTGTTTTGACAGAGCTATGAACAGCAGCTGAAGAAGTGGTACAGAAATAAGATGATACTGGTCAAGTGTCTGTCTGACAAGTATACATACAATGTATATATTGCCATGATATTAACAACTGGCAGACAAGTATACATACAATGTATATTGCCATGATCCTAACAACTGGCAGACAAGTATACATATATTGCCATTATACTGCCATCATCATTCACTCAAGCTATTGGTCCACAATGTACACTTATTGAGCTTTCAGATCTGTTACACACTATCACAGCTACTTTGACACATAAGTATAGGTCCGTACAGGTGATCGAGAGGTGCCTTCTGGTGGTTCTACATTTAAAAAGTCCCAAATTAATATTGTGTCGTCGTGTGAACTGCTCACTATTTGGAATTCATCAAACTGCAGACGAAATACTCTCCCTGAATGTTCCTGAAATGACAAAGACAGTACGTTAATTTCAAATAAAATGTTTAAACTTTTCTGAAACTGATACTATTTCTTTCTGAAATTTTTCCAATGTTTTCATCTTGCTCAAGGAACAAGACTTCAACTCTGTTTTTTTCAAAGTTAATACAGATATGTTAAAGGCTAAGGGGATATTGTTATACCATTTAAGCACCTTTATAAAATTTGTAATAAAAGATTTGGTGCTTTTGTTTCTGATCATGCAACAAACAAGTGCAATAGTTAGAATCAGTCAATCATGACTTATTGTACAGTATAACAAAATAGAAACTCATTAATGTTATCAATTCAACAGATCTGTCCTCCTGTTAATCTTTTTGATCTGATTTAAAATATGAAACATCATGCCCAAGTCTACAACTTGCTTTTGTTTAAATAGCATAAGACAATCTTCAGAGCTATAAGTTTTACTAAAGAACATTGAAAAATAAACAAAATGTATCCCTATTTTAGACAATGTTTATATACCTTTACTGTAGAAAATTTAACTTTCAAGCCCTAACAATAAACAGACTATGTAACACTAAATTCCTTTATCTGACATATCTTACCACAAGTGTTCTGAGAGCCCTTACAATAAACAGACTATGTAACACTAAATTCCTTTATCTGACATATCTTACCACAAGTGTTCTGAGAGCCCTTACAATAAACAGACTATGTAACACTAAATTCCTATAGCTGACATATCTTACCACAAGTGTTCTGAGACAGAGAGTTCCTGCTGGAGCTCGGGGATCCAAGGCAGCTGCAAGATCCCATACTTTGATTTTTCTGCAAAATATTGTTGTTTTTATTAAACATGTAATGAGTGCAAATAATCTCAGACCTAAAATTCAAGTTAAAAGTATATGCATTGCTTTTGAAATTTCATACATTTACTTAATATTTAAAAAAATTATGTAATTAAATTCCTTGTCGTGTTTCTTCCTCAGAAATTTTCACCAATTGTCCCTATGAACAATCTTGCCTTAATTCTCACATCAATAAATTGTAGAATTACAGAAGTAAAAAAAAGTTTGATACTGTTCAAATGTCATTTAACATTTAATGAGAATTTCTCCTAAACTCTTTTCTTATGGTAATTGTCCGATGAAGATTTACAAAACTAATTTATACAAACCCATCATAGGCACCACTGACAATACGTTTATTATCAAATCTTATACATCTAACTAATTCTTCATGTCCTTCTAATACACGTAGACAAGCACCACATTCAATGTCCCACAACCTGAAAATAATCAAACAGCATGAAATACAAACAATGCAATATACAGTATGTAACAAAGAAACTGATTTAAAATCTGATATCCCCATACTGATAATTCATATTTGTTGACCAGAATATATTGTGAATCCTAGCCATGACTTTTTATCAAATCTAACTACAAATTGTATGTTAACATATCTGTTAAAGTGATATTAAAATATCTTTCTACAGCTTTAATGAGTGTAAATGAAAAATGAATGACGTAAAATGTTTCTGACAATACCAGATATGGAATCGATCAGACAACTATCTCAATAAATACTAGGAAATATCTATGCATCTGAGTAGCATTATTTTTAATTCTCCTTTTATTATGTCATACTTTAGCCAGTGCCAATCAAAAATAAATAATTTAAAATCTAAAATCCACCAGGTGTTTCTTAGGTCACTTTTAGCATAGTATTGATCCATGGTTTGCTCAATTCCTTTTGAGTTAGCGTGTCATACAACTTCATCACAAAACCTGTTGGAAAGGTAAAGGAAGCATCAACTTATCTTAAATTACCACTAAATGCCAATGTCAATAATACTTAATTTTGTACAGAATCCCTGATAAAGCAGAGTTGATGTACAAAAGGGAAACTATTGACTTTACCTGATTGTATTGTCTGAACTGCCACTGACAACAAGTCTATCTCTGTACTGTAAACAGGCAATACCTCGTTTGTGACCATTTAATGTCCTAACAAACTCACAAGATGATGTGCTCCATACCTATTAATAATATAGTAAATACATTGTCAGATCAGTTGTACTTTACTGTATCTATTCAACTGCCAACTTCTGTATCAAGCATATATCAATATGATTATCAATATCTGAGATGTGTGTACAAACTTAGGTCAATGACAACAGATTTAAAGGATAAGGGTTTGAACTTCGTTGCAAGCCATTGTAGTACATGATCTATGCATATACTTTTTACATGTATAAAAATGTACACATGATAACCTCCAGTACATATATTTTTTTATTTTCCATTTTTTTAAGAATAAAATGTTGCAATAGATCTTTTGTTGTTTAAATTGAATTGTGTTCAGTTTACCAATCCACATTAACATTATTTACTCCAATTCTTAAATTTAGATATTCTCATCATAAACAAGACTTCAAGGTCCTACTTATGACAAAACTGAGTTGGAAATCTATATTTTTGTCATTGTCTTTAGATACAGTACAGTATATCCTACCTTGATTGTTCTGTCCCCTGAAGCAGAGACAATATATTTCTCATCAAAATCTACAACATTTACTGCTGCCCGATGTCCTACTAACACTCTTCTCAGGTTTATTTCTGATGGTGACTGCATGTCCCAAACAGCTATTGATCTGTCCTGAAACCAAGATAAACTAAATGTCAGTAGATGACAACTTTCCATCATAGAAATCCTTTTTTTTTTTATATTACTTATTATTCCTAATTATGCAGGTTTTCTAATGGCAAAAGCTTAAATTATTTTTTTTTCTCAAACAAAAACAATGATTTTACACTAATTGAAATAAGATGTAAAAATAGAATATTTTCATTTGACAATTACTTCTTTAAAATCATTCAAAAATAACATTTGTTAATACAAGGAAACTGGATGTGTCAGTATGACTTTCTCTTCCTGCTTGTAGGCTGTACCTGTTATCGTATATACCCTGCTTGTAGGCTGTAGCTGTTACCGCTATATATATGAATGCATGAATTGGTGGATTAGTGGCACATGCCTTTGTGTGTTAATATGAGTTTTTAGTGGGTGCGGGTGTATATTTGTTTTTAGTGCATTAGCCATCCCACTATGTAGGAGTACACTGATCTAGAACAGCAATTCATACATGTAGAGAGAAAGAAAGTAGCAAACTTTCAGTAAAACAGAGGAAACTATACAACAAAAATATGTTTTAGATTTCCATGTTGACAATACTAAAAAGACTCATTTTAAGATGACCTACTTTTGAACATGTAACCATGATGCCATCACAGAACCTTAAATGTAATACAGCTTCACAATGATGAATAAGTGTGTTTGTCATCTCTCCAGTTCTTACATCCCACACTCTGTAAAATAAACAATGAGAAAATATTAAATTATACAAATGAGCGATACAAATATTCATTCACCTGTTAACATGTCCCCCCCCCCCCATTTACAAAGGTGAAAAATAGAGTTGATCATCTTCTCACAGAAAAGTATATGTAATAATAATTTCCCATTGTGTAAAAGATTAGTTCTAGGACATAAATCATACATGTAGATAACTTATTAAGATTTTTTCAATTGATTAAAATGTGTTTTTTCTCATTCAACTGTTTATTTTTTTGGACATCAGTTTTATTTTTTGCTATTAATATGATCAGTATGATCCTTCCATTTAGAAATCAAATTCAAATGAATAATGTTCTTTCCAACTAGGGACATTGCAATTGTAATAACACTTACCTAACAGTTGAATCACTAGAGCCTGATATTATTATATTATCATCGTACTGTAGGCACAAGACAGAACCAGTGTGACCCGTCAATACTTGTACACATTCTAATGTGTTACGATCCCATAACTGTAAAATAAGTAATTACAGTTAATTCTTCATTCAGTTTTAAATGTTCCAATATCACAACCGAAAAAAAAGAGACACAGCTGAAGAATGATAAAAGTGACGTTTTGTACAGCGTACTGACAAGCGTTAAACTTAATGTCCCTTCCACTACCAGTAAAAACATAATAACCACCTTATATACAGTCATGTATTGCTTCATTATATGACATATTTGATTTCTGCTTTGGTTATACATTTCAAATAACCCTGGAAATGATGTTTTCATTGATTCTAATGTATTATTATATAACCTTTTCATAATAATTTATGCACTACCTAATCTTAAAATTAAACTAGTTTGCTGCAAATATTGCATAAATAAATGAAGAGGCCTTGAACTATGTCATTTGATGATAGTGCCAGGTTGAAAAATTTAACAATGCTAATTAAATAGTTCAGAGTGCAGAGTGTTAAAATATATCTATTGATTTATTATCAAACAAATTGTTATTATTATTTGTTTTACAATCAATGCCATCATAATACAGATAACTTATTTACCTTAATTGTGTTATCTCTTAATCCACTGATAATTCTGGTTTCATCATATTGTAAACAATAAACACCTTTACTTGTTTCACTCCGGCAGTGTATGCGCTTTAATGTGTGACGACCTGTCTTCCAATTTGTTTCTATTCTCTGAAAAAATAAAATATACATTTTCTGTAAATTGTTTCCTTTCTGTTATCACCTTGATATTTTTTATGTCGCTATTACATTGAAATATATCCCATAGGATAATCAATTAAAATTGTCTAAGACGGTGGAAATGAATAATTAAAATTCCTAACCATGACAAAAAAATACATTGCATCAAATGTAAACATGAAAAGATATGTTACAAAGAGACTAGCACAATACCATATTTCTCCATCAAAACTAATTGCACCATTGAAAAATATTCATACAAGCATAGAAAAAATATTTTTAAAAGCAAAACGTATCATTTTTTCAGAGTTCTGGAAAAGCGGTGCAAGGTCAGACAAATTTTGCAATGAATGACACAATTATGGTATTATGCAATAAAAGTAATTGCAAAAACCAGCAGTTTTTTCGTCAAGAACCACCAGGTAAAAAAGTTTTTGATTTGAAAACTCAGAATTTATTAGTTTCTTAATTTAATAATTCAAAATGATAACTTAAACTTTAAGAGGCAGGTAATTAACTCTTTTTCTTATTTCAACAAATGTATTAACTCCTTTCTAATCTATTAATTATTCTTGAGAGATGAATAATAATCAATATGGTGAAATTAAAAGTAAATGATTTACATATATCTGTATACTTACATCAATGTCTTCTATAATTTGTGGGTAGAGATTTCTGTAAAATTTATGATCTTTTAATGGTTCACCAGGTTTAGGCTTAAACAAGAACTGTATCCTACAAAAAAGTCACAAGAAATATTATAGATTTTATATACAAACAGTCATTCCAATCTATTTCTTCATAGCCAGCTCCTGAAAACATATTCTCACCAGCTAAAAATGTCATTTCCTTTAAATGCAGTAAATTTGTATTTCTGACAGTGCCCCTTACTTTAATTTGTAAGTATATCAATAATAGTTATTATCCAATTGGCTTTAATTGATCTATGCATGACAATCAGTCAACTACAGTGTTGTCCTGTAAAGTTATTTCAAACATCTCCATAACTTATAAGTGTAATTTTGTCATTCTGCTATTATCACAAATATTTTGGTTTGATTCTGAAATAATTTTTGACAAAGCTAGAAAAAGACAGTGAAATTGACATGTTTGTGTTTCATGAAGACTCACAATGAAAGGTTTCATTATATCATTTCATCCATATACATTTGTACTTACCAGCCCCTTCTTTCAGCTAGACCTCTCCAGAGTGTATCTGTTCGTGCCATTCTTTCTATCAATTTTTTCCACAACATTCCTTCTGATATAACACGATGCCATTCTTTACATACAAGTTCGGCGGAACACAATGATTTGGCATCCAAGTAGGATAATATTGTCTCTGCTATATGGTCTAAACCTTTTGCTGAAATGTTACAATGTTATTAATATTTGACAGACCAACAAGTTGTAATCCTAGATTGCTCATACATGTACCGTACATGATCTGACACTGAATCAAGTTCAAGGTTAGGTGAATTTTTGGTTCTAATAATTATAAGCAGTAAGCATGGTATAAGTTTTTTAATAGTTGTACATTTTGTCATCCCAGGGATTTTTATACATGTATATGACTTACATGTTATTACTCTTATATGTTTAGCATTTTGTTCATTGTTGTAGGCCAAAGGATGACCTGTTACTGTTTACATGTACAGTGGATAGTTTTCTCATTGTCATTGATTCCATAAGTAGATTAACTAACACAGTTGTTCTCTTATTCTTCAAAATAGAAGAAATCTGAAGTCTGTTATGCTGTCATCGAATCAAAGTATATGTGAGACATTAAATCAGACCATGAGCATCTACATCATGTACTTACACGAATGGATTATTCAGCTCTTATGCATATGTACCTTCTGAACATTCCGATATATACAATAGCTCATGTGTTGTCACCGTAGATTAGCATCTGGCAATCCCTATATCTTACATCCTAAAATTTTTGGGGTGGTAAAGTTTTAATCAAATTTGAAGCTTCTGTACATAATATATAGACAAAAATAAAGTTATGCCTTGGGTCATTTGAGAATTCAATATGATTCTTGCACGAAATGTTTTGGTAATTTCTGTAAAATGTAAGAACTAAAGATGTTTGTTTGTTTGTTGTTCTTTTTTATAGGTTTTGTTTTGTTTAGCACCAACCATCACATGACATAATTGGTTACGACTGAAACTGACAATTTAACCTGAAATAATGGCATGGATTGTCAACACCATTTCCATCTTACCTGGTAATGCAGAAATAAAATCTCTTTGTAACATAGGTTTAAGAAATGCATTAATCTGTCCATGTTGGAAATGACACATTCTTGATAACAAGTGCTGAACAAATGTAACTTGTTCATATTCTGTCCAGTGTTCAAATTGTTTAACACAAGGATCTCTATCCTTTAAATAGTCCTCAGAAAGCTCAGGTTGAACTGAAGTCTGTGTCTTTAATAATTGAGTCATCTCAGGCTACAAAATAAAATAAACTATATTAACTGTTGACACAGAAAATGACTCTAAAAATGTCAATTCCTTAACATATGAATTATATATATATATATTCACAATTTCAAAGTCAATGTACAAGGGTCTTTAACAATTGATACCCTGGTGAGTCAAGTTCAAAGGAGTCTGAAGGACCCACTAAAACAGTTCAATTTATTTAAGGTTTAGAGTTCCATCTGTTATCTCTTATATTGTAACTCCACCTGAATACACAAGAAATTAGATGAGTTCTGGGATACATTGTACAACAGGAAAAGTAAAAGACTTATGAATGTCTTTGTTTTGGAAACTGGAACTCATCTCGTCTCCAGCTGTATTGTAATTTTAGTGCAAAGTTAAATGGAGATATGGTCAGCAAAAAAATGTTATGTTTCTTTTGGATTTACATATTCAATAAGTATAATCATCTGTGGAGAGCACAACCAGTTGTTAATTCAACCTTATTGGATAGAGGCAGATTTTTTTTGAAAGAGGTTGAAATAGTATGAAAGTATTGGATATCCTATGCATGTTTCCAAGCAACTGCTCTGTTTAAATGATGTTTTCTCATATTTTTCACACCATTTTTACCTCAACTAGGAAATCTGCCCCCTATCCAAAATGGCTGAACTAACCGTGAGCCCTACTATGGTGCACATTTTGTGCCTAGTTGGAAAACGAACTTTTGGTAATAAAAATTTGTAAGGGTTCCGCGGAACCCAGTGTCTCGCCTACTTTTGCTGTAAATCGCAGGCTCAACAAAAATGAGGCAAAAAATCAATAAAAATATTCCTCTTGATGCTATCCTATGATTGTAAGAAGGTTTTGCCCAAGTTTGGTAAAAATCTAGGACAGTTAATGAATCTAATAAATGTGTTGAAAACTATAACTGCAGACTGTATGTAATGTTAACTGGAAGAAAATCTAAGTCAATTTAAAAGTAAAATACAGAAAAAATGAAGTTATCTTTATACAAAATTTACTAACTTATGATCATAAATAAGCTTCTGTCCAAGTTTGGTACAAATTAACCCAGGATAGTTTAAGAAAGTTTTTCAAATTTCAAAAACTTTTACCACAGAGTGAATGTAATGTTTCCCTGCAGAAAAACTAAGTCCATTTAAAGGTAAAATACGGAATAAATGGATTTATTATTTTTATAAATTTTGCCTCTGGAAACTATCTTATGATCATAAACAAGCAACTGTCCAAGTTTGGTAGAAATCCAGTACAGTTTAAGAAAGTTATTAAAATTCTAAAAACTTAAACCACAGAGTGAATGTAATGTTTCCCTGCAGAAAAAACTAAGTCCATTTAAAAGTAAAATACGGAAAAAATGGATTGATTTTTTCATAAAATTTGCTTCTGGATACTATCTTATGATCATAAACAAGCGTCTGTCAAAGTTTGGTACAAACCAAGGATAGTTTAAGAAAGTTATTAAAATTCTAAAAACTTTAACCACAGAGTGAATGTAATGTTTCCCCACAGAAAAAACTAAGTCCATTTACAAGTAAAATACGGAAAAAATGGAATTTTATTTTTACAAAATTTACTTCTGGATACTATATTATGATCATAAACAAGCTTTTGTCCAAGTTTGGTAGAAATCCAGTACAGTTTAAGAAAGTTATTAAAATTTCAAAAACTTTAACCACAGAGTGAATATTTGTGGACGCCGCCAATGCCGACGACGACAGAATGTAGGATTGCTTAGTCTCGCTTTTTCGACAAAAGTCGAAGGCTCGACAAAAATGGACAAGAATGACATTTTAGTCTATTTTAGGACTCAGCAGAGCCATGATTCTGAAATGGTGCAGCCAAATTAGACTTAATTTAGATAAGGTGTATATCTAGGAATCTGGGTCCGTTCGCCCTGATTCGTGTTCGCCATACTACCTGTTCACCAAGATTTTTATTTTTTTCTATTTTTTGTCCAGTCGCATAATTTTAAGTATTTGAACAAAATAAGTTGAAGTTTGTAAAACAAATGACAGAATATTTATATTACCGTAATCATTTTGTCATTTTCCTTTTGATTTACAGAGTAGAATACTGGTATACAATGTATTTCTCTTTATTGATATTTTGTTAACAAAATAATTGTATTCAGTCAATCATGAATGTATGTAGTATGAGACTAGTCTCCGAGTATAATAATAAAATTCGTAAGGGTTCCGCGGAACCCAGTGTCTTGCCTACTTTTGCTGTAACTCCCAGGCTCAACAAAAATGAGGAAAACAATCAATAAAAATATTCCTACTGATACTATCTTTTGATTGTAAGATGCTTCTGTCCAAGTTTGGTATACATTTCAGGATAGTTTATGAATCGAATAAATGTTTTAAAAACTTAAAGTGCAGACTGTATTTTATGTTAACTGGATTTATTTTTTTACAAAATTTACTTCTGGATACTATCTTATGATCATAAACAAGCTTCTGTCCAAGTTTGGTACAAACCCATGATAGTTCAAGAAAGTTATTAAAATTTAAAAAACTTTAACCACAGAGTGAATGTTATGTTTCCCCGCAGAAAAAACTAAGTCCATTTATAAGCAAAAAACAGAAAAAAAGGAATTTTATTTTTGCAAACTTTACTTCTGGATACTATCTTATGATCATAAACAAGCTTCTGTCCAAGTTTGGTAGAACTCCAGTATAGTTTAAGAAAGATATTCAAATTTTAAAAACTTTAACCACAGAGTGAATGTAATGTTCCACGCAGAAAAACTAAGTCCATTTATAAGTAAAAAACAGAAATCAAAGAGCTGAATAGCTCTGAGGGGAAAGACGGCCCTTGTTTCTATTTTATTATGTTTTTGGAAAGGGGGGGTTATCTTTTGATAGTTTTCATATGAAGAATGAAAAAAGTAAAGTCACAAAAATACTGAACTCAGAGGAAAATCAATATAAGAGAACAGCTAGAACATGTAGAAAGGTTGACAATATTGAAATCAATTGTTGTTTATGTAATTTCATTTCCTTAGTTTAGAATTCAATTTGGACCAATGGAAGTGATCTGCATCTTCTAAATCTAAACATTTGATTAAAGTTGATAGCTAATTATCGAAAACTCAACTGAATTCTGTCATTTCACAACAACTACAATATTTTTTGAAATCTTGACTGTGTACCACTGAACTGCAGGCTAGTGCCATTTTCCATTTTTTGTGACAGTACTCTTGGATTTTTAAGTTTTTTCTTTAGAAAGTGTGGACTGAAAAATCTATTCAGTTTTAAATTTCCATTGTTGAAGTTCCGAGTTACAACTCTCATCACAGGGAAACAGGTACTAATAAAAAAAAACAATATGAGTGATGTAAACTGTGTGAAGCTTGTTTCCAAATCATAATTTTGAAATATTTGTAAATAATAAATATGTTTAAACTACAAAATGCAAATTTTTATTATTTATTTTTTTAACATTACAATGATTATGTAGGTACATAAAAATTTAGTTTTAATAGAAGACTACTAATCCAATGAAATGTCACATTTGAAGTGTTTAAATACATTAACTTTTATTTTAGTGGATAATTACTCATCAATTGAGGTGCTCCTGAATTGGAGGAAGATTCTCAGAATTTGTACAGAAAAAAGTGGTCTCACTAATTAGCGACAAGAAGAATTTTAGCGACAAAAAGCGACAATAAGAATATTTTTTTCTTGTCGCTAAATAGTCTTCTTGACGCTTCTTGTCACTTTTTGATGCTTCTTGTCGCTTTTTGACGCTTCTTGTCTCTAATTAGTGAGACCCGAAAAAGTAATAAAATCGTTTCTTTCCCCTGTCTCATGTAACCCCACGATCTTTGTTTATTTTGAAAGTTGTTGACCTACAAATTAAAGTATTGCATGTTGATGTTTAAATCATCTACAGTAAACAATATTATGTTTAGATTTAACAAATGCAAATTTGTGATTAGTGCACGATCTCTAAGATTGATTTAAATAACCAGTGAACTGGTGATGGATATCCCTGCTTCTTCCAAGAATGACGTCACTATAAAATACAATGTAGGTTGGATATATTTAGAATATCTCGTCATACTAATTTTTCCGGATTGTTAAATAAACGTAAATAGTGTAAAGGAGATTTCAAGATACGATAATTTCGTGAGAAACAGAACGGAAATGTGTAAAAAAGTGTTTAAAGTCAAACTATTCATTTCTGGGTCTCCTTCTCTTCAATCTAAGTAAGATTTGTTGGGGGGTTTTCCACACCATAATATGTATAAAAACAAAATGAATGATGTGAGGGAGTGTCACTCTGGTCAATCCCATAGGGGATTGACGGCTTGAAGCCGTCTTTCCCCAAAAATGGAATTTTATTTTTGAAAAATTTACTTCTGGATACTATCTTATGATCATAAAAAAGCTTCTGTCCAAGTTTGGTAGAAATCCAGTATAGTTTAAGAAAGTTATTAAATTTTCAAAAACTTTAACCACAGAGTGAATATTTGTGGACGCCGCCGCCGCCGGAATGTAGGATCACTTAGTCTCGCTTTTTCGACTAAAGTCAAAGGCTCGACAATAAATGAACTTGTAAATCTGTTTCATGATTTACAGTTCGTACATCATTGTGTTTCAAGCTGAATATTTTATCAATCAAACAAACAGTTGATTTTTATTAATAATTTATCAAAAGACAAGTATCACAATAATCAGTGATCTGAATTATTTTGTCATTGAACAATTAACGATCCTAAACAAGCCATAAACTTTTAAATATTTCCCTGTTTTCATAAATTTCAAGAATATATACCTGTATACTATAGAAATATCTGAATAGTTTAATCAAATTCAATGCCCTGAAAATAAATATTTTTTAGTAGGGCGAACGAACTCTCTGGGCGAACATGTTATTAGGGCGAAAGTTCCTGATACCTATATCTAGCATCTAGAATAACATGACAACAAACAAAAATGTGAAATTTAACACTCATTTCAAATATATTTATCTGTGCAATGCAGCAATATAATAAAACAATCATTTTCTAACAACATAAATTAATCATGCATTGGATGAAATAAGTAGTCCTTCACAATTTGGTTTGCTCCATAGTAGATCTTGATTTGACAGTTTCCTGAATCAGTGAATGAATACAATGACAAAGTGAAAATTGGGTGGAGTATTTAGTTTTCAACCATTTCTCTTTTGTTACACATCAATACCAACAGAATCTATTTAAAATGTTAATTTGACCATACAATTTGTAAATATTCTTCTGAAAATCGTGATTTTTTTCCTGAAACAGGTTTCTTATAGAAAAAACATGCACAAAAATGGCGTCTATAATTGCGACAATTCAGGCAGGTTTTTTCTTATTTAGTCGACTCGATGCGTACCCGTTTGATGTCTATCCTTTCGTCGGACGAAGTACATGTCTCCATATTTGTTTCTCCTGAAGACATGACTTCAGAATGTCTTGAATCACACAAAGAAAGGGAAATATTTCACTCTTTTTGAAGACTGGTTTCCATAAAGGGATAGTAATTTATGACGTCAGACCGGAAGTGTCTTTTTGCAGTTAAATAGAAGAAACAGCAGGAATATTGTACATTTTTATTCATATATTGGCCAGAAGAAACAGCAGTGTAATAAAATATAACATTATATACTGATAAATATTCTGTGTGAACATTTTACTTTCATTTCGTGTTCTAATAAAAATTGCAATGCAATCATTACTAAGTAACAAAGAGTTATACCCCTTTTATCGTTTATTTTATTTGCTGGAAAAAGGGGGAGGGGTAGGACGTAACAATCTAACAACGAAAAAAAGACATGTAGAGGTCAACATATGGTCTTTAAAAATGAGCTCTTGTCTAGCTATATCATGTATGTCTATCATAAGGTGAGATCAACAAGAAGAACTTAGAACAGTGTTTTTTTCAAAGTTTAAGTAGATCGTATCAGAGACATATAAATGTCTCTGATCGTATTCTATGCGGCATTCCGAATCTATTGCAAAAATAATACTAAATTTCTAATTTTGTATACACTGATTAAAATGTGACAAAAGAATAAAAAAAACAAACGAAGCCGTTCCTACTTTTTTTTAACATTCCTATATGAAATCTATTCTGAAGCAAGTTAACAGCCGTCGGCATTCGAGTCCGGCGGCAAAAGGCATGATTTCCACATGACTCAGTTTTTTGTCATCAGTTTAGAATCAGTAAAACTGAGTACTTGTGAGGTACTTAGACTTTGCATTCAGAAGATGTGAGCATGCTTTAAAAACATTGACATCATTAACTATTGAGCAATATGTTATCTTAATACTACTCAGTGCTGACTGTTGCTGTTCAGTTAGGGGACGACCATTTGATATTCTGGGGGGGGGGGGGGGGGGGGGGGGGCAGGAGGATTTGTTTTTGATCGGTTATTTATTTTTGTAAACTGAGAGGACAGATTATTCATTTTCTGCACTATTGAAGCAAGATTTTTCATTTTCATTAAAGCAAGGGACTGATTATTCATTTTCACAACTATATTTATGATAGTCGAAAACATACATTTTTTTAAATATTTGTTAATTATAAATACTACATGTATAGTCAAGTCATTATGTACCATTTAATCAGAAAAGATCAGTATCCCCTGCAGAAATTTTAAGATTCAAGATTTATTTCATAACCTCAGACACATACTTGCATGACTTGTGTACAAGAGGACAATATATATACAAATATACTAAGATAATACATAGCGAGACAGGACTAACGAAACACAAATACATAGTAATAAGTATATTATAAAAGACAATTGGTATAATTAGATTAAGTATTTTATAATTTTCTTCACGAAATGAATCATTTATATTCCCAAGCAATATACATGTATTGCATACAACATACATACATAGTATTAAAGTTATTAATCTAGTTTGGTTTTATCTAGCCTTTTTCCAAAGTATTGTTAAACATATTTTGCCGAGCGGAGCGAGGCAAAAAAATTTTGAAGGGTTTTGATACCGCTGAAGGCCCAAGAAGCTATAGACCTGCTAAGTTATTTATTTTCAATACATTGCAAGTCAGGTTATTTATTTTCAAACTACCACAGAACAAACCATTTATTTTTGTGATTATCAATGCTGAGTTATTTATTTTCAAAATCCTCCTGGCCCCCCCCCCCCCAGAATATCAAATGGTCGTCCCCTTACGGTTTGTTCTTTCAGTATCAATCTAATAGTAAAGTACATTAAAGTCATAGGAAACTAGTGACCGGTGAAAAATAATGTTCTTCCAATTCTTGAACCAATGCATACAAACATCATAAACTTAGTCTTCTGTGCTCGAATTTATCATTTTTCCCGTTTAAATTAAGTATAATTGTCAATTTTTTTTCATTCGATCAGTGTTGATGTGACAATATGGCAGGTAATTAAAGTTCGTGTTTTGAAGCCGAAGTTTAACGATTGTCACCTGTTTGTCAACAATTGACGAAAAATAAACAAAAAAGCATGGAAATTGAGCACGTGTTTAACATGTGAATTCAGATAGTAGTTTATTTTAAGGACATCCATGCGTACTGTGGTCACTGGATTTTTACGAGATGGGTCACACTGACGTTAAGCACGTTATTGCGTCAATGCCGTGAAATGCGACAGAGCAATTTGATAAATAGTCTTTCTATGAAAACTGACTAGTTCAGCTTTATGAAATTTATATCCATAGATGAGGCAGGTATTACTGTTTCCAAAAATATTAAAAATATTCTTTAACTTTTCAAAATAGTTTCAAATAATGATACAAATATTACCAAAAAAGTCAAAAATATGCGTGTCAGACGTAACAAATTATTCGCAAAATAACTTTTGCGGGATTTTTTGAGGTCTAATAAAAAGTTTAAAATCCGCGAAAATTCGCATGAATGATAAACGTCTAAAATATTTTATGACGCCATTGCGGTTTTTTGTGTTGATCGAACGGTAAAAATTTATTTTTTCAAAAATGAATAATCCTCGCCATGGTCAGGTTTCTGAAAATGCTAAGTTATCAAAATTTATCGCTTTTTAGAATATCAGATGATATAAAATTTTGTTTTTATAAATTATTCCTACAAATGTGCTTAGATAGACCATTTCAAATCCGGAATTTTACAGCACTTGCACCACAAATAAAAACGCATTGGCCTCGGGAAAATGTCTTGCAAGATTGTCCAATGTCGAATTTCGCCGCTTTTTACAAAAACACTGTCAGTTTCAACGTCATTTTATTAAATATTCAATTTGTAGCATATAAAACAGTGCTTTTTCGTAATTGTGCTCTCACCCCACAATACGATAACATACTTTTTGATGAGCTGTTAAGTCGAAATAACTTCATTTTTTAACAAATCAAATGTCTTGCAAGTTTGTCCACTGAGCAATTTTCTTACGTTTTGAACGTTTTCGATTCGGGACGCTATATATACATATATGAATTTTTTGTGTTTTCAAATTATTTCTAAAAGTTTGTTCTTTTTTTTGGTGTTAAACACCACTACATGTATAATCGACATTTGTTGTATTTTATTGACCTGTCATTAAAGGTAGGAGTAGCCGAACATCAGGCGACCTTAAGTTAAAATAGTTGCAATAACTGTCGATTAGGATCGGAGTCGAACAAATCTCGCCACGAGCGTATCTTAAAATTACCATGCTTTTTATCACTTTATATGAACTCATTAGGCCAATCATCCTCTTATGCCATCGAATTTGAAAGCAGTTCGTATTATCATATGATATATGAACGATATTTCATTGTTTTTAAATAACAAGTACGGTCCGATTTTATGTTTTAAGATCAGAGGACAAAACAAAATAACCAAATTACAAATTTCGAAAATAGATAGAATCATAGAAACCACGATAAGAACTGCAATATATAAAAGTAGTTATAATCAAATAGAAAAAATTAATAACTATCTAAAATGAAAAAAAACAAACATATGGTAATTTGTCAATAAATACTTTAAATAGGTAAAATATTAATTACAGAACAAAAGAATTTCATAAGAGAATTAAATATTGTTAAGAGATAAAGAAACTAAAAAGAAAAGAGCAAAAAAATAAAAGTTAAAATGAATATAAAGAAAAATACAACACAAGCCGAATTAGAAGTCCGAAAAGTTCATTTGCTTGCGTATCTACCAGTAGCAAATATTTCATACATATTCAAGACTTTGAAGTATCCATATCGATCAAAAATGAATACAATCAAAACGAACAAAGTATACTCGATTACCGACGTAAAACGTCAAATTTTGACGTTACCAATTGGGACGCAATATCGTGCGTAACGTCACTGAGGTCACCTTGCATACGGAAAACATGTCGGGGGAATTGCTTGCTGGAAGGAAGCTATTCAAATAAAGTAAACTTCTTCTAAATATGAATAAATTAAAGAATTTTCTTCAGAAAAAAGTATATGTACATAAGTTTTATAATGAAAACTATCCATTGAGTTATCATGAAAATCATATGCATTATTTTTTTTTATTTGAGGTTTCTTATGACTTTAACATATTTTACCGTGTACTTGGCAGCGCTATTCAATCACACCGTGGTCGCCTTTGGCCCGGTAAATACGGTATCTTTTATAATTTTTGAAGCACAATGTATTTGAATGCATTTTGGTAGTCCTATATTTACTATTCAAATTTTTCAAATGTTTTGCCGATACTTATGTATAATACAGTCCGCAAAAAGTTAAGCACCACCGATATATAACTGGCAACATTTTTTTTTAATCTATTGCGAAATAAATATTTATGTTTGGTGTTATGAATTGCCTTAAATATCCGATTAGAAAATTCATTACGACCAAAAAGATTGAACGCCGATAAAGCAGGCAAGCAACCGATTTGATTTTATTAATGGACATCTGCGCGTTTACAAATACACTGTTTCTCCAACGTACCGAAGAGCAAGTTGTACTCTCAAAAGACATGCCCTAACACACAGGCACTGTAAATGCAGGTTTTAATAGTAGAATATGACTATCTATGCTCGAACATTAGAAGCTGATAAAACACTCATTGGTCTGAAAAGAGTCGGTTTATGTTTCGATCATTTAATAGTCACCATAATACGAATTTCACGGGGAAATATTATGGTCTATGACCAAAACAACATTTCCCCAATGAATTCATTCGGTCCTGGTGGTGTTACATTCCGGTGTTGCTTCAAATATACCGTTGTAAGCCGGGTATGCATATCCTCCAGGGTCACATAAACGGACAGACATACAGATATTTAGTGCCTAAATACATTAATTGTAGTCTTTCATTTTGATAATCCCCCTGTTGTGTCAAAATGGTCACGACCCTTGTACACGGACGCCAACGCCAGTGGCGGATCTAGAAATTTTCATAAGTGGGGGCCCACTGACTGACCTAAGAGGGGGCCCGCTCCAGTCACGCTTCAGTGATTCCCTATATAAGCAACCAAATTTTTTCCCAAAAAGGGGGGCCCCCGGGCCTCCTGCCCCCCCTAAATCCGCCTCTGAACGCTAGACCACACACGACAAGGATTGTAACCGAGTCTAAAAGCCACTATCTTTTGGCCTTCCATGTTTTCATACATAAACCCTATCGAACATGTCGTGGATGCATGTTATTGGCAGAAATCTCAATCGCAGAGCCCAATCTTCACAAAATTTTCTCGATTTAAAAGTGGTAATTGTTAATGGATGGCTTAGATTTCCTCAACTTAAGTTTTGAATGCTTGTAACGAGTCTCAGACGTCGTGTTATGCAACTGTTCCGGAAGAGAGGTTGTTTCCCATGCTATTCACTCAGATGTTGGCATTAGATTTGGCGAACATACCAAAGATTATTTCTAGAAAATTTTCACAATGAAACTTAAATTCCGTTCCTGATTTGTGTAATTAACACAATTTCTATGAACATAAAATCTAAATGCATAGAACCAAATTAACCTACATAACTATAAGTGACAAAAAATTATATGTGTGGTTTGTTTATGGTATATGTTAGCAAAATTGCTACATGAACATTTTCTTTTTTTTTCTAGAAATAATTGATTTTTTAAATTGCGAGAAAAAAAATCGATGCAGTAAAAATAGGTGGTGCTTTACTTTTGGCGGACTGTATATATTGGTACTTTATTTTAACAGATTATCATTACACGTACCGGTATATGCACATGTAGGGCCTCGGCTAGCAGATTGAAATTTTGTTTATCAATGTTTAACGGTCCCTGTGCACAGGTGTTGCTAAACGGCGGAAACGGAAAACGGAACGGAAAGGGAAACAGAAAGAAAGGAGTAGGTCCAGTAAGGACCACTTTTGGCCTCAAACTTCATCTGACGAAAGATTATGACCACTTTTTAAACACTTTAATGTCTATTTTATTTGATTCAATTCGTTTATGTGAAAGATTTTTACTGATTTAGTAATTAAAAACGACCCGATTCAAGCTCAAACATGAAAAATCGACTAAATATGCCGGGAAATGTCACTTTTCAGATGTTTTTTTGTCAAAAATGAAAGTGGCCGCATCCGTGTTCATCCTCAACCTTTATATATGTTATGTATTATCATCAAATACAACTTACATTTCAATATTAAGGATGAACACGAATGCGCCACTATCGTTTTACAGGGAAACCGTCTAAAATTTAACTAAAAAGCTAGAATTGTGAGGATTTCAGTAATTTAGCACGACTAAATGGTGCTACTACCCGATATATGTGTATTGTATTGTCAAAAACAGCCCATATTTATGTAGCAGAAGCATTCTACTTTCCAATAAATAACTAAAAGATTACATTTGAACATTTTTGTAAAACTGCCATATTTTGGGGCCAAAAAGGGGTTTTACTGGACCTACTCCTTTTTATATAGACGAAATTTAAGGGGGAGGGGGGCATAATGAACTTTGAAAATCAATTGATCGTGTCTTGCTGGTAATTTTTGCTAATAAAGTTTCTATCTATTTATTATATATTTCAATATAACATGCACGTGAGAAGATTCGTCATATAAGGTCGATAACCCCTATAAGAACTCATTTGACCGTAAGTGTACATGTGCCCACCAGTCTGGCTATACCTGACGTCCACCAGTCGGTCTATATGTCTATCATATTATACTGTGTCTATGTGTCCATCCGTCTGTATACATGTTCATCAGTCCGTCTGGAATTGCATTTTGTTGTGTTATTTCATTTGATATTTATGTTAACATTTACATGCGTTCTTTTGACCTGAAAACTTTCTATAGGTGTATTCTCCGTACTAATACCCTCATTCTTTGAAATCGGCCAAAAGTTTTCGCTGGGATTCACGATAAGCCAATAAACACCTTCTTTCTGTGCCATTGCGAAGCCAGGGGCATGTAGCATAATCATGCTGTTGATTAATATTGGTTAATTATTAATTTAATACCAATAGACAATAATAAAATATAAACTTGTATAATACAATGTATAACACATGTACATTAATATTATGAAGGTTTGATACAGCTAAAATAAATAAACAATGTTGCAAATTCTCTTTTTTGTCAAAAATTTCGAACTGACTTTCGCGGCGACGTTATATTACAAGGGGGAAACATTAGCTTCTCATGCTATTAGGGGGAAAATTGAACTGATCCTGGCCCCCCATACGCTGAGGGTTAAAAGTTGCTGAACGACAATCCATACAATCAAACTGCTACGGATTTTTTATATTGGGTCGTCAAAAATAAAAAAAAACTTTATAGTTTTGCTTTAGCTTTGAATGAGAAGGTACGAGGCCTTGCCCTCTTGTTATTTGATAATTTTTGTTCTGCTTCCAACTGGCAGTCATATCGTATTCTATAATAATGAATCATTTAAAAAAGCTCTAAAACAGGAAAGCTGCAGATATTGTAACCGATTCGTGGGTAGCGAAACAAAAACAAAAATAGGAATTATATTCATAAATGATACTAAGATAAAATGTATTGCTGTATTTAGGAAACATGGCAGGCTTGAAATTTAATACGCTAGACTCGCGTTTCGTCATGGGCCATTAGACTCAACAGTGACGCTCAGATCAAATAATTATGAATCCAAACAAGTATAAAGTTGAAATGCATTGACGACCCGAATTTCCAAAAAGTTGTACCAAATACGGCTAAGGTAATCTATGTCTGGGATCAGAAAATCCTTAGTATTTCATGAAAATACCCTCATACATTGTATGCACTGTACTGCATTGCACATTACGTTTTAAAGTCACAAACAATGACATAAAACGTCACAATTGCGACTTGGAAACGTCAGTTCGAAACTCGCTTCAAACAAAACCAAAAGGAAAAATGGGAGCATCATTTGCAAAATTTAATTGTTGTACAAGAATACGCAAAAACAAGGTTGGAGTGGTTTCAAGTTCTATCGAGATAATCAATAGAATTGAAACGCGCCCATCGACAGACATATTGCAGGAGTTACAGAGCGTAGGAATCATCTCAGAACGATCCGGTGGTATGAGATTTATTGTTGAGACATTAACAGAAAGTGAGATGACAAAACCCAGGAGACTACCAGCTATCTGTATTTCCAATGACTCATCAAGCAGAAGACTAACTGATAAATCCAGGGCTAGTACGTCCAAAGGTAGACATATTTCTAAATTTAAAAAAAATGTGAATTTGGGACGGCAAGCTTATCGCAAGTGAGTGAATTTGGGAATGAACTGAAAGTTGAATTTGAGATTTAACTGCAAAAATTGAATTTTGGAATTAACTTGACAGTTGAATTTGGAATAATTGACAGTTGAATTCGGGATTTAATTAAAAGTTGAATTTGGAAATTAACTGGAAAGTTAAATTTGGGATTAAACTGGAAAGTTGAATTTGGGAAGTAACTGGAAAGTTGAATTTGGGAATTAACTGGAAATTTGAATTTGGGATTTAACTGGAAATTTGAATTTGGGATTTAACTGGAAAGTTGAATTTGAGAATTAACTGAAAAGTTCATTTTGGAATTATCTGGAATTTTGAAAGTAGGAATTAGCTGGAAAGTTGATTTTGAGAATTAATTTGAAATTTGAACTTGTGAATTATCTGGAAGCTGATATTGAAAATGACTGGAAATGTGGAATAATAATCAAACATTTCGCATTTTTTAGAATTTGTAAAAACATGGTTCCTCAATGAAATAAACGCATCGCATTTCCCAGTTTCTAACCTTCATCCTTATATTAATGACACTCACTTCAATGCACTTACATTGTCTATATATTGGGCTTATGTAGAAAACGAATTTTAAACAACATTATGTTTTTTTTTCTGTTTTAGATATATATGATAATGAAGATAAAGGACTTATGGTCGAGATTCGACGAATGGATGCCTTGGCTGATAAAGGTAATTCTAAAATATTCACATAATCAACTTTAATGTACACATCATAGTTTATACAGTGACTTGAAAGATTGATATCATGTTATAAACGTATGTTGTAATGCAGGGGAGTTATGTAAGCCAAATATATTCAAAATTAGATGGAAGCACACACACTAATTTGCTTTGCTCATTGTTGAAGGTCATGTGGTTATATATAGTTGTTAATTTCTGTGTCATTTGGTTTTTTTGTGAAATTTTATCTTATTGGAAATCTTACCATGCATCTTTTATTTAAATCATTAGATGAAAACATACAACAAAACCACAAACAAACAATCACAAAGTCGAACAACAACAACCCGCACAATCAAGCGACTATAGGGATCAAGCTGAGTATACGGATTTGATATTTAACTGTTGTTTTGTTCGAAATGGTATATGGAAAACATTGTCCTCACTTTCCAAATCAATTTAAGTTCTGCTCCGAACTGGAAGCCATGTTACATTTTGGCGGGATATAATTTATGATCATCAATGTCATACGATTCACGAGTATGATGCATATTATTGCACTGCACGTACCGAATACTTACACGGATTATGTTAATTATGTATTTTCCTGGCTATTCTATAAAAACAGAAACATAGTAAATATAAGCATTCATAGGAAGTTAAATGTGTATTTTTTTCTTTTGTCGTATTTAGGGGAAATGGCGAAAAAATCTGAAAGAAGAAGGCAGGCTGCAAAAGAAAGAAGGGATAATAGACTTAAACAAAAAATAAGAAAAACTGAAAACAAATTAAGGAGAGGAAATAGAGGAAAGGAAGATAACCAAGGAGCTTTACATCAGCCTAAAAAAGAAAGAGGAACTGCCAGAGAATCGGCAAGACCAATCAAACCTGCCGTTTCCCGCGGTTTACCCGATGTATCTGTATAAACTTTACTATATGAATAATTTAAAGTTTAATGAATAAATATTTTTTTAATTTAATATTGTATTTCTTTAATTTCAACGAATAAACTTTTTTTTACTTGCACACTTTAACGTTTTATTTTATTCAGTTTGGAAATGGCTTCCACGGTTTGTTTAATGGTTCATGTGTGTAGCGAATTTAGTTCTCGGTGTTTATTGATTTAAAGCACCTAATAAGTAATACTTATTATTATAAATAAAAGTCTATAGATTTCCACATGTACAGTATACACTGATCAAATCGAAATTGTATCCCACAACACTGGATACATCTTCCTAAAAACTCGTTTGGATCGCAACAAATTAACATAACAACGATAGTCAGGATACATACAAAAATTTGATATTCTTTGTGAATGAACATAGTATTAAAACGGTACATGCCATCAGGTTTTATTATGCGGCATGAAGGAGGGGGTACAGAAAGGCCATCTGAACATCTTAAGGTGGAACTTACATTAAAGGGAGCTAACTCAATGTTAAGTTTTTGTAAAAGAGTCAAAGTTAATACTTTGTCAAAATTTTATGAAAATTAAACAAGCCAAATTAATTTTAGACAAGGTGTTGTGTACCACCTTAACACTACCGTACATTACGGTTAATACCCCTTCGGTCGCATGGTCACTAAAAGCACCAAATGTATTTTAATACTTAGCATGTTTTAATAACACTTTATTAAGTGTTTCTGGAAAAGAATTATACCCTTTCATTATCATGGTCGGCAACAATACCATCTTATTATTCATTGTTATTATCGTTCATAATGGTTAATAACCCTTTCTCGTTTAAATTGGTTTAAATTTGTCATATCGGGGCCTTTTATAGGTGAATGTATGGGCTTTGTAAATTGTTGAAGCCCGTACGGTTACCTATAGTTGTTAATTTGTGTGTCATTTGGTCTCTTGTGGAGAGGTGTCTCATTGGCAATCATACCACATCTCAACAGCCTAATTTACGTACAAAAAAAATGAACGAAAAACAAATATGTAACACATATACAAACGACAACCACTGAATTACACGCTTCTGACTTGGGACAGGCACATACATGCATAATGTGGCGGGATGTCAGCAAGATCCCAACCCTCCCCTTACCTATGACATAGGTATAACAGTACAATATAAAAACTCATCAGAAGCATGTCCAGTACGATCATGCCATTTTTTCCGGAAAAATTGGCATGGGGGAAGAATTGCTATAGGACACCGGCACACCTTATCTAAAAGTCTGGTTTTTAACACGGTATTCAATATATATCAGGTGCTTTTTTTTTTTAAATGTAACAAAAATCTAAGAAGTGGTGGATTATAGGGATGTTCATTGCATGCAGGTAAATTATCATTTTCTGCATAACATGGATCCAAAATTGTTTGGCATCGCTCCCGGGCAGGCAAATTACGGCCCTATAAATTAATGGTGTGGCAACTGCATATAATGCTGGGACCACTGCATATAATTCTGACTATCAACATGCCTTCTATAATAACTATCAAAAAACTATCTACTTTCATTTAGTTAGATGCATTTACACTTTTGATATTAGTTACCTGTTTATTCTGTCATATATATGTTACAGTAAATAGGTGAAATTAGGAATTACATGTATTTACTAAAATTTAGGAATTACAGGTAATCCCCGATGCACTTAGTAAATACAAGTAATTCCTGAAACAGTCCAGTTATTACCAGTAATTACTTATTTTAAAATGAATTTTTACACCTATTTACTGACTGCTAAAACAATGTTGTACTATGTTCAGATCATCAAAAGTTATGGTAATACTAACTAGAAGATCAGTTAGTACTCTTAAACTTTGTATTGAATGGTTGATTTGTATTAAAAATATCTTGAATAAATAATTATGGACTTTAAAATATTTGGTTAAATCAGAGTAACTTTAGCATGTTTAGTTTAAATCCAAAATGGTTCAAGTTGAGCATTAACAATTTTTGACCAATTTCAGCAGACATGGAAATCAGAAATGAAAAATTCTCCCAAAGCAGTATGTTTTAAATTTCTAAAAAGAAAACTTTGAATTTGAAGAATATTTAGACTTACTACATTTTTGTACCTTATAAAGAAAATATAACGTTACGTAGGTTAAGAACTAGAATGAACTGTTATGTGCATTAGCTTCGAGATATAAAAAAAGATTTATTTTTGTTGTTGTTAAATCATTAATAAAAATGATATAGTGAAATCATAATTCACTGTTAGCAGCCAATTTGATTCTACTTTGCTAAATTAGCTGAGAAACAAGGCTAACGAGTTGTGCACTTGCAAGTGAATATTTGGACCTCATTGAATATGTATTCATGTGACCTTCAATTCAACCTCTAGCTGGAGATGGGTTGTCGATGTATTAAGCTATTCAAGTTGTAAGGGTTTTGCAGAACAAATAGGCTACTTTTGCTATTAATCTTAAAATTGTCCATGAGATACTATCTTTTGACTAGTACTGTAAGAAGTTTCTGTCAAAATTGGGTAAAAATTCAGGATGGTTTATAAAACCTAATGTTTTAAAAACTTTAACTGTAGAGTGTATGTAATCTGGGGAAAAAACTAGTCCATTTATAAGTTATTTACAAAAAAAATCAATTTTGGATAGATATCATTGTCTTGCATGCATATATTAACAGAGTTTTAAAACCTATAAAACACCCGTTTTCCAGTTTCAATTCACAAACATTAAAGAGTATGCACTTTTGATGTGCCTTATATTCCTACATCCTTACGTAAGCTCCCTTAAAATCACTATCCCTTTACTTTCTTATTTGGTATCTTGGTATATTTGGACATGTATGATAGCTTTGTAACAGTGATGAAGTCTGAGATGTCACAGAAATTACCATGTAAAACTGTTTTATATAATAGTAATAACAATAAGCCGAGGCGATGTCAGAAGCCATGGTGGACTGACAACTTAGGCACTTTATGGAACGATGTTTGTAAAGCAGAAAAAGTCTGGACTAAATGTAAAGGAAATACCAGTAAAAATTTACGCCATTTATATGTAGAAAAAAGAAAACTGTTTGACAAAAGTGTCCAGAAAGCCAAACGTCAATATTGGTTTTCGTCGCAGGAAGAATTGATGAACACTGCCAGCAACCCAAAAGAATTCTGGCGAAAGATCGGCAAAATTGGTGTGGGAAATGAACGTCAAAACAATATACCAATGGAAGTAAAATTAAGTGATGGTTCCTTATGTAGCAATCAAAATGTAGTAATAGATACATGGAAGAATAGTTTTTGTGATATGTTAAACCAAAATCATAGTTGTATTAGCTTAAATTCAAACCAGGTTATTTTTGATGAATTTTTGGATAATGTAATTTCAATAGATGAAGTTTATAAAGTTTTGAATTTGTCTAAAAATGGCAAATCACCTGGGATAGATGATATTCAAGTTGAATTGTTTAAAAATAATACTGCTTTGAATGCATTGACACGTATTTTTAATATTTGTTATGATTCTGGTAAAATTCCATCTTTGTGGAGTAAGGGTATGATAACGCCAATTCCAAAGTCGTCCACTTCTGACCCACATGATCCTATGTCATATAGGGGAATAACTTTAGCCCCGTCATCATATAAACTTTATTGTGGAGTACTTAATGCTAGACTTACAAGTAAGCTTGATGATTTAGATTGTTTAAATGATGAACAGAATGGTTTTAGAAAAGACCGTAGCACTATTGACCATTTGTATACATTAACAACTATCATTGAAAGCAGAAAATTAAAAAAGCTTTCAACTTTTTGTGCATTTATAGACTTTAAAAAAGCCTATGACTGGGTTAATAGAGGCTTATTGTTCACCAAACTTGAGTCATTAGGTATAAGTTCGAAAATGTTAAAAGCATTACATGCTATTTATAATAATGTACAGTCATGTGTTAAAATAAATGGCCATATGACAGAATGGTTCAATGTAAAGTCAGGATTAAAGCAAGGGTGCATTTTATCACCTCTTTTGTTCAATATTTTTATTAATGATCTTATTGATGAGGTCAAGAGGTTAAATGTTGGCATAAAACTTGATGATGATATTGTTTCTGTACTTGTATATGCAGATGACATTGTATTTATGTGTGATAATGAAAAAGATTTACAAAAAATATTAGACATTTTAAGTCAATGGTGTAACACTAATGATCTTGTTGTAAATTTAAGCAAGTCAAAAATTGTTCATTTTAGACCCCAGTCAGTACAAAGAACAAAGTTTCAATTTATGTTTAATGATAATAGCATAGATATTGTAGAAAAATATACATATCTGGGACTAGTGTTAAATGAATATTTGAATTATATAGATATGGCAAAAGCTGTTGCTAAGTCTGCCAGTAGGGCATTAGGTTTGTTAATTGCCAAAAGTAAAGCTAATGGTGGTTTTGAGTTTTCAATTTTTACAAAACTTTTTGATACACTGGTTATGTCAGTTATTGAATATGGTGCCTCAATATGGGGAGCTAGGGAGTTTACATGTATTAATGCAATTAAAAATAGAGCCATGAGATTTTTTATGGGTGTTGGTAAATATACCCCAAATTTATCATTATATGGAGATACGGGCTGGATGCCATGTATTATTAAACAATGGTCATGTATTTTTAGAAATTGGTCAAGATTTTTGAAAATGAATGATACCAGACTTAATAAAAAAGTGTTTTTATGGGCAAATAGAATATGTAACAGTAAAATTAAAAACTGGAATTTTAGAGTTCATAGTAAATTTAGAGAACTTAATATTGAAAATTTTTGTAATATAAACTGTACTTTTAGTAAAAATGATATTAAGAATATTGAAAGTAATGTTTTTGATATGTACAAGAGAAAATGGTGTAATGATTTAAACACAAATGATCGCAGTAAACTGCGTACATATAGATTATTTAAACAAGAATATTATAAAGAACATTATTTAAGTGTTCATATGCCAGGAAAATATAAAAGCGCCTTTGCTAAATTTCGATGTGGTGTGGCGCCGATTAGAATAGAAACAGGCAGATATGAAGGGGTTTTAAATGAAAATAGATTTTGTTTTAATGATTCATGTATACAACAGAAACTCATTGAAGATGAGAAACATGTTTTACTTAAATGCCCTTTATATTCACAGGCAAGACAAGAGGTTTTTACTAGAGCAGTTTCTTTTAATATCGATTTTTTAGACTTAAATGATGATGAAAAATTTATATTTTTATTTACAAATAAAAATTTATGCTTTTATTCGGCCAAAATCTGCCATGATATTTTAATTCAAAGGAAGAATGTTTTATATAGATAAAAAATGTTTTATATTTTTATCGAGCTGTCCTTTTTTATGTAAAAGTCTCTCATAACTCTTTTGAGAGTGGCTCTCGAATGTTTTTAAGACTGTTTTGTACTTTTAATTAAAACATGTTGTATATATATTGTGTTCATGTTTGTATTGTACATGTAGAGAGGTGAGACTATAATAAAATATTTGATTTGATTTGATTTGTATTATGTTTTTAATTTTAAAACGAAAACATCAAGTTAGTAAATAGCTGTAAAAATGACAAAAAAAATCAGTGATTACCAGTAATTACTGAAACAACTAGTAAATACATGTAATTACTAAATTGGCTAGTAATTACAGGTATTTACTGAAATGTTTAGTTATTACGTGTAATTCCTAATTTCACCTATTTACTGTAACATATATATTGTATTTGATTTGTAATTTGTCCTCATGTAACACATATTTGGTGTCTTATTGAAAATAAGGAATTGAATTGAATCAATAGACGTATACGTAAAACACTCCAGACAATAGGTCCGTGAGACCACAATTATGTCCTAGTGCATTTCTTTTAGAACATAAATGAAAATAAAAAAAATCCCAACAACGCTTTCTCCAAGAAACTTTTACAGTGTGTTGTACTACTTTTGGGTCAAATTATATAAAAATTATAGAAAACTTCATCGGATCTAACTCAAAATATGGACAAATTTATGTGTATTGCGTCTTGAAATCTTTTGACAGCTTCCGAAGTGCTAATTTTAAACCTTTTTCAGCTGGACCAAATCACAACTTTCCTTTAAAATTTTGGATCCACATTTTTTACAGTGTAATTTCACCCCCCCCCTTTTCCCTACTTGCGATTTGAGGCATTAAACATGGAGAAATACATTTGGAAGGGGTATAAAAATTAATGGCAAGTAACACACTGTCAACACTATAGGGACTATATTTGTCGACACTTGTGTTCTCGGACCAATAACTTTAGTTTACATGAGTGGATCTCTTTGAAATTTAATCAGAAGGTTCAATACCACAAAAGAAGGTTGGGATTAATTTTTGGGATAATGGTCCCAACCGCATAAGGATAAGGGGCCGAAAGCAAACATTTTTCTACTTTCAGAATAGTAACTTGTCTATAAGAATTTTCAATTGCCCTAAAATTGTTCCACAATGTTTAATACCACAAGTAGAAGGTTTGTATTCATTTTGGGAATTATGATGCCAACAGTTTAGAAATTAAGGACGACGTCAAGTTGGTTACTTATTCCTTATTCGTTACTTATTCCCTATTCCCTATTCGTTACTTATTACCTATTCCCTATTCGTTACCTATTCGTTACCTATTCGTTACTTATTCCCTATTCGTTACCTATTCGTTACTTATTCCCTATTCGTTCCCTATTCGTTACTTATTCCCTATTCGTTACCTATTCGTTACTTATTCCCTATTCCCTATTCGTTACTTATTCCCTATTCCCTATTCGTTACTTATTCCCTATTCCCTATTCGTTACTTATTCTCTATTCCCTATTCGTTACTTATTCGATTTTTGATATCCTACCCCCTTTTTTAATTGTTTATATTCTTATCTCTGGTTATAGTTCTAAATTTGTTTTGGTAAAATGACCTATTGCGAAGAAACAAGTGTTTGAGTTACCAGATATATAGCTTTTTACATGTTTGATGATGACGCAGATTTCATGTATTCGTCCACCTTATATTAGGGGCTACCATTTGATTTTTAGGGGGGGGGGGCTAGGATACAAATATTTGTCCTGCCTTTTTATTTATCACTCTGTTCGGTCCTGCCTTTTTTTTTTTAATTTATGCTGACTTTTTTTTACCTAAATTGTTGTCCTGACTTTTTTTTGCAAGTGTCTCATCCTGCCTTTTTTTTTACTCAAAACTCCTGTCCTGCCTATTTTTTTAAAATTTCATCCTAGCCCCCCCCCTAAAAATCAAATGGTAGCTCCCTTAATAAGTGCAGCAACTTTCGTAAAAATAGTAAAAGAGAAAGTATATGATGGGGTCACTAAACTTTCTATGTTTTCACATTTTTTTTTATATTGTACCTACTTTTATGTTTAAAAAGTAATTGAAATCGAAGAAAAATGTGTTTATATGTCTGTGTATAAGAAACAACAGCGTATAATCATCAATCGGGGCCAATAATAGCCGACTATACGGTATGGGTTTTTCTCATTGTTGAAGGCATTACAGTTGCCTATCATTACTTACATTTACTTCATTTGTGCTTAAGTTGATAGTTGACCCATTTGGCAATCATAACCCATCTCCTTATTTTTGTATATAAACATCCCTCAGAAGTTCTGGTTATCATAATGAAATATTTACATACATGACAGTGTTTACAAAATCTATAAGTATTGCTTTTTCACGGCCGACACTCGGCTAACCGAGAGATAGGTCGGTTAATCTATATTGAGTATGCGGCTATATCGGTGGTGGGTCTGTTAATCGGGTTGGTTATACGTCTGTTAAAAGAGTAAAACTCACAATTAAATGTTAAACTCTGTTAAATATACAGATTTTTTGGCATATTATGAGAATCACATAAAAAAAAAGAAAAGTGTCTGACAAAATGATATCTATAATAGAACATTTTCCACCATTTTAAAAAAAACATAGCCTGCGCAATTTTAAGTAAAACGAAAAGGCGTCGCGCAAGTATGTGGTTTTTGTGCTTGTATGCAAAGCAATATTTTACATAAAAGGCCAAAAAACATTTTTAGATATGATTTAAAGGACACAAAGTAGTACTTTGGTTCTAAAAAATCAATTGTCGTTGATAAATATTTCATAATTGTTATATAAGTTGAGTTATACGACATTAAAATGATTATTAGGGGAATACAATCTGTTAATGGGTTGGACAATTTAAATCGTGTCAGTTAAGAGTTATTTCAATCTAATTAAAATGTTGATCTCTGATTACGTTATACTACTCATATGTAGTATAACGTAATCAGAAATCAACATTTTAATTAGATTGGTACAGTGATAATGGACGTCATACTAAACTCTAAATTATACACAAGAAACTAAAATTAAAAATCATACAAGACTAACAAAGGCCAGACTCCTGACTATTATACCTTTTTTCCTTGTAACTAAGGCATCTGGTAATCTTAAGAAGTGGTATGTGTGCCAATGAGATAACTCACTATTCAAGTCACAATTTGTAAATTTAAACCAATATAGGTCAAGTACGGCCTTCAACAGGTAGCCTTGGCTCACACCAAACCGGCAGCAAGCTATAAAGGGTCCCAATTATGACTAGCGTAATCTCATTCAAACAGGAAAACCAACAGTCTAATCCATATAAAAAAGAAACTAGAAACACGTATGAACCTCATCAACAAGCGACAACCACTGAGTGAACATTAGGTTCCTGCATGACTATGCCATTATTTTGGGTGTAATTCAAACAATGGTTGGTTACAATATTGGCATCTTAAAAAATCTTTAAATAAAAATCCAGACAATATAAGAAAGTTGTAAGTTGTAAGCATTTTGAAACTTATAGCGATTATGACCATTTTGATTCATGATGAAAGTGTGTACACTATTCTCAACGATATGCCAAAACACTTAGAAGCAACTATTTCTTCTCAGGCAAAAAAGGAACCAACATGTTAAAAAGATATACAAATATATATAGAAACACTTGGCCAGATACCCAAGGAAGTACCGCCGGACCTTATTCGTCTGGCGTCATGAGGAAACTGCAACATTTAAAAAAAAATGTCTATAATTATATTTATCAAAGGGTCTAAGATACCTTATTGAACATTATTATATACTATGCTGTATACATCATCATACTCCGTGACAGTATCTATATACTTCACTCACGTTTTTTCTTCTATTTTTGCAGCTTTTTCTCCTGTGTGCTTCTTTTACTAGTTGTGCTTTAAATCTATCCCCTCGAAATTATCTTTTGTACAAAATTAGTGCATATATATTTTACATGTAAATATAACTGTTGTATATATTCAAAGAGAAGACTTCTTAAGTTCGAAAAACGTGCGTCGTAACCGTTCTGACTCTTTGAGCATATACAATAATTATAAACTATAAATTCCAAAAATATTGTACTTGGAAGATACTTGATTTTTTATTGACTGCATATAATTGATTTTGGGGCCTGTGTTTGAACAAACATTAGTACATTTGTACACCGCTTTCAGTCGATTTGCTCTTCTATTCGTATGAAGCACACTTGAGCCAAACCCGGAAGGGTTTGGTTATTCCAATAGTGAAATATGTCGGAGACTATTACAGAAAATGATAAGAAATATAGTGTCAGCGTTTATTAAAGATACATGTAAACTTTCAACATACCAAAATATGTCAATTTACAAAAAACTATATTGACATTTTTACAAAATTAACACAGAGCCATATTTTTACACTTCCTGTGCTTGCATCATCAACCGGGGAACACACATTACCGTTTTTTCTTTTATAGTGTATGTCCTTTTAAACCGTCCAATCGCTATACTGACGTCATCAATTTTGTCAGCTATGAGGTTTCTATTCTGAATGTTTCGTAACTGAAAGAATTTTAGAACTTTTTTTTTTTAAATACATAAAGACCATTTTCCCTGGTATTCAGAATATAAATCAATTTAAATGACAATGTTTAAGTCCCTTATATGACAGATTCCTAAGCATGCAGAATTTTTACAACCATACATGCAGAATTATAATTGTTTAAATCTTAAAGTTCATGAAAAAAGTATGTGATTTATGGTTAATCCAAGTTATTTGCAGAAGTTCAAATGCACTTTATGCTTGGTTTAGCACATTGACACGTACACCACGACCACGTATGCATATTGTTACAATATGTTAGTACGTCAAATCATACAACCTTTGACTTGTATAATTATATGTGTCATCCGGTCGGATTATCGAACTGTCGGACTATCGAAATGTCGGAATATTTAACTGTATGACTATCGAACAGTCGGACTAAAGGGGCGAGTCACACACAAGTTGAATTCCGCCAAATTCTTTATGTGCCGGTGTCCTATAGCTACTCGTCCTCCATGTTATTTTCCGGGGGTATAGAACTGATCAAGCCCCCCCCCCCCCCCCCGGAAAAATTGGCATGATCCTACTTTTCCCCCTCAGCGTGATGGGATAGGGAGGGGCAAACCAGGATCAGACCAATTCCCCCTCCCCTGCTTTCTTTCCCCATTGTTAATTATTAACGTCAATGTCAGTTAGAAATAAAAAAAAATAGTATCTTCTTTTGATTTAGCGGTACCGAACCTTTGGCGTATTATTATACATTTTATATCAGAATACTTATACATAAGCTCGACAAGCAAAATCGACCTTTATGGCAAAAACAATGAATTGTCAGATTTTTTATTAATTAAACAGAAAATACTTATGCCAATGTAAAAAAAATATTAAACGATCGGTGAAAAACTAGTTGAGAAATTTCAATTTTGGTCACACATGAAAACGTGTTCTAACGTAAAATTCAACGTAACGTTGGGATCATATAAACTTTTTTTTTAAAATTTTTGCAAAATTAATTCCTGATTTATCATGAGGGTCGATGAAATAATGGTACTTTCTGATACCATAGAATAAGTTTAAACAAAACAGATAAAATTGGTTTCTAGTCTCTCAATTGCTAAGTAGTTTTGTATTTAAAAAAAGCACTGAAGTGTGAACTCCTGATTCTTCCAGGACACTATCTGTTTTTCATGGGGTTTGTGTTGCTCAATTTTCAAATTTGTGATATTTTGTTTCACTCGTTTGTTTTTAAGACATGGTCATCTGAATTTTCTGTTTATGATTTATGATTGCACGCGTGGTGTTTGTTTGTATTTATTTGATATTCAGGATCAAGCCTCTATCATCTTTTATTTTCTAATGATTACTGATGATTTTTCTTCCTTTCTTTGTTGTTTTGCTTCTTCATGGCCTACTATACAGAACATTTAAATATAAAGGATTTTTTTTCGAATGGAAGCAGAACACATAATTTCGTTTACTTCTACAAAATGTAAAACAAAAATTAAGAAATCCTGAATAAATTTAGAAAGGAAATGCAGAATCTGTAAAAAAAACATCAACCTAACCAAAGAACCGAATTGATGGTTTATTATAGTTTTTGTGTCGTATGTGCCGAGTGAATCCCAACCCCTCTCCACTTAAAAGATGAGTGACCAGGACCTCCATAGGCGATTTTTGTAGGGGATTTTTGTAAAACTCGCAGGCTAAGAGCTTTGTTTCAGAAGAAGTTCGGCTTTCAACAATGAGTAAAGCCCATACCATATATAGTCGGCTATCAAATGCCCCGACAATAAAAATATGAAACAATTCAAACGAGAATTCAAACGAGAAAACTAGTGGCCTAATTGTTACAACAAAATAGTTCGCTCGACACTCCCCCCCCCCCCCCCCCCCAATAAAAAAACCACACACACACAAGAAAGCTCCTACCTATAGGACAGCACACAATAGGAAATAAATGTAAAATATCAATTACAATTTGCTTCACTAAAACTGTAGAGGTACGGGTTACAATATTGTTCATCTTCATTGCTTTACTGTATTACTTTATATGTATGTCATGACTGTGTAATGTTTGTAAGCCATGGGTACATATTATGGGAGTATAAGTCTTTTTTTTATAAACAATTAACACAAAAGAAGCACCGTGGAGCACACTCATTTACAGAAAGCTATGACAATGCCAATTTCAACAAATATGATTATAGTCTTCTAGACAAGTTGTTCTTTAATAACGAAATAACTACTAACGAGAAAAGATCTATGCACAAATGCTACATTTCATATAAAAAAGGACACACATCATTCAGTGATAGAAATTAACTGCCAAAACATGTATATTCAGGCTTTATCAGGTTGTGAAACGACAGTTTGTCAACCGGATATAAGTAGGCTTTTTAATTTTGAGGCTTTATTTGCATCATTGAAATACAAGTTAACTAGTTATGAGGGATGTCAAAAGATCTGAAATTTAGTGGGCAGAATCAATTTGCGCCAATTGCGGCTTTGAAAAGGTATTAACTGCGCCACTCTCTTTTATTTTGATGGTATTAATTGCGCCATTAAATGAAATGATATTGCGCCACATTTACCTGTTAATTTTTTTACTTGTTCATGTTTTACCTATATCAAGACAAGTGACAAGACAAGACACATACTTTATGAAAGTCTCACCACTTGTTACATATAAAATATACAGCTTTTTAAAACACAAGATAACAACAAGTACCACTCTATAAAGAGTTTTAAGAGACTATAAAACATTTTTTCTTAAAATTATAATACAAATACAAGTCAACTATCACGAGTATAAAATACGTTTTCGGTTTTTTTTTCACAGCAGATTTTGGCAGTATGCAATACCACATTTTCATTTGTAAAAAGAAATATAATAATTTCATTATCAGTCTCCAGAAATAAGAACGTCAAGTTTTGAGATCTGCGAGCAAAAGAAAAGCAACCAATATGTTTTCAGAGCGACCGTCAAAAATAATAAATTCAGAGATCTTCAAAACTGAAGAAGAAAATTTATTAAAAAAAAGATTTAAAATGTGTGCCTCAGTCTATGTATAGAGAGAGAAGAAAACTGCGTCCGGCTTAACCTAAGAATCAAGCAGAATTACAGAATATTGGAAGATATTGGTGTTGTTACGAACAAAGCCGGATGATGACTTTGTATTGTGTAACGATCCACAAAGCGGGATAATTTTATCAGGATGCGAGGCTATTTTCTTTCTACAATGTCAGAGGAATTTTTTGCTGAAAGTACCTAGTCAATCATTTAGTTGTTATATAAAAATAAATAAAATTGGTGCAATTAGAGGATTATTTTATTGGCGCAAATGATACCTATAGTTTTGAAAATTAGGTGGCGCAAAAGAAATATTGGCGCAATTAAGTTGTGGCGCAAATGAGTTACTTTTTGGCACAAAAAGATATCGCCCAATTTAGTACTCGGATACTCGATCATGATACTCGAGTACTCGCGAGTACTCAGATGAATCTTAAACGTCTATTGAAAAGTTTAGATTTTAGGTGGGATGCAGTGTTTTTGTTATCACTTTTCATAAACATAAGACAAATCTATCGCAAACATAGCTTGGTCTTAATTAGATATGTTTTTTTTTTGTGTCAATTAAACAATGAATTACCGACCGCCGTATACAATTTTATGAATGAACAAAAAAAAATCCAATAAAATTTAAAATATTTGCATAACAAAAAAGACTACATTTGTATCATCTGTTTCTAAATAGTCGGTATTTTTTATATTACGACTTGTCCACCAGTATTGGACTTCAAATTATTTGTGCTTTCTCGTGTCGCTTAGTCTTACTTTTTTCTGTGAAATTTATTTGCCTCGTTTTTTTTGCACTAACGTTTGTCTTATCTTCCTTTTTTTTATCCATGACATTGTCAGTTTATTTTCGACTTTTGGGTTTGGAAGTTGATTTCGTACTTTTGCTTATCTTAAGTTAAGTTTTAAACACAGAGTAATTAAATGATACATCTCATACCAATCACGTTTATATAGAAGTCTTGATTAAAGAACAATGGTAAGTTTTACACTCGTGATGAGTTAATTATTAATCCATGGAGGTGTTGATCCGTGAATAACCACCGTTCAAATGTCTCTAATCGGTCAACAGTTTCAGACGAAAGACTGTTTGACTTTCTATTTTTTGTTTCAAGTAGTGCATATAAAAACCAAGTAGTGCATATAAAACATTCCCTCGGAAGAAAAGGATGCGATGGTACTACTATAACAAATAGTAAGTTAACCTAAGGAAAACATATTTATGCTGTTAAGGATATACTTAGGTGAGGTTCAAGTTTGGAATAAGTATCAAAGGTTCGGACTCCTCGGTGTTTTTCATAAAATACAATGTAAAAATATTTTGCCCCATAACACCTATTTATCTTTTTACCATAAGACTTTAATTTATAAAAGGTAATTTTACAAAATTGTAGCAGATTCTTGATTTTCTTATTTGAGACCCAAATAATACCAATGCAAAATTAAGGTAAAAGTCCTAGTCAGCCTGTTCCCGCCATATTTTATAAATTAAATATCTCAACAAGGAGCTTCATGACCTATCAATATTTTTAGCTTAGTTTGATCCGTTTCCAATACCTTCCAGCTTAAAGTATCAACTTTGAATTCTTGCATGATTTATTTAATTTTACCTTAGATCATCTATCACTGACTATGCGTTATGGGATTTGCTCATTGTTGAAGGCCGTACGTTCACCTATAGTTGTTAATGTTTGTGGATATTTGTGGATATTTGTCTCATTGGCAATCATACCACATCTTCTTTTTTATAAGTACATCCATAACACAGGCACTTGTCTCAGAAAAAAAAATCCTATATACCTTATTATAATAAGGTATTTAGGAATTTTTTTTCGGAGACAAGTGCCTGTGATCCTTAATTGTTTTAGTATAACGAAGGGAATATTTCATTGGAACTAAAATGAGAGGAAATGTGAAGAAACATATCTCAAGATGCATAACAGCAAACGAGTATCCGAGTACTCGGCCTTTCGAGTACTCTTTGCCATCCCTACTAGTAATACTAGCCTGTTGTCAGAAAAAAGTAAAATTGCAACCTGAACTGTTTTGGCGATACATAATAAAATTTTACTTGGCTTATAATGAACCCCAATGAAAACTGTTTGAATGCATACTTTATTGCAAAAAAAACCCATATACTAGTATATGCTAAAGCAACGGAAAACATATTTACAACATGACAAATGATAACACGGCCGACACTCGGCTAACCGAGAGATAGGTCGGTTAATCTATATTGAGTATGCGGCTATATCGGCGGTGGGTCTGTTAATCGGGTTGGCTAAAGTCTGTTAATCAGGTGTTATCGTGAAAATCAGTGCAAGGTCAGTATGTTTCACTGTATAACTTTTTAATTATATTTATATCATAAAAATTATTCATGCCTGACAAAATGATTTGGAGTACTGAATCCAGTGGTGTAATTATTTTTTTTTAGCTTCAATAAACGATCTATAAAATGAAAAGGCGAGTAACTCATCAGTAAATTTATATATGTATAAATTTTACACACACAAAATGTACACAAAAATGACAAGTTGGTTGAGTTTACTTGCATGCAATCTTTTGAACATCGAAAAAAGACTGGCATTATGTTTGTTTACCATATTAACATCAATATGTGAAAAATCTACACGAAAAAATGTATTTTGGTGACATAAATCAATTTTTGATCAAAATATGGTCTGTTAATGGGTCGGATGTATAAAACCCGGTCTGTTAATTGGTCTGTTAAGAGTTATGAATGACATTACAAGTATAATTTAATTGCTAGATGGGGTGTTATCTGAATAAAAAGATAGGCTCAAGATTAGTGGCTAGAATATATGGAAACAACACATGTACAATGACACATAAGTTTAGACAATGTAATCTGAAAATTGATAGAAATGGTTTAAAAAAGTGTAATATCAAAGTAATATTAATTTCATCAAAGAATGGTCGTATATATATCATTTTGATTCTGTTTCATTGATATGAATGGCACCAATTTGTCATTTACATAGTTAACAAGTACATACATCAGAGATAAACTTCGTAATGTAACAAAACATCAGTAAGTAAAATTGTTTTTTCTAAATTTCATTACTCGAAAAATAAGATTAATATTATGCATTTATTGTGATTTACAGGAATATAAAATTTTCTTTTTGTTACACATTAAATCAGCACCCAACACAAAATAAATATATAAAAAACAACTTACTAATGTCTATTTCTTGTTAAGAACCATGGTTTAGAACTTGGTACAGACATTTCCTTAGGCGGCAGAAAATGAGAATGATGACTCGGTACAAAGAAAAATATATACCGGAAATAAACTCCTCATAGATACCAGGATTGAAATTTGATATTAACGCCTTATATTTACGCCAGACACGCGTTTCGTCTACGAAAACCTCATCAGTGACGCTCGAAATTAACAATCATTTACGCTGCCAATATTCTTTTAGCGTGTATTGGGCGTACTAGTAGCGTACCTAAGTCTAAGCGTTTATCCGGCGTTCAAGAAACGTATGTTGGCGTATGTTGTAGTTTTTTTTATGCTGCATAAAAATTTCCTCGGGTTGTAGCGTTCATCAAGCGTATTTACTTTCCTTCAGTGGCTAGAGGTATTAGGGGGGGGGGTGATATCTCATAAACATGTTTATCCCCTCCGCAATTTTGCGCCTGTCCCAAGTCAGGAGCCTCTGGCCTTTGTTAGTCTTGGGTAGCACTCCACGGTTAGAAAATAAAATTAAAAATGAGCCCCAAAAAGTTTTATCATCTCCTATTCCGGGATTTCTAATATATTAACCTAACTGTTTGTGTTGTACATGTGCATATGTATGTAATCAGTATCTTCCATAGATTTGATTTTCAAAAGTAAAAAGGGTGAAAATAATTCCTTTTATGTGTATCCATGGTAACATTCTGCATTTATTTACCATAAAATATTGCAAAAAGGGGGGTGAACATGTCACATATTCCTCCAAAATTTGGATCAAACTAGAATTTCAATGCCTTTGAGTGATACCTTTTTAGAAACTGTTTTCATAAATCTTCCTAATGATCAAATAAAAAATGAGTGTCTTTCGCCTCACTTTTCGTAAAATCCAATCACAAAGTTCGTGCGATAAAAAGTTTGAAAAAACATTACAACAATTGCCGGACCAATGTATGGTATGGACATGCAAATACGGACTGTCATACAGAAAACAGCCTATATTACATACATTACAATTACATACATAACATAACCTTGATGTTCATATAAACCCAATACAAAGACTATTTTAATATTCAGCTATCTAAAAATTAATTTTATTGCACACTAGCTCTTATATTTGAAAAATCCACAGGGGCCAAAATGCGAAACTACACACCTAACTGTGGAGTGCTACCTTTTATGATTTTTGATTTTAGTTTCTTGTGTATAATTCGGAGTTTATTATGACGTCCATTATCACTGTACTAGTATACATATTTGTTAAGGGGCCAGCTGAAGGACGCCTACGAGTGCGGAAGTTTCTCTCTACATTGAAGACCCATTGGTGGCCTTTGTCTGTTGCCTGCTCTATGGTCGGGTTGTTGTCGCTTTGACACATTTCCTTTCTCAATTTTACCTCTTTGTATTTCGACGTACTTAAAACTTATACTACAAAGCAACGCGCTTTGAACGATTGCTAAGCGTTCCTATGGCGTGCAACTAACGTATACCGAATTTGTCAATTTTCTCTGTACGTTTGGTGCACGCCGGTCTTTCTGCCAATGTGTGACGCCGGTGTCCTATAGCCATTGTTCCCCCATGCCGAAATTTCCGGGGGGAAATACTGGATCGATCCAATATTTCCCCCCGGAAAAATTGGCATGATCCTACTTTTCCCCCTCAGCGTTATAAGGGGAAAACTAGGATCAGGCCAATTTTTCCCCCGTGAGAAGCATGATAAGCTAAATTTTCCGCCTTGTAATATAACGTCGGCGACGTCACGATAAGATTTTTTAAATGATAGTAAAAAGTAAAAACACAAAAATACTGAACTCCGAGGAAAATTCAAAAAGGAAAATCCAAAATCAAAAGGCAAAATCAAAAGTCCAAACACATCAAACGAATGGATAACAACTGTCATATTCCTGACTTGGAACAGGCATTTTCTAATGTAGAAAATGGTGGATTGAACCTGGTTTTATAGCTAGCTAAACCTCTCACTTGTATAACTTTTTTCTCAGTTTATAGTTACCAAAGCTTCATCGTGTGAATATACATTTGATATGTATTTATATGTGTTTTTCTATGTTGTGATGTTATACTATTGTTTTAGAAAAAGGGAGAAGGTTTGGTACTATTAAAACGTTTAACCCCGCTGCAAATGTTTGCACCTGTCCTAAGTCAGAAATCTTATGTACAGTAGTTGTCGTTTGTTTATGTACTTTATACGTGTTTCTCGTTTCTTGGTTTTTTTTTATATAACTTAGACAGTTGGTTTTCCCGTTTGAATGGTTTTACACTAGTAATTTTGGGGCCCTTTATAGCTTGTTGTTCGGGTGAGCCAAGGCTCCGCGCTGAAGGCCTATTATGGTTAACTTAAATAAATTTTTATTTCAGGATGGAGAGTTGGCTCATTGTCACTCATATCACGTCTTCCTATATCTATATACATGTTATATATTTATTGACACGAAGCACATTCTGTTCACATCCATTCTCTTCCGTGGACCCTTGGTATCATTGACCAAATAAATACAATTACTTTAACCATTTCTGGCCAGTCAGTAGTTTTTTCCTTGCATGCGGACATATAGACAGTCATTTAAAAATGTAAAAAGATTAGGGGACACATAGAAAACGGTTGAACAGAAAGAAAGACTAGTTGACAAAAGACAGACTGATAAACATGTAGACAGATTTGTGTAAATTTAAATGAATAACAAATTTGTATATTTATAAATTAATTTAATTCTAACACTGTTCGGTTTAATTTCCAGACTCTATATAAACATAGTGAAATCTATGATGGGGGAAAGATTGGCATGGGGGAAAAGTTACTATATGTATACGTATTGTCAACTTTCCGCAGGGGAAGAATCACAATGGTCCAAAATTTCCCCAGTGGAAAGATTGGCTCATGCCAGTCTTTCCCCCGGGGGGAAAACTGGCATGGGGAAGAATGACTATATAACAGGGCATAAGGTAATCTTTTCCTGAGGTAGAAAAGCCATATAGTGTTTTAAAGAAAACGCATGGAATTTAATCAGCTGCATTGCAACACATGACAGGTTCATAAATGTAACAGACTTTGAACAGACAAAATAAATTAAGGCTGATTGATAACTTGGCGTAAATAATAAATTCGAGCGGTCAATCAGTCCATATACCGCTATATTGAAGTGACACACCCTTTAAAAGAAATGCAAAGAAAAAAAATAAAAATAAAAGTGCTCTTTCTATAAGGATACTGTTGCATCGTATTGTAATTTTTTCGTCACAAGTACATCTCATTTTTTTCAATGTGAAAATATAAACTCAAGGTAGTAAGACTATTGTCGTGGCTAAATAACTCTTAACTGACACGATTTAAATTGTCCGACCCATTAACAGACTGTATTCCCCTAATATCATTAAAATGTGGTATAACTTAACTTATATAACAATTGTGAAATATTTATCAATGACAATTGATTTTTTAGAAACAAAGTACTACTTTGTGTCCTTTAAATCATGTCTAAAAATGGTCTTTGGCCTTTTATCTAAAATATTGCTATGCGTACAAGCATAAAAACCACATACTTGCGCGACGCCTTTTCGTTTTACTTAAAATTGCGCAGGCTATGCATTTTTTAATGGTGGAAAATTTTCTATGATAGATATCATTTTGTCAGAGACTTTTCTTTTTTTATGTGGTTCTCTTAATATGCCAAAAGCTGTATATTTAACAGAGTTTAACATTAAATTGTGAGTTTTACTCTTAACAGACGTATAACCAACCCGATTAACAGACCCACCGCTGATATAGCCGCATACTCAATAAACACTAACCGACCTATCTCTCGGTTAGCCGAGTGTCGACCGTGGATAAACAGCAGAGATTATTACATATAAATCATTAATATAAGAAAGCAAATAACATCAAGTAACAATATGTGATCTGATTGACCACGCAGATTTTATGTAGCAATAGTAAATTAGACTTTAATTTGAATAGATACTGTAATTTAGTAAGGTTTGGCCAAGAACAATAGAATTCTGGCAAATATATAGGCCAAATTGATCTATAGGCAGGGTATACTAATAAAAAGTGGTATAATTATATATATATACGTTTTCAACACACTGCATATTACAACATTTACATAATTATGAGTTTTCAAAACAAGGAGAAAATCCCGCACCCGGAGTCGGGCTGTGTAGCTGGCCCTTAATTTGCAATTTTTCAGACCTGTGTTGCACAACGCAAAGTTAAAGATGTGTGAACACACATAAATGAGCACGAAGACTGACTTTGTCATTTACGGACACCTACGATGTGAAAACAAAAATGTATGATAACATTTTTTTTAGAACAAATTACCCGAAAAAATACTCACCAAGAAAAGCGTTGTGCATACATTTCATTGTGAAAAATCATGATAATTAAATGAAAGTAAAAGACGCATTTTCCCTGGGGTTTGGAGTTCGGTGCAAACAAAGGGTGTTGTGGTGAAGGGTATTGGTATGGAGAATACACACAGTGAATTTTCAGTTCAAAAAAATGCATGAAGCTGTTAGTAAATTGATTATTTGGACGATCAGACAAATCAACCCAACAAAATGCAATTACATACTGTTAAGCATGTAGACATACTTGTGAACATGTTGACAGACTGATGAACATGTAGACAGTCACACAGCTTGGCAAACAAATAGATCGACTAATAGTCATGTCGACGGAATGTTGGACACGTAGACACAGCTTGGTAGACATATAGACCGACTGATAGCCATGTCGACGGACTGTTGAACATGTATACACAGCTTGGTAGACATTTAGATTGACTGATAGTCGTGTCGACAGACTGTTGGACATGAACACACAGCTTGTTAGACATATAGACCGACTGATAGCAATGTCGACAGACTGTTGGACGTATGGACACAGCTTGGTAGACATATATACCGACTTATAGTCACGTCGTCGGACTGTTGGACGTATGGACACAGCTTGGTAGACATATATACCGACTTATAGTCATGTCGACGGACTGTTAGACATGTAGACACAGCTTGGTAGACATATAGACCGACTGATAGCAATGTCGACAGACTGTTGGACGTATGGACACAGCTTGGTAGACATATATACCGACTTATAGTCATGTCGTCGGACTGTTAGACATGTAGACACAGCTTGGTAGACATATAGACCGACTGATAGCCATGTCGACGGACTGTTGAATATGTAGACACAACTCGGTAGACATTTAGATTGACTGATAGTCGTGTCGACAGACTGTTGGACATGAACACACAGCTTGTTAGACATATATACCGACTGATAGCAATGTCGACAGACTGTTGGACGTATGGACACAGCTTGGTAGACATATATACCGACTTATAGTCATGTCGACGGACAGTTGAACATGTATACACAGCTTGGTAGACATTTAGATTGACTGATAGTCGTGTCGACAGACTGTTGGACATGAACACACAGCTTGTTAGACATATAGACCGACTGATAGCAATGTCGACAGACTGTTGGACGTATGGACACAGCTTGGTAGACATATATACCGACTGATAGCCATGTCGACAGACAGTTGAACATGTATACACAGCTTGGTAGACATTTAGATTGACTGATAGTCGTGTCGACAGACTGTTGGACATGAACACACAGCTTGTTAGACATATAGACCGACTGATAGCAATGTCGACAGACTGTTGGACGTATGGACACAGCTTGGTAGACATATATACCGACTTATAGTCATGTCGACGGACTGTTAGACATGTAGACACAGCTTGGTAGACATATAGACCGACTGATAGCCATGTCGACGGACTGTTGAACATGTAGACACAACTTGGTAGACATTAAGATTGACTGATAGTCGTGTCGACAGACTGTTGGACATGAACACACAGCTTGTTAGATATACAGACCGACTGATAGTCATGTCTACGGAATGTTGGACATGTAGACACAGCTTGGTGGACATATAGACCGACTGATAGTTTAGTTTAAACATATATATTTATAGTGGATTGGGAAACAAGTTTTGCAACTTATATTAATCCCTTTCCACTTTGCGGGTACGAGTGCTGCCTTGTAGCGGCATTAGCCTACTCTTTTTCGAAATCTACAAGGGTGTCTTTAACGTGCAAGAGATGTGGCTCTCTCTTAACACGGGTCAGCCAGTTATCGTCCCTTTCCGACGGACTATCATCGTTTCCTCAAGACCATACTCGCAGATGGTGTCAAGGGAGAGCCGAAAATTGAGTTCCTGAAATTTTCATCCCAAACGGGAATCGAACCAGGAACCTTTGTGTTAGTAGTCCGATGCACTAACCACTACACCACGGCTCTCCGACTGATAGCCATGTCGACAGACAGTTGGACATGTATACACAGCTTGGAAGACATATAAACCGACCGACTGCTAGCCGTGTCGACAGACTGTTGGGCATGAAGACAGACTATTGGACACATAGACAGACCGATGAAAATGTAGACGGACTTGTGAGTAGTGAACAAAGACAGACTTGCGGAAACATATCCAGACTGTTGAGAATGTAGACAGACTATTATAAAAGACTGGTGAAAAGAAAGACAAACTCGTTGACACATAGACAGAATGATGAACATGTATAGACAAAAATGTGTTAATATAAATTGACAAAAAAATTATAGAGATGTCAAAATATCTGAAATTTAATACTCGGATACTCGGTCATGATACTCGAGTACTTAGATGAATCTTAAACGTCTATTGAAAAGTTTAGATTTTACGTGGAATGCAGTGTTTTTGTTATTACTTTTCATAAACATATTAAGACACATTTATTACAAATTATTATTTTATTTTGTGTCAATTAAACAATGAATTATCGACCGCCGTTTCTACAAATAACCTATCATAAATAGCAATTATTGTTTGTTTACGTGTTCATGAACCCAGAGACATATAAAACAATAATATGAATGAACTAAATTCTAATAAAATTAAAAATATTTTCTTACAAAGTCCGACAAAGAAGACTACATTTTTATCATCTGTTCCTGAGGAGTCGGTCTTTTTTAAATTACGACTTGTCCATTAAATTGTCAACAACAGCATTGGACTTCAAATTATTTGTGACTTTCGTGTCGCTCAGTCTTAATTTTTCTGTGTGTGTGCTTTTTTTTGCACTGTCGTTTGTCTTATTTTCCTTTTTTTAAGCCATGACATTGTCAGTTTATTTTCGACTTTTGGGTTTGAAAGTCACATAAGCAACACGACGGGTGCCGCATGTGGAGCAGGATCTGCTTACCCTTCCGGAGCACCTGAGATCACCCCTAGTTTTTGGTGGGGTTCGTGTTGTTTATTCTTTAGTTTTCCATGTTGTGTCATTTGTACTATTGTTTTTCTGTTTGTCTTTTTCATTTTTAGCCATGGCGTTGTCAGTTTGTTTTGGATTTACGAGTTTGACTGTCCCTTTGGTGTCTTTCGTCCCTCTTTGATTTCGTACGTTCGCCTATCTACACAGAGTAATTAAATTAATTAAGATATACATCTCATAACAATCACGTTTATATAGAAGTCTTGATTAACGAACAAAGGTAAGTTTTACAAATCGTAATGAGTTAATTATTTTAAAATCCATGAAAGTGTTGATCCGTGTATAACCACCGTTCAAATGTCTCTAATCAGTTGCGTATGGTTCACTGTTTCTTATTGAACAATATGACCTGGTCAACAGTTTCAGACGAAAAACTGTTTGACTTTCTAATTTTTGTTTCAAATAGTGCACATGAAAACATTCACTCGGAAGAAAAGGAATTTGATGGTACTTCTATAACAAATTATATAGTAACCTAAGGAAAACATATGTATGCTGTTAAGGATGTACTTAGGTGAGGTTTTGGAATACGTCTCAAATGTTCGGACCCCTCGGTGCTTTTTATACGACATAGTGTAAAATATTTTGCCCCATAGCACCTATCTATATTTTAACATAAGACTTTATAATTCATAAAAGGTCATTTAACAAAATTTAAGCAGATTTTTGAATTTCTTTCTTTTGATTTGAGACCCAAATATTACCAATGCAAAGTTAAGGTAAAAGTCCGAGTCTGCCTTTTCCCCGCCAATTTTTATAAATCAAATATCTAAAAGGAGCCGTCGATTAGAGACCGACGAATCTTACACGATGCAAATAGTTTATATGACAATATCATTTGGTTTTTTTTAAAAAGTTTTTTTTGTTTTTTTTGCTATTATCAAAAGACTTATTTTGTGTGATGCTACGTTTGATATTTGGTGTCATGATATAGCGGTGCGACTGCAGTTTTTCTTACTATTTGTTAAACATCTTACGCTAGGCGCAGATCATCCAAAAAAGGGGGGGGGGGTCCAGGGGTTGGTATCATGCAATTTGGGATGCGTGGTTGCATGGATGTTTTATTATAACAAAACCTACACAAACTTTTCCACTTATGAGATATATTATTTTTCCCATGTTTCTGGATTCTGTTCAGCTAAAAACTTCAAAACTATGTAATATAGGATTACGACCTCTTGTTCTCGCTCTAAAGCTGAAATTCTGTTTTATTGCTTGTGACGATTTTCAAGGAAATAAATATTTTATTCGGTTGTGTTTATTTGTGACAGTGTGTTCTGTATTTGTCTATGGATGTTACAGAAGGCTCTGAATATGTCTAAAAACTATAGAATTATGTATGATAGAACGTAGATTTTGGTATCATTTTAAAATAGAAAGTAAGTTTCCTGGATGCCATTTTTCTAGAATTAAGAAATAGCCCGTTAAGACTCTTTCCTATATTTCTTGTTTATATTAAGAACTATAGCCAGTGAATATTTTTAAAACTTAAAAAAAAAAGTTTTTCGAATTACTTTAAAAGCTGAAATCAAATTCTCTTGCTGCATGTGCGTACTTTTTTTGTCACTGGCATATCTTCAAATGACTAGGAAAATAATTATCAAGATCGGGTTATAATAATAGTTTTATTTAATGGTTGTATTTCGACAAGTTATGTATCAAGCAAATTTTTAATACAATTCATTCAAATTAATCAAGGATAACTATGTTTTTATTTACTTGCATCTATGTTTGCAGAGTGTCGGATATATTTGTATTAGGGTTGAATCAGAATATGAACAATTTACAATGACAGATGGAATGCCTCATGCAATTTTAGCAGCCTGTGATTAAAGTTTTGTTATAATTCCGCTTTATTGAAAACCGTATACTTCTGTCCCATTTTTCCTTCCTTCTAGTTCATTACTTACGACAATACAACATTTTAAGCTGAATTAAGGGTAAAGATTATTTAATTGATTTCTACAACTTCAGGTAAATAAATTCATGGTAAATAGACATCACAAAATTAATAGAGACAGATTTAGAATCAACCAACTACATAAATCAAAGTACTGAAGAACTGAACATCAGAGGACCCCAAGTTGTGTTGAATTATTGACAAATGACAGGTGTATATATTATACTTGCCGAACAGATATGTTCACCTTACAATATAGTACAAATAATATAATTTGCTATGCTATATATATATATATCTTAAATTTATTTTAAGATCCATTTTGTTACATCTTGTGATCAACTTTATTTGGCAATCGCCAATGGCAGTCAGCAGGGTTAAAGAACGTCAGTTGTTCGACCTGTTAGTCACATGCGTTTTGTTTAAATATACCTTTTCACTTTTTTGGTCTCTTGGAAAATGTTGTTAGTGCTGTTTTTATACCCTTCTACAAAGAAATTTGTCTAACATGCACACGTATAAAAATTGAGGTTTTTATCCAAGGCAATCATAGGTTTGAACGTAGTTTTCAATTTAGACTCGTATATATATCATATCATATCTGAGATACTGACTTGAACTAGGATACTTAACTTTGCGAATTATCAATGATTATGTGGTCAAATGAGAACTGTTAGATTGGCATTATGACCATATAGTTGCACACATACAAAAATAGTTAGCATATAACTTATAATAGAGAATCAACATAGCAAACAATTCTTTGAGTAGCTATATAGTCACTCACCAATGCGCACTGAACTATGATAAAGAGGTTTAAAACATATTAAAACAGACAAATTGTTATATTGGAGCTAAAGATACCAGATGAACAGCAAGCTCATAAACCGAAAATAAACTTACAATTCCATGACTAAGACTAAAAAAGACATGCAGACAAATATAAGTACACTAAAAACAACATAGAAAACTAAGACTGAGCAACAAGAACCCCACCAAAACTTGTGAGTGATCTCAGGTGCTCTGGATGGGTAAGCAGATCCTGCTCTACAAATGACATTTATTAACAATGTTTGTTCATGTAGTATCCATAGCCAGGTCTTCTTCTTTCTGGAACATTTAGCTTTTGGATCAATCACTAATGGAGTGGATGTTAACTCAGCAATATTACTATCCCTTATTCTAGATTTTTGTTGTAGTCAACAAAAACTTTTTTAATGTTCATAAATAGCTTCACTGAGTTATCTTGCTTTTATTGCAACACAGTCAATCATTTATCCATTATATTTAAAAAAAAAATAAGAATCTGCAGCTATACATGTACATTGTAGGTTCTGTTTTCTAATTATTAAATGTTTCATTGTAAATATTACAAAGTATAATATGTAGATAGCCATATAGCCTTTCGCTAATGATGTTATGTATGTCTAATGTCATGTTTTCTTTTTTTCTGGCAGGGCGCGTCGCTGATGGAACCACAGCTATGTTTTCTGCTAAGACCTTTGTGTATGTCTAATGTCATGTTTTCTTTTTTTCTGGCAGGGCGCGTCGCTGATGGAATCGCAGGTATGTTTTCTGTTAAGACCTTTGTGTATGTCTAATGTCATGTTTTCTTTTTTTCTGGCAGGGCGCGTCGCTGATGGAATCGCAGGTATGTTTTCTGTTAAGACCTTTGTGTATGTCTAATGTCATGTTTTCTTTTTTTCTGGCAGGGCGCGTCGCTGATGGAATCACAGGTATGTTTTCTGTTAAGACCTTTGTGTATGTCTAATGTCATGTTTTCTTTTTTTCTGGCAGGGCGCGTCGCTGATGGAATCGCAGGTATGTTTTCTGTTAAGACCTTTGTGTATGTCTAATGTCATGTTTTCTTTTTTTCTGGCAGGGCGCGTCGCTGATGGAATCGCAGGTATGTTTTCTGTTAAGACCTTTGTGTATGTCTAATGTCATGTTTTCTTTTTTTCTGGCAGGGCGCGTCGCTGATGGAATCGCAGGTATGTTTTCTGTTAAGACCTTTGTGTATGTCTAATGTCATGTTTTCTTTTTTTCTGGCAGGGCGCGTCGCTGATGGAATCGCAGGTATGTTTTCTGTTAAGACCTTTGTGTATGTCTAATGTCATGTTTTCTTTTTTTCTGGCAGGGCGCGTCGCTGATGGAATCACAGGTATGTTTTCTGTTAAGACCTTTGTGTATGTCTAATGTCATGTTTTCTTTTTTTCTGGCAGGGCGCGTCGCTGATGGAATCGCAGGTATGTTTTCTGTTAAGACCTTTGTGTATGTCTAATGTCATGTTTTCTTTTTTTCTGGCAGGGCGCGTCGCTGATGGAATCGCAGGTATGTTTTCTGTTAAGACCTTTGTGTATGTCTAATGTCATGTTTTCTTTTTTTCTGGCAGGGCGCGTCGCTGATGGAATCGCAGGTATGTTTTCTGTTAAGACCTTTGTGTATGTCTAATGATGCCTTTTTCTTTTTTTTCCTTTAGGTCGTGTGGCCTACAGACATTTGAGGGTATGTTTTCTGTTAAGACCTTTGTGTATGTCTAATGTCATGTTTTCTTTTTTTCTGGCAGGGCGCGTCGCTGATGGAATCGCAGGTATGTTTTCTGTCAAGACCTTTGTGTATGTCTAATGTCATGTTTTCTTTTTTTCTGGCAGGGCGCGTCGCTGATGGAATCGCAGGTATGTTTTCTGTCAAGACCTTTGTGTATGTCTAATGTCATGTTTTCTTTTTTTCTGGCAGGGCGCGTCGCTGTGGAATCGCAGGTATGTTTTCTGTTAAGACCTTTGTGTATTTCTAATGATGCCTTTTTCTTTTTTTTTCCTTTAGGTCGTGTGGCCTACAGACATTTGAGGGTATGTTTTCTGTTAAGACCTTTGTGTATGTCTAATGTCATGTTTTCTTTTTTTCTGGCAGGGCGCGTCGCTGATGGAATCGCAGGTATGTTTTCTGTTAAGACCTTTGTGTATGTCTAATGATGCCTTTTTCTTTTTTTTTCCTTTAGGTCGTGTGGCCTACAGACATTTGAGGGTATGTTTTCTGTTAAGACCTTTGTGTATGTCTAATGTCATGTTTTCCTTTTTTCTGGCAGGGCGCGTCGCTGATGGAATCGCAGGTATGTTTTCTGTTAAGACCTTTGTGTATGTCTAATGTCATGTTTTCTGGTATGTTTTCTGTTAAGACCTTTGTGTATGTCTAATGTCATGTTTTCTTTTTTTCTGGCAGGGCGCGTCGCTGATGGAATCGCAGGTATGTTTTCTGTTAAGACCTTTGTGTATGTCTAATGTCATGTTTTCCTTTTTTCTGGCAGGGCGCGTCGCTGATGGAATCGCAGGTATGCTTTCTGTTAAGACCTTTGTGTATGTCTAATGTCATGTTTTCTTTTTTTCTGGCAGGGCGCGTCGCTGATGGAATCGCAGGTATGTTTTCTGTTAAGACCTTTGTGTATGTCTAATGTCATGTTTTCTTTTTTTCTGGCAGGGCGCGTCGCTGATGGAATCGCAGGTATGTTTTCTGTTAAGACCTTTGTGTATGTCTAATGTCATGTTTTCTTTTTTTCTGGCAGGGCGCGTCGCTGATGGAATCGCAGGTATGTTTTCTGTTAAGACCTTTGTGTATGTCTAATGATGCCTTTTTCTTTTTTTTTCCTTTAGGTCGTGTGGCCTACAGACATTTGAGGGTATGTTTTCTGTTAAGACCTTTGTGTATGTCTAATGTCATGTTTTCTTTTTTTCTGGCAGGGCGCGTCGCTGATGGAATCGCAGGTATGTTTTCTGTTAAGACCTTTGTGTATGTCTAATGTCATGTTTTCTTTTTTTCTGGCAGGGTGCGTCGCTGATGGAATCGCAGGTATGTTTTCTGTTAAGACCTTTGTGTATGTCTAATGTCATGTTTTCTTTTTTTCTGGCAGGGCGCGTCGCTGATGGAATCGCAGGTATGTTTTCTGTTAAGACCTTTGTGTATGTCTAATGTCATGTTTTCTTTTTTTCTGGCAGGGCGCGTCGCTGATGGAATCGCAGGTATGTTTTCTGTTAAGACCTTTGTGTATGTCTAATGTCATGTTTTCTTTTTTTCTGGCAGGGCGCGTCGCTGATGGAATCGCAGGTATGTTTTCTGTTAAGACCTTTGTGTATGTCTAATGTCATGTTTTCTTTTTTTTCTGGCAGGGCGCGTCGCTGATGGAATCGCAGGTATGTTTTCTGTTAAGACCTTTGTGTATGTCTAATGTCATGTTTTCTTTTTTCTGGCAGGGCACGTCGCTGATGGAATCGCAGGTATGTTTTCTGTTAAGACCTTTGTGTATGTCTAATGATGCCTTTTTGTTTTTTTTTCCTTTAGGTCGTGTGGCCTACAGACATTTGAGGGTATGTTTTCTGTTAAGACCTTTGTGTATGTCTAATGTCATGTTTTCTTTTTTTCTGGCAGGGCGCATCGCTGATGGAATCGCAGGTATGTTTTCTGTTAAGACCTTTATGTATGTCTAATGTCATGTTTTCTTTTTTTCTGGCAGGGAGCGTCGGTGATGGAATCGCAGGTATGTTTTCTGTTAAGACCTTTGTGTATGTCTAATGTCATGTTTCCTTTTTTTCTGGCAGGGCGCGTCGCTGATGGAATCGCAGGTATGTTTTCTGTTAAGACCTTTGTGTATGTCTAATGATGCCTTTTTCTTTTTTTTTCCTTTAGGTCGTGTGGCCTACAGACATTTGAGGGTATGTTTTCTGTTAAGACCTTTATGTATGTCTAATGTCATGTTTTCTTTTTTTCTGGCAGGGCGCGTCGCTGATGGAATCGCAGGTATGTTTTCTGTTAAGACCTTTGTGTATGTCTAATGTCATGTTTTCTTTTTTTCTGGCAGGGCGCGTCGCTGATGGAATCGCAGGTATGTTTTCTGTTAAGACCTTTGTGTATGTCTAATGATGCCTTTTTCTTTTTTTTTCCTTTAGGTCGTGTGGCCTACAGACATTTGAGGGTATGTTTTCTGTTAAGACCTTTATGTATGTCTAATGTCATGTTTTCTTTTTTTCTGGCAGGGCGCGTCGCTGATGGAATCGCAGGTATGTTTTCTGTTAAGACCTTTGTGTATGTCTAATGTCATGTTTTCCTTTTTTCTGGCAGGGCGCGTCGCTGATGGAATCGCAGGTATGTTTTCTGTTAAGACCTTTGTGTATGTCTAATGTCATGTTTTCTTTTTTTCTGGCAGGGCGCGTCGCTGATGGAATCGCAGGTATGTTTTTTGTTAAGACCTTTGTGTATGTCTAATGTCATGTTTTCTTTTTTTCTGGCAGGGCGCGTCGCTGATGGAATCGCAGGTATGTTTTCTGTTAAGACCTTTGTGTATGTCTAATGTCATGTTTTCTTTTTTTCTGGCAGGGCGCGTCGCTGATGGAATCGCAGGTATGTTTTCTGTTAAGACCTTTGTGTATGTCTAATGTCATGTTTTCTTTTTTTCTGGCAGGGCGCGTCGCTGATGGAATCGCAGGTATGTTTTCTGTTAAGACCTTTGTGTATGTCTAATGTCATGTTTTCTTTTTTTCTGGCAGGGCGCGTCACTGATGGAATCGCAGGTATGTTTTCTGTTAAGACCTTTGTGTATGTCTAATGTCATGTTTTCTTTTTTTCTGGCAGGGCGCGTCGCTGATGGAATCGCAGGTATGTTTTCTGTCAAGACCTTTGTGTATGTCTAATGTCATGTTTTCTTTTTTTCTGGCAGGGCGCGTCACTGATGGAATCGCAGGTATGTTTTCTGTCAAGACCTTTGTGTATGTCTAATGTCATGTTTTCTTTTTTTCTGGCAGGGCGCGTCGCTGTGGAATCGCAGGTATGTTTTCTGTTAAGACCTTTGTGTATTTCTAATGATGCCTTTTTCTTTTTTTTTCCTTTAGGTCGTGTGGCCTACAGACATTTGAGGGTATGTTTTCTGTTAAGACCTTTGTGTATGTCTAATGTCATGTTTTCTTTTTTTCTGGCAGGGCGCTTCGCTGATGGAATCGCAGGTATGTTTTCTGTTAAGACCTTTGTGTATGTCTAATGTTATGTTTTCTTTTTTTCTGGCAGGGCGCGTTGCTGAAGGAATCGCAGGTATATTTTCTGTTAAGACCTTTGTGTATGTCTAATGTCATGTTTTCTTTTTTTCTGGCAGGGCGCGTCGCTGATGGAATCCCAGGTATGTTTTCTGTTAAGACCTTTGTGTATGTCTAATGTCATGTTTTCCTTTTTTCTGGCAGGGCGCGTCGCTGATGGAATCGCAGGTATGTTTTCTGTTAAGACCTTTGTGTATGTCTAATGTCATGTTTTCTTTTTTTCTGGCAGGGCGCGTCGCTGATGGAATCGCAGGTATGTTTTCTGTTAAGACCTTTGTGTATGTCTAATGTCATGTTTTCTTTTTTTCTGGCAGGGCGCGTCGCTGATGGAATCGCAGGTATGTTTTCTGTTAAGACCTTTGTGTATGTCTAATGTCATGTTTTCTTTTTTTCTGGCAGGGCGCGTCGCTGATGGAATCGCAGGTATGTTTTCTGTTAAGACCTTTGTGTATGTCTAATGATGCCTTTTTCTTTTTTTTTCCTTTAGGTCGTGTGGCCTACAGACATTTGAGGGTATGTTTTCTGTTAAGACCTTTATGTATGTCTAATGTCATGTTTTCTTTTTTTCTGGCAGGGCGCGTCGCTGATGGAATCGCAGGTATGTTTTCTGTTAAGACCTTTGTGTATGTCTAATGTCATGTTTTCTTTTTTTCTGGCAGGGTGCGTCGCTGATGGAATCGCAGGTATGTTTTCTGTTAAGACCTTTGTGTATGTCTAATGTCATGTTTTCTTTTTTTCTGGCAGGGCGCGTCGCTGATGGAATCGCAGGTATGTTTTCTGTTAAGACCTTTGTGTATGTCTAATGTCATGTTTTCTTTTTTTTCTGGCAGGGCGCGTCGCTGATGGAATCGCAGGTATGTTTTCTGTTAAGACCTTTGTGTATGTCTAATGTCATGTTTTCTTTTTTCTGGCAGGGCGCGTCGCTGATGGAATCGCAGGTATGTTTTCTGTTAAGACCTTTGTGTATGTCTAATGTCATGTTTTCTTTTTTTCTGGCAGGGCGCGTCGCTGATGGAATCGCAGGTATGTTTTCTGTTAAGACCTTTGTGTATGTCTAATGTCATGTTTTCTTTTTTTCTGGCAGGGCGCGTCGCTGATGGAATCGCAGGTATGTTTTCTGTTAAGACCTTTGTGTATGTCTAATGTCATGTTTTCTTTTTTTCTGGCAGGGCGCGTCGCTGATGGAATCGCAGGTATGTTTTCTGTTAAGACCTTTGTGTATGTCTAATGATGCCTTTTTCTTTTTTTTCCTTTAGGTCGTGTGGCCTACAGACATTTGAGGGTATGTTTTCTGTTAAGACCTTTGTGTATGTCTAATGTCATGTTTTCTTTTTTTCTGGCAGGGCGCGTCGCTGATGGAATCGCAGGTATGTTTTCTGTCAAGACCTTTGTGTATGTCTAATGTCATGTTTTCTTTTTTTCTGGCAGGGCGCGTCGCTGATGGAATCGCAGGTATGTTTTCTGTCAAGACCTTTGTGTATGTCTAATGTCATGTTTTCTTTTTTTCTGGCAGGGCGCGTCGCTGTGGAATCGCAGGTATGTTTTCTGTTAAGACCTTTGTGTATTTCTAATGATGCCTTTTTCTTTTTTTTTCCTTTAGGTCGTGTGGCCTACAGACATTTGAGGGTATGTTTTCTGTTAAGACCTTTGTGTATGTCTAATGTCATGTTTTCTTTTTTTCTGGCAGGGCGCGTCGCTGATGGAATCGCAGGTATGTTTTCTGTTAAGACCTTTGTGTATGTCTAATGATGCCTTTTTCTTTTTTTTTCCTTTAGGTCGTGTGGCCTACAGACATTTGAGGGTATGTTTTCTGTTAAGACCTTTGTGTATGTCTAATGTCATGTTTTCTGGTATGTTTTCTGTTAAGACCTTTGTGTATGTCTAATGTCATGTTTTCTTTTTTTCTGGCAGGGCGCGTCGCTGATGGAATCGCAGGTATGTTTTCTGTTAAGACCTTTGTGTATGTCTAATGTCATGTTTTCCTTTTTTCTGGCAGGGCGCGTCGCTGATGGAATCGCAGGTATGCTTTCTGTTAAGACCTTTGTGTATGTCTAATGTCATGTTTTCTTTTTTTCTGGCAGGGCGCGTCGCTGATGGAATCGCAGGTATGTTTTCTGTTAAGACCTTTGTGTATGTCTAATGTCATGTTTTCTTTTTTTCTGGCAGGGCGCGTCGCTGATGGAATCGCAGGTATGTTTTCTGTTAAGACCTTTGTGTATGTCTAATGTCATGTTTTCTTTTTTTCTGGCAGGGCGCGTCGCTGATGGAATCGCAGGTATGTTTTCTGTTAAGACCTTTGTGTATGTCTAATGATGCCTTTTTCTTTTTTTTTCCTTTAGGTCGTGTGGCCTACAGACATTTGAGGGTATGTTTTCTGTTAAGACCTTTGTGTATGTCTAATGTCATGTTTTCTTTTTTTCTGGCAGGGCGCGTCGCTGATGGAATCGCAGGTATGTTTTCTGTTAAGACCTTTGTGTATGTCTAATGTCATGTTTTCTTTTTTTCTGGCAGGGTGCGTCGCTGATGGAATCGCAGGTATGTTTTCTGTTAAGACCTTTGTGTATGTCTAATGTCATGTTTTCTTTTTTTCTGGCAGGGCGCGTCGCTGATGGAATCGCAGGTATGTTTTCTGTTAAGACCTTTGTGTATGTCTAATGTCATGTTTTCTTTTTTTCTGGCAGGGCGCGTCGCTGATGGAATCGCAGGTATGTTTTCTGTTAAGACCTTTGTGTATGTCTAATGTCATGTTTTCTTTTTTTCTGGCAGGGCGCGTCGCTGATGGAATCGCAGGTATGTTTTCTGTTAAGACCTTTGTGTATGTCTAATGTCATGTTTTCTTTTTTTTCTGGCAGGGCGCGTCGCTGATGGAATCGCAGGTATGTTTTCTGTTAAGACCTTTGTGTATGTCTAATGTCATGTTTTCTTTTTTCTGGCAGGGCACGTCGCTGATGGAATCGCAGGTATGTTTTCTGTTAAGACCTTTGTGTATGTCTAATGATGCCTTTTTGTTTTTTTTTCCTTTAGGTCGTGTGGCCTACAGACATTTGAGGGTATGTTTTCTGTTAAGACCTTTGTGTATGTCTAATGTCATGTTTTCTTTTTTTCTGGCAGGGCGCATCGCTGATGGAATCGCAGGTATGTTTTCTGTTAAGACCTTTATGTATGTCTAATGTCATGTTTTCTTTTTTTCTGGCAGGGAGCGTCGGTGATGGAATCGCAGGTATGTTTTCTGTTAAGACCTTTGTGTATGTCTAATGTCATGTTTCCTTTTTTTCTGGCAGGGCGCGTCGCTGATGGAATCGCAGGTATGTTTTCTGTTAAGACCTTTGTGTATGTCTAATGATGCCTTTTTCTTTTTTTTTCCTTTAGGTCGTGTGGCCTACAGACATTTGAGGGTATGTTTTCTGTTAAGACCTTTATGTATGTCTAATGTCATGTTTTCTTTTTTTCTGGCAGGGCGCGTCGCTGATGGAATCGCAGGTATGTTTTCTGTTAAGACCTTTGTGTATGTCTAATGTCATGTTTTCTTTTTTTCTGGCAGGGCGCGTCGCTGATGGAATCGCAGGTATGTTTTCTGTTAAGACCTTTGTGTATGTCTAATGATGCCTTTTTCTTTTTTTTTTCTTTAGGTCGTGTGGCCTACAGACATTTGAGGGTATGTTTTCTGTTAAGACCTTTATGTATGTCTAATGTCATGTTTTCTTTTTTTCTGGCAGGGCGCGTCGCTGATGGAATCGCAGGTATGTTTTCTGTTAAGACCTTTGTGTATGTCTAATGTCATGTTTTCCTTTTTTCTGGCAGGGCGCGTCGCTGATGGAATCGCAGGTATGTTTTCTGTTAAGACCTTTGTGTATGTCTAATGTCATGTTTTCTTTTTTTCTGGCAGGGCGCGTCGCTGATGGAATCGCAGGTATGTTTTTTGTTAAGACCTTTGTGTATGTCTAATGTCATGTTTTCTTTTTTTCTGGCAGGGCGCGTCGCTGATGGAATCGCAGGTATGTTTTCTGTTAAGACCTTTGTGTATGTCTAATGTCATGTTTTCTTTTTTTCTGGCAGGGCGCGTCGCTGATGGAATCGCAGGTATGTTTTCTGTTAAGACCTTTGTGTATGTCTAATGTCATGTTTTCTTTTTTTCTGGCAGGGCGCGTCGCTGATGGAATCGCAGGTATGTTTTCTGTTAAGACCTTTGTGTATGTCTAATGTCATGTTTTCTTTTTTTCTGGCAGGGCGCGTCACTGATGGAATCGCAGGTATGTTTTCTGTTAAGACCTTTGTGTATGTCTAATGTCATGTTTTCTTTTTTTCTGGCAGGGCGCGTCGCTGATGGAATCGCAGGTATGTTTTCTGTCAAGACCTTTGTGTATGTCTAATGTCATGTTTTCTTTTTTTCTGGCAGGGCGCGTCACTGATGGAATCGCAGGTATGTTTTCTGTCAAGACCTTTGTGTATGTCTAATGTCATGTTTTCTTTTTTTCTGGCAGGGCGCGTCGCTGTGGAATCGCAGGTATGTTTTCTGTTAAGACCTTTGTGTATTTCTAATGATGCCTTTTTCTTTTTTTTTCCTTTAGGTCGTGTGGCCTACAGACATTTGAGGGTATGTTTTCTGTTAAGACCTTTGTGTATGTCTAATGTCATGTTTTCTTTTTTTCTGGCAGGGCGCTTCGCTGATGGAATCGCAGGTATGTTTTCTGTTAAGACCTTTGTGTATGTCTAATGTTATGTTTTCTTTTTTTCTGGCAGGGCGCGTTGCTGAAGGAATCGCAGGTATATTTTCTGTTAAGACCTTTGTGTATGTCTAATGTCATGTTTTCTTTTTTTCTGGCAGGGCGCGTCGCTGATGGAATCCCAGGTATGTTTTCTGTTAAGACCTTTGTGTATGTCTAATGTCATGTTTTCCTTTTTTCTGGCAGGGCGCGTCGCTGATGGAATCGCAGGTATGTTTTCTGTTAAGACCTTTGTGTATGTCTAATGTCATGTTTTCTTTTTTTCTGGCAGGGCGCGTCGCTGATGGAATCGCAGGTATGTTTTCTGTTAAGACCTTTGTGTATGTCTAATGTCATGTTTTCTTTTTTTCTGGCAGGGCGCGTCGCTGATGGAATCGCAGGTATGTTTTCTGTTAAGACCTTTGTGTATGTCTAATGTCATGTTTTCTTTTTTTCTGGCAGGGCGCGTCGCTGATGGAATCGCAGGTATGTTTTCTGTTAAGACCTTTGTGTATGTCTAATGATGCCTTTTTCTTTTTTTTTCCTTTAGGTCGTGTGGCCTACAGACATTTGAGGGTATGTTTTCTGTTAAGACCTTTATGTATGTCTAATGTCATGTTTTCTTTTTTTCTGGCAGGGCGCGTCGCTGATGGAATCGCAGGTATGTTTTCTGTTAAGACCTTTGTGTATGTCTAATGTCATGTTTTCTTTTTTTCTGGCAGGGTGCGTCGCTGATGGAATCGCAGGTATGTTTTCTGTTAAGACCTTTGTGTATGTCTAATGTCATGTTTTCTTTTTTTCTGGCAGGGCGCGTCGCTGATGGAATCGCAGGTATGTTTTCTGTTAAGACCTTTGTGTATGTCTAATGTCATGTTTTCTTTTTTTTCTGGCAGGGCGCGTCGCTGATGGAATCGCAGGTATGTTTTCTGTTAAGACCTTTGTGTATGTCTAATGTCATGTTTTCTTTTTTCTGGCAGGGCGCGTCGCTGATGGAATCGCAGGTATGTTTTCTGTTAAGACCTTTGTGTATGTCTAATGTCATGTTTTCTTTTTTTCTGGCAGGGCGCGTCGCTGATGGAATCGCAGGTATGTTTTCTGTTAAGACCTTTGTGTATGTCTAATGTCATGTTTTCTTTTTTTCTGGCAGGGCGCGTCGCTGATGGAATCGCAGGTATGTTTTCTGTTAAGACCTTTGTGTATGTCTAATGTCATGTTTTCTTTTTTTCTGGCAGGGCGCGTCGCTGATGGAATCGCAGGTATGTTTTCTGTTAAGACCTTTGTGTATGTCTAATGATGCCTTTTTCTTTTTTTTCCTTTAGGTCGTGTGGCCTACAGACATTTGAGGGTATGTTTTCTGTTAAGACCTTTGTGTATGTCTAATGTCATGTTTTCTTTTTTTCTGGCAGGGCGCGTCGCTGATGGAATCGCAGGTATGTTTTCTGTCAAGACCTTTGTGTATGTCTAATGTCATGTTTTCTTTTTTTCTGGCAGGGCGCGTCGCTGATGGAATCGCAGGTATGTTTTCTGTCAAGACCTTTGTGTATGTCTAATGTCATGTTTTCTTTTTTTCTGGCAGGGCGCGTCGCTGTGGAATCGCAGGTATGTTTTCTGTTAAGACCTTTGTGTATTTCTAATGATGCCTTTTTCTTTTTTTTTCCTTTAGGTCGTGTGGCCTACAGACATTTGAGGGTATGTTTTCTGTTAAGACCTTTGTGTATGTCTAATGTCATGTTTTCTTTTTTTCTGGCAGGGCGCGTCGCTGATGGAATCGCAGGTATGTTTTCTGTTAAGACCTTTGTGTATGTCTAATGATGCCTTTTTCTTTTTTTTTCCTTTAGGTCGTGTGGCCTACAGACATTTGAGGGTATGTTTTCTGTTAAGACCTTTGTGTATGTCTAATGTCATGTTTTCTGGTATGTTTTCTGTTAAGACCTTTGTGTATGTCTAATGTCATGTTTTCTTTTTTTCTGGCAGGGCGCGTCGCTGATGGAATCGCAGGTATGTTTTCTGTTAAGACCTTTGTGTATGTCTAATGTCATGTTTTCCTTTTTTCTGGCAGGGCGCGTCGCTGATGGAATCGCAGGTATGCTTTCTGTTAAGACCTTTGTGTATGTCTAATGTCATGTTTTCTTTTTTTCTGGCAGGGCGCGTCGCTGATGGAATCGCAGGTATGTTTTCTGTTAAGACCTTTGTGTATGTCTAATGTCATGTTTTCTTTTTTTCTGGCAGGGCGCGTCGCTGATGGAATCGCAGGTATGTTTTCTGTTAAGACCTTTGTGTATGTCTAATGTCATGTTTTCTTTTTTTCTGGCAGGGCGCGTCGCTGATGGAATCGCAGGTATGTTTTCTGTTAAGACCTTTGTGTATGTCTAATGATGCCTTTTTCTTTTTTTTTCCTTTAGGTCGTGTGGCCTACAGACATTTGAGGGTATGTTTTCTGTTAAGACCTTTGTGTATGTCTAATGTCATGTTTTCTTTTTTTCTGGCAGGGCGCGTCGCTGATGGAATCGCAGGTATGTTTTCTGTTAAGACCTTTGTGTATGTCTAATGTCATGTTTTCTTTTTTTCTGGCAGGGTGCGTCGCTGATGGAATCGCAGGTATGTTTTCTGTTAAGACCTTTGTGTATGTCTAATGTCATGTTTTCTTTTTTTCTGGCAGGGCGCGTCGCTGATGGAATCGCAGGTATGTTTTCTGTTAAGACCTTTGTGTATGTCTAATGTCATGTTTTCTTTTTTTCTGGCAGGGCGCGTCGCTGATGGAATCGCAGGTATGTTTTCTGTTAAGACCTTTGTGTATGTCTAATGTCATGTTTTCTTTTTTTCTGGCAGGGCGCGTCGCTGATGGAATCGCAGGTATGTTTTCTGTTAAGACCTTTGTGTATGTCTAATGTCATGTTTTCTTTTTTTTCTGGCAGGGCGCGTCGCTGATGGAATCGCAGGTATGTTTTCTGTTAAGACCTTTGTGTATGTCTAATGTCATGTTTTCTTTTTTCTGGCAGGGCACGTCGCTGATGGAATCGCAGGTATGTTTTCTGTTAAGACCTTTGTGTATGTCTAATGATGCCTTTTTGTTTTTTTTTCCTTTAGGTCGTGTGGCCTACAGACATTTGAGGGTATGTTTTCTGTTAAGACCTTTGTGTATGTCTAATGTCATGTTTTCTTTTTTTCTGGCAGGGCGCATCGCTGATGGAATCGCAGGTATGTTTTCTGTTAAGACCTTTATGTATGTCTAATGTCATGTTTTCTTTTTTTCTGGCAGGGAGCGTCGGTGATGGAATCGCAGGTATGTTTTCTGTTAAGACCTTTGTGTATGTCTAATGTCATGTTTCCTTTTTTTCTGGCAGGGCGCGTCGCTGATGGAATCGCAGGTATGTTTTCTGTTAAGACCTTTGTGTATGTCTAATGATGCCTTTTTCTTTTTTTTTCCTTTAGGTCGTGTGGCCTACAGACATTTGAGGGTATGTTTTCTGTTAAGACCTTTATGTATGTCTAATGTCATGTTTTCTTTTTTTCTGGCAGGGCGCGTCGCTGATGGAATCGCAGGTATGTTTTCTGTTAAGACCTTTGTGTATGTCTAATGTCATGTTTTCTTTTTTTCTGGCAGGGCGCGTCGCTGATGGAATCGCAGGTATGTTTTCTGTTAAGACCTTTGTGTATGTCTAATGATGCCTTTTTCTTTTTTTTTTCTTTAGGTCGTGTGGCCTACAGACATTTGAGGGTATGTTTTCTGTTAAGACCTTTATGTATGTCTAATGTCATGTTTTCTTTTTTTCTGGCAGGGCGCGTCGCTGATGGAATCGCAGGTATGTTTTCTGTTAAGACCTTTGTGTATGTCTAATGTCATGTTTTCCTTTTTTCTGGCAGGGCGCGTCGCTGATGGAATCGCAGGTATGTTTTCTGTTAAGACCTTTGTGTATGTCTAATGTCATGTTTTCTTTTTTTCTGGCAGGGCGCGTCGCTGATGGAATCGCAGGTATGTTTTTTGTTAAGACCTTTGTGTATGTCTAATGTCATGTTTTCTTTTTTTCTGGCAGGGCGCGTCGCTGATGGAATCGCAGGTATGTTTTCTGTTAAGACCTTTGTGTATGTCTAATGTCATGTTTTCTTTTTTTCTGGCAGGGCGCGTCGCTGATGGAATCGCAGGTATGTTTTCTGTTAAGACCTTTGTGTATGTCTAATGTCATGTTTTCTTTTTTTCTGGCAGGGCGCGTCGCTGATGGAATCGCAGGTATGTTTTCTGTTAAGACCTTTGTGTATGTCTAATGTCATGTTTTCTTTTTTTCTGGCAGGGCGCGTCACTGATGGAATCGCAGGTATGTTTTCTGTTAAGACCTTTGTGTATGTCTAATGTCATGTTTTCTTTTTTTCTGGCAGGGCGCGTCGCTGATGGAATCGCAGGTATGTTTTCTGTCAAGACCTTTGTGTATGTCTAATGTCATGTTTTCTTTTTTTCTGGCAGGGCGCGTCACTGATGGAATCGCAGGTATGTTTTCTGTCAAGACCTTTGTGTATGTCTAATGTCATGTTTTCTTTTTTTCTGGCAGGGCGCGTCGCTGTGGAATCGCAGGTATGTTTTCTGTTAAGACCTTTGTGTATTTCTAATGATGCCTTTTTCTTTTTTTTTCCTTTAGGTCGTGTGGCCTACAGACATTTGAGGGTATGTTTTCTGTTAAGACCTTTGTGTATGTCTAATGTCATGTTTTCTTTTTTTCTGGCAGGGCGCTTCGCTGATGGAATCGCAGGTATGTTTTCTGTTAAGACCTTTGTGTATGTCTAATGTTATGTTTTCTTTTTTTCTGGCAGGGCGCGTTGCTGAAGGAATCGCAGGTATATTTTCTGTTAAGACCTTTGTGTATGTCTAATGTCATGTTTTCTTTTTTTCTGGCAGGGCGCGTCGCTGATGGAATCCCAGGTATGTTTTCTGTTAAGACCTTTGTGTATGTCTAATGTCATGTTTTCCTTTTTTCTGGCAGGGCGCGTCGCTGATGGAATCGCAGGTATGTTTTCTGTTAAGACCTTTGTGTATGTCTAATGTCATGTTTTCTTTTTTTCTGGCAGGGCGCGTCGCTGATGGAATCGCAGGTATGTTTTCTGTTAAGACCTTTGTGTATGTCTAATGTCATGTTTTCTTTTTTTCTGGCAGGGCGCGTCGCTGATGGAATCGCAGGTATGTTTTCTGTTAAGACCTTTGTGTATGTCTAATGTCATGTTTTCTTTTTTTCTGGCAGGGCGCGTCGCTGATGGAATCGCAGGTATGTTTTCTGTTAAGACCTTTGTGTATGTCTAATGATGCCTTTTTCTTTTTTTTTCCTTTAGGTCGTGTGGCCTACAGACATTTGAGGGTATGTTTTCTGTTAAGACCTTTATGTATGTCTAATGTCATGTTTTCTTTTTTTCTGGCAGGGCGCGTCGCTGATGGAATCGCAGGTATGTTTTCTGTTAAGACCTTTGTGTATGTCTAATGTCATGTTTTCTTTTTTTCTGGCAGGGTGCGTCGCTGATGGAATCGCAGGTATGTTTTCTGTTAAGACCTTTGTGTATGTCTAATGTCATGTTTTCTTTTTTTCTGGCAGGGCGCGTCGCTGATGGAATCGCAGGTATGTTTTCTGTTAAGACCTTTGTGTATGTCTAATGTCATGTTTTCTTTTTTTTCTGGCAGGGCGCGTCGCTGATGGAATCGCAGGTATGTTTTCTGTTAAGACCTTTGTGTATGTCTAATGTCATGTTTTCTTTTTTCTGGCAGGGCGCGTCGCTGATGGAATCGCAGGTATGTTTTCTGTTAAGACCTTTGTGTATGTCTAATGTCATGTTTTCTTTTTTTCTGGCAGGGCGCGTCGCTGATGGAATCGCAGGTATGTTTTCTGTTAAGACCTTTGTGTATGTCTAATGTCATGTTTTCTTTTTTTCTGGCAGGGCGCGTCGCTGATGGAATCGCAGGTATGTTTTCTGTTAAGACCTTTGTGTATGTCTAATGTCATGTTTTCTTTTTTTCTGGCAGGGCGCGTCGCTGATGGAATCGCAGGTATGTTTTCTGTTAAGACCTTTGTGTATGTCTAATGATGCCTTTTTCTTTTTTTTCCTTTAGGTCGTGTGGCCTACAGACATTTGAGGGTATGTTTTCTGTTAAGACCTTTGTGTATGTCTAATGTCATGTTTTCTTTTTTTCTGGCAGGGCGCGTCGCTGATGGAATCGCAGGTATGTTTTCTGTCAAGACCTTTGTGTATGTCTAATGTCATGTTTTCTTTTTTTCTGGCAGGGCGCGTCGCTGATGGAATCGCAGGTATGTTTTCTGTCAAGACCTTTGTGTATGTCTAATGTCATGTTTTCTTTTTTTCTGGCAGGGCGCGTCGCTGTGGAATCGCAGGTATGTTTTCTGTTAAGACCTTTGTGTATTTCTAATGATGCCTTTTTCTTTTTTTTTCCTTTAGGTCGTGTGGCCTACAGACATTTGAGGGTATGTTTTCTGTTAAGACCTTTGTGTATGTCTAATGTCATGTTTTCTTTTTTTCTGGCAGGGCGCGTCGCTGATGGAATCGCAGGTATGTTTTCTGTTAAGACCTTTGTGTATGTCTAATGATGCCTTTTTCTTTTTTTTTCCTTTAGGTCGTGTGGCCTACAGACATTTGAGGGTATGTTTTCTGTTAAGACCTTTGTGTATGTCTAATGTCATGTTTTCTTTTTTTCTGGCAGGGCGCTTCGCTGATGGAATCGCAGGTATGTTTTCTGTTAAGACCTTTTTGTATGTCTAATGTTATGTTTTCTTTTTTTCTGGCAGGGCGCGTTGCTGATGGAATCGCAGGTATGTTTTCTGTTAAGACCTTTGTGTATGTCTAATGTCATGTTTTCTTTTTTTTCTGGCAGGGCGCGTCGCTGATGGAATTGCAGGTATGTTTTCTGTTAAGACCTTTGTGTATGTCTAATGTCATGTTTTCCTTTTTTCTGGCAGGGCGCGTCGCTGATGGAATCGCAGGTATGTTTTCTGTTAAGACCTTTGTGTATGTCTAATGTCATGTTTTCTTTTTTTCTGGCAGGGCGCGTCGCTGATGGAATCGCAGGTATGTTTTCTGTTAAGACCTTTGTGTATGTCTAATGTCATGTTTTCTTTTTTTCTGGCAGGGCGCGTCGCTGATGGAATCGCAGGTATGTTTTCTGTTAAGACCTTTGTGTATGTCTAATGTCATGTTTTCTTTTTTTCTGGCAGGGCGCGTCGCTGATGGAATCGCAGGTATGTTTTCTGTTAAGACCTTTGTGTATGTCTAATGTCATGTTTTCTTTTTTTCTGGCAGGGCGCGTCGCTGATGGAATCGCAGGTATGTTTTCTGTTAAGACCTTTGTGTATGTCTAATGTCATGTTTTCTTTTTTTCTGGCAGGGCGCGTCGCTGATGGAATCGCAGGTATGTTTTCTGTTAAGACCTTTGTGTATGTCTAATGATGCCTTTTTCTTTTTTTTTCCTTTAGGTCGTGTGGCCTACAGACATTTGAGGGTATGTTTTCTGTTAAGACCTTTATGTATGTCTAATGTCATGTTTTCTTTTTTTCTGGCAGGGCGCGTCGCTGATGGAATCGCAGGTATGTTTTCTGTTAAGACCTTTGTGTATGTCTAATGTCATGTTTTCTTTTTTTCTGGCAGGGCGCGTCGCTGATGGAATCGCAGGTATGTTTTCTGTGAAGACCTTTGTGTATGTCTAATGTCATGTTTTCTTTTTTTTCTGGCAGGGCGCGTCGCTGATGGAATCGCAGGTATGTTTTCTGTTAAGACCTTTGTGTATGTCTAATGTCATGTTTTCTTTTTTCTGGCAGGGCGCGTCGCTGATGGAATCGCAGGTATGTTTTCTGTTAAGACCTTTGTGTATGTCTAATGATGCCTTTTTCTTTTTTTTTCCTTTAGGTCGTGTGGCCTACAGACATTTGAGGGTATGTTTTCTGTTAAGACCTTTGTGTATGTCTAATGTCATGTTTTCTTTTTTTCTGGCAGGGCGCGTCGCTGATGGAATCGCAGGTATGTTTTCTGTTAAGACCTTTGTGTATGTCTAATGTCATGTTTTCTTTTTTTCTGGCAGGGTGCGTCGCTGATGGAATCGCAGGTATGTTTTCTGTTAAGACCTTTGTGTATGTCTAATGTCATGTTTTCTTTTTTTCTGGCAGTGCGCGTCGCTGATGGAATCGCAGGTATGTTTTCTGTTAAGACCTTTGTGTATGTCTAATGTCATGTTTTCTTTTTTTCTGGCAGGGCGCGTCGCTGATGGAATCGCAGGTATGTTTTCTGTTAAGACCTTTGTGTATGTCTAATGTCATGTTTTCTTTTTTTCTGGCAGGGCGCGTCGCTGATGGAATCGCAGGTATGTTTTCTGTTAAGACCTTTGTGTATGTCTAATGTCATGTTTTCTTTTTTTCTGGCAGGGCGCGTCGCTGATGGAATCGCAGGTATGTTTTCTGTTCAGACCTTTGTGTATGTCTAATGTCATGTTTTCTTTTTTTCTGGCAGGGCGCGTCGCTGATGGAATCGCAGGTATGTTTTCTGTTAAGACCTTTGTGTATGTCTAATGTCATGTTTTCTTTTTTTTCTGGCAGGGCGCGTCGCTGATGGAATCGCAGGTATGTTTTCTGTTAAGACCTTTATGTATGTCTAATGTCATGTTTTCTTTTTTTCTGGCAGGGCGCGTCGCTGATGGAATCGCAGGTATGTTTTCTGTTAAGACCTTTGTGTATGTCTAATGTCATGTTTTCTTTTTTTCTGGCAGGGCGCGTCGCTGATGGAATCGCAGGTATGTTTTCTGTTAAGACCTTTGTGTATGTCTAATGTCATGTTTTCTTTTTTTTCTGGCAGGGCGCGTCGCTGATGGAATCGCAGGTATGTTTTCTGTTAAGACCTTTGTGTATGTCTAATGTCATGTTTTCTTTTTTCTGGCAGGGCACGTCGCTGATGGAATCGCAGGTATGTTTTCTGTTAAGACCTTTGTGTATGTCTAATGATGCCTTTTTGTTTTTTTTTCCTTTAGGTCGTGTGGCCTACAGACATTTGAGGGTATGTTTTCTGTTAAGACCTTTGTGTATGTCTAATGTCATGTTTTCTTTTTTTCTGGCAGGGCGCATCGCTGATGGAATCGCAGGTATGTTTTCTGTTAAGACCTTTATGTATGTCTAATGTCATGTTTTCTTTTTTTCTGGCAGGGAGCGTCGGTGATGGAATCGCAGGTATGTTTTCTGTTAAGACCTTTGTGTATGTCTAATGTCATGTTTTCTTTTTTTTCTGGCAGGGCGCGTCGCTGATGGAATCGCAGGTATGTTTTCTGTTAAGACCTTTGTGTATGTCTAATGTCATGTTTTCTTTTTTCTGGCAGGGCGCGTCGCTGATGGAATCGCAGGTATGTTTTCTGTTAAGACCTTTGTGTATGTCTAATGATGCCTTTTTCTTTTTTTTTCCTTTAGGTCGTGTGGCCTACAGACATTTGAGGGTATGTTTTCTGTTAAGACCTTTGTGTATGTCTAATGTCATGTTTTCTTTTTTTCTGGCAGGGCGCGTCGCTGATGGAATCGCAGGTATGTTTTCTGTTAAGACCTTTGTGTATGTCTAATGTCATGTTTTCTTTTTTTCTGGCAGGGCGCGTCGCTGATGGAATCGCAGGTATGTTTTCTGTTAAGACCTTTGTGTATGTCTAATGTCATGTTTTCTTTTTTTCTGGCAGGGCGCGTCGCTGATGGAATCGCAGGTATGTTTTCTGTTAAGACCTTTGTGTATGTCTAATGTCATGTTTTCTTTTTTTCTGGCAGGGCGCGTCGCTGATGGAATCGCAGGTATGTTTTCTGTTAAGACCTTTGTGTATGTCTAATGTCATGTTTTCTTTTTTTTCTGGCAGGGCGCGTCGCTGATGGAATCGCAGGTATGTTTTCTGTTAAGACCTTTGTGTATGTCTAATGTCATGTTTTCTTTTTTCTGGCAGGGCACGTCGCTGATGGAATCGCAGGTATGTTTTCTGTTAAGACCTTTGTGTATGTCTAATGATGCCTTTTTGTTTTTTTTTCCTTTAGGTCGTGTGGCCTACAGACATTTGAGGGTATGTTTTCTGTTAAGACCTTTGTGTATGTCTAATGTCATGTTTTCTTTTTTTCTGGCAGGGCGCGTCGCTGATGGAATCGCAGGTATGTTTTCTGTTAAGACCTTTATGTATGTCTAATGTCATGTTTTCTTTTTTTCTGGCAGGGAGCGTCGGTGATGGAATCGCAGGTATGTTTTCTGTTAAGACCTTTGTGTATGTCTAATGTCATGTTTCCTTTTTTTCTGGCAGGGCGCGTCGCTGATGGAATCGCAGGTATGTTTTCTGTTAAGACCTTTGTGTATGTCTAATGATGCCTTTTTCTTTTTTTTTCCTTTAGGTCGTGTGGCCTACAGACATTTGAGGGTATGTTTTCTGTTAAGACCTTTATGTATGTCTAATGTCATGTTTTCTTTTTTTCTGGCAGGGCGCGTCGCTGATGGAATCGCAGGTATGTTTTCTGTTAAGACCTTTGTGTATGTCTAATGTCATGTTTTCTTTTTTTCTGGCAGGGCGCGTCGCTGATGGAATCGCAGGTATGTTTTCTTTTAAGACCTTTGTGTATGTCTAATGATGCCTTTTTCTTTTTTTTTCCTTTAGGTCGTGTGGCCTACAGACATTTGAGGGTATGTTTTCTGTTAAGACCTTTATGTATGTCTAATGTCATGTTTTCTTTTTTTCTGGCAGGGCGCGTCGCTGATGGAATCGCAGGTATGTTTTCTGTTAAGACCTTTGTGTATGTCTAATGTCATGTTTTCCTTTTTTCTGGCAGGGCGCGTCGCTGATGGAATCGCAGGTATGTTTTCTGTTAAGACCTTTGTGTATGTCTAATGTCATGTTTTCTTTTTTTCTGGCAGGGCGCGTCGCTGATGGAATCGCAGGTATGTTTTTTGTTAAGACCTTTGTGTATGTCTAATGTCATGTTTTCTTTTTTTCTGGCAGGGCGCGTCGCTGATGGAATCGCAGGTATGTTTTCTGTTAAGACCTTTGTGTATGTCTAATGTCATGTTTTCTTTTTTTCTGGCAGGGCGCGTCGCTGATGGAATCGCAGGTATGTTTTCTGTTAAGACCTTTGTGTATGTCTAATGTCATGTTTTCTTTTTTTCTGGCAGGGCGCGTCGCTGATGGAATCGCAGGTATGTTTTCTGTTAAGACCTTTGTGTATGTCTAATGTCATGTTTTCTTTTTTTCTGGCAGGGCGCGTCACTGATGGAATCGCAGGTATGTTTTCTGTTAAGACCTTTGTGTATGTCTAATGTCATGTTTTCTTTTTTTCTGGCAGGGCGCGTCGCTGATGGAATCGCAGGTATGTTTTCTGTCAAGACCTTTGTGTATGTCTAATGTCATGTTTTCTTTTTTTCTGGCAGGGCGCGTCACTGATGGAATCGCAGGTATGTTTTCTGTCAAGACCTTTGTGTATGTCTAATGTCATGTTTTCTTTTTTTCTGGCAGGGCGCGTCGCTGTGGAATCGCAGGTATGTTTTCTGTTAAGACCTTTGTGTATTTCTAATGATGCCTTTTTCTTTTTTTTTCCTTTAGGTCGTGTGGCCTACAGACATTTGAGGGTATGTTTTCTGTTAAGACCTTTGTGTATGTCTAATGTCATGTTTTCTTTTTTTCTGGCAGGGCGCTTCGCTGATGGAATCGCAGGTATGTTTTCTGTTAAGACCTTTGTGTATGTCTAATGTTATGTTTTCTTTTTTTCTGGCAGGGCGCGTTGCTGATGGAATCGCAGGTATATTTTCTGTTAAGACCTTTGTGTATGTCTAATGTCATGTTTTCTTTTTTTCTGGCAGGGCGCGTCGCTGATGGAATCGCAGGTATGTTTTCTGTTAAGACCTTTGTGTATGTCTAATGTCATGTTTTCCTTTTTTCTGGCAGGGCGCGTCGCTGATGGAATCGCAGGTATGCTTTCTGTTAAGACCTTTGTGTATGTCTAATGTCATGTTTTCTTTTTTTCTGGCAGGGCGCGTCGCTGATGGAATCGCAGGTATGTTTTCTGTTAAGACCTTTGTGTATGTCTAATGTCATGTTTTCTTTTTTTCTGGCAGGGCGCGTCGCTGATGGAATCGCAGGTATGTTTTCTGTTAAGACCTTTGTGTATGTCTAATGTCATGTTTTCTTTTTTTCTGGCAGGGCGCGTCGCTGATGGAATCGCAGGTATGTTTTCTGTTAAGACCTTTGTGTATGTCTAATGATGCCTTTTTCTTTTTTTTTCCTTTAGGTCGTGTGGCCTACAGACATTTGAGGGTATGTTTTCTGTTAAGACCTTTGTGTATGTCTAATGTCATGTTTTCTTTTTTTCTGGCAGGGCGCGTCGCTGATGGAATCGCAGGTATGTTTTCTGTTAAGACCTTTGTGTATGTCTAATGTCATGTTTTCTTTTTTTCTGGCAGGGTGCGTCGCTGATGGAATCGCAGGTATGTTTTCTGTTAAGACCTTTGTGTATGTCTAATGTCATGTTTTCTTTTTTTCTGGCAGGGCGCGTCGCTGATGGAATCGCAGGTATGTTTTCTGTTAAGACCTTTGTGTATGTCTAATGTCATGTTTTCTTTTTTTCTGGCAGGGCGCGTCGCTGATGGAATCGCAGGTATGTTTTCTGTTAAGACCTTTGTGTATGTCTAATGTCATGTTTTCTTTTTTTCTGGCAGGGCGCGTCGCTGATGGAATCGCAGGTATGTTTTCTGTTAAGACCTTTGTGTATGTCTAATGTCATGTTTTCTTTTTTTTCTGGCAGGGCGCGTCGCTGATGGAATCGCAGGTATGTTTTCTGTTAAGACCTTTGTGTATGTCTAATGTCATGTTTTCTTTTTTCTGGCAGGGCACGTCGCTGATGGAATCGCAGGTATGTTTTCTGTTAAGACCTTTGTGTATGTCTAATGATGCCTTTTTGTTTTTTTTTCCTTTAGGTCGTGTGGCCTACAGACATTTGAGGGTATGTTTTCTGTTAAGACCTTTGTGTATGTCTAATGTCATGTTTTCTTTTTTTCTGGCAGGGCGCATCGCTGATGGAATCGCAGGTATGTTTTCTGTTAAGACCTTTATGTATGTCTAATGTCATGTTTTCTTTTTTTCTGGCAGGGAGCGTCGGTGATGGAATCGCAGGTATGTTTTCTGTTAAGACCTTTGTGTATGTCTAATGTCATGTTTCCTTTTTTTCTGGCAGGGCGCGTCGCTGATGGAATCGCAGGTATGTTTTCTGTTAAGACCTTTGTGTATGTCTAATGATGCCTTTTTCTTTTTTTTTCCTTTAGGTCGTGTGGCCTACAGACATTTGAGGGTATGTTTTCTGTTAAGACCTTTATGTATGTCTAATGTCATGTTTTCTTTTTTTCTGGCAGGGCGCGTCGCTGATGGAATCGCAGGTATGTTTTCTGTTAAGACCTTTGTGTATGTCTAATGTCATGTTTTCTTTTTTTCTGGCAGGGCGCGTCGCTGATGGAATCGCAGGTATGTTTTCTGTTAAGACCTTTGTGTATGTCTAATGATGCCTTTTTCTTTTTTTTTCCTTTAGGTCGTGTGGCCTACAGACATTTGAGGGTATGTTTTCTGTTAAGACCTTTATGTATGTCTAATGTCATGTTTTCTTTTTTTCTGGCAGGGCGCGTCGCTGATGGAATCGCAGGTATGTTTTCTGTTAAGACCTTTGTGTATGTCTAATGTCATGTTTTCCTTTTTTCTGGCAGGGCGCGTCGCTGATGGAATCGCAGGTATGTTTTCTGTTAAGACCTTTGTGAATGTCTAATGTCATGTTTTCTTTTTTTCTGGCAGGGCGCGTCGCTGATGGAATCGCAGGTATGTTTTCTGTTAAGACCTTTGTGTATGTCTAATGTCATGTTTTCTTTTTTTCTGGCAGGGCGCGTCGCTGATGGAATCGCAGGTATGTTTTCTGTTAAGACCTTTGTGTATGTCTAATGTCATGTTTTCTTTTTTTCTGGCAGGGCGCGTCGCTGATGGAATCGCAGGTATGTTTTCTGTTAAGACCTTTGTGTATGTCTAATGTCATGTTTTCTTTTTTTCTGGCAGGGCGCGTCACTGATGGAATCGCAGGTATGTTTTCTGTTAAGACCTTTGTGTATGTCTAATGTCATGTTTTCTTTTTTTCTGGCAGGGCGCGTCGCTGATGGAATCGCAGGTATGTTTTCTGTCAAGACCTTTGTGTATGTCTAATGTCATGTTTTCTTTTTTTCTGGCAGGGCGCGTCACTGATGGAATCGCAGGTATGTTTTCTGTCAAGACCTTTGTGTATGTCTAATGTCATGTTTTCTTTTTTTCTGGCAGGGCGCGTCGCTGTGGAATCGCAGGTATGTTTTCTGTTAAGACCTTTGTGTATTTCTAATGATGCCTTTTTCTTTTTTTTTCCTTTAGGTCGTGTGGCCTACAGACATTTGAGGGTATGTTTTCTGTTAAGACCTTTGTGTATGTCTAATGTCATGTTTTCTTTTTTTCTGGCAGGGCGCTTCGCTGATGGAATCGCAGGTATGTTTTCTGTTAAGACCTTTGTGTATGTCTAATGTCATGTTTTCTTTTTTTCTGGCAGGGCGCGTCACTGATGGAATCGCAGGTATGTTTTCTGTTAAGACCTTTGTGTATGTCTAATGTCATGTTTTCTTTTTTTCTGGCAGGGCGCGTCGCTGATGGAATCGCAGGTATGTTTTCTGTCAAGACCTTTGTGTATGTCTAATGTCATGTTTTCTTTTTTTCTGGCAGGGCGCGTCACTGATGGAATCGCAGGTATGTTTTCTGTCAAGACCTTTGTGTATGTCTAATGTCATGTTTTCTTTTTTTCTGGCAGGGCGCGTCGCTGTGGAATCGCAGGTATGTTTTCTGTTAAGACCTTTGTGTATTTCTAATGATGCCTTTTTCTTTTTTTTTCCTTTAGGTCGTGTGGCCTACAGACATTTGAGGGTATGTTTTCTGTTAAGACCTTTGTGTATGTCTAATGTCATGTTTTCTTTTTTTCTGGCAGGGCGCTTCGCTGATGGAATCGCAGGTATGTTTTCTGTTAAGACCTTTGTGTATGTCTAATGTTATGTTTTCTTTTTTTCTGGCAGGGCGCGTTGCTGAAGGAATCGCAGGTATATTTTCTGTTAAGACCTTTGTGTATGTCTAATGTCATGTTTTCTTTTTTTCTGGCAGGGCGCGTCGCTGATGGAATCGCAGGTATGTTTTCTGTTAAGACCTTTGTGTATGTCTAATGATGCCTTTTTCTTTTTTTTTCCTTTAGGTCGTGTGGCCTACAGACATTTGAGGGTATGTTTTCTGTTAAGACCTTTGTGTATGTCTAATGTCATGTTTTCCTTTTTTCTGGCAGGGCGCGTCGCTGATGGAATCGCAGGTATGTTTTCTGTTAAGACCTTTGTGTATGTCTAATGTCATGTTTTCTGGTATGTTTTCTGTTAAGACCTTTGTGTATGTCTAATGTCATGTTTTCTTTTTTTCTGGCAGGGCGCGTCGCTGATGGAATCGCAGGTATGTTTTCTGTTAAGACCTTTGTGTATGTCTAATGTCATGTTTTCCTTTTTTCTGGCAGGGCGCGTCGCTGATGGAATCGCAGGTATGCTTTCTGTTAAGACCTTTGTGTATGTCTAATGTCATGTTTTCTTTTTTTCTGGCAGGGCGCGTCGCTGATGGAATCGCAGGTATGTTTTCTGTTAAGACCTTTGTGTATGTCTAATGTCATGTTTTCTTTTTTTCTGGCAGGGCGCGTCGCTGATGGAATCGCAGGTATGTTTTCTGTTAAGACCTTTGTGTATGTCTAATGTCATGTTTTCTTTTTTTCTGGCAGGGCGCGTCGCTGATGGAATCGCAGGTATGTTTTCTGTTAAGACCTTTGTGTATGTCTAATGATGCCTTTTTCTTTTTTTTTCCTTTAGGTCGTGTGGCCTACAGACATTTGAGGGTATGTTTTCTGTTAAGACCTTTGTGTATGTCTAATGTCATGTTTTCTTTTTTTCTGGCAGGGCGCGTCGCTGATGGAATCGCAGGTATGTTTTCTGTTAAGACCTTTGTGTATGTCTAATGTCATGTTTTCTTTTTTTCTGGCAGGGTGCGTCGCTGATGGAATCGCAGGTATGTTTTCTGTTAAGACCTTTGTGTATGTCTAATGTCATGTTTTCTTTTTTTCTGGCAGGGCGCGTCGCTGATGGAATCGCAGGTATGTTTTCTGTTAAGACCTTTGTGTATGTCTAATGTCATGTTTTCTTTTTTTCTGGCAGGGCGCGTCGCTGATGGAATCGCAGGTATGTTTTCTGTTAAGACCTTTGTGTATGTCTAATGTCATGTTTTCTTTTTTTCTGGCAGGGCGCGTCGCTGATGGAATCGCAGGTATGTTTTCTGTTAAGACCTTTGTGTATGTCTAATGTCATGTTTTCTTTTTTTTCTGGCAGGGCGCGTCGCTGATGGAATCGCAGGTATGTTTTCTGTTAAGACCTTTGTGTATGTCTAATGTCATGTTTTCTTTTTTCTGGCAGGGCCTGTCGCTGATGGAATCGCAGGTATGTTTTCTGTTAAGACCTTTGTGTATGTCTAATGATGCCTTTTTGTTTTTTTTTCCTTTAGGTCGTGTGGCCTACAGACATTTGAGGGTATGTTTTCTGTTAAGACCTTTGTGTATGTCTAATGTCATGTTTTCTTTTTTTCTGGCAGGGCGCATCGCTGATGGAATCGCAGGTATGTTTTCTGTTAAGACCTTTATGTATGTCTAATGTCATGTTTTCTTTTTTTCTGGCAGGGAGCGTCGGTGATGGAATCGCAGGTATGTTTTCTGTTAAGACCTTTGTGTATGTCTAATGTCATGTTTCCTTTTTTTCTGGCAGGGCGCGTCGCTGATGGAATCGCAGGTATGTTTTCTGTTAAGACCTTTGTGTATGTCTAATGATGCCTTTTTCTTTTTTTTTCCTTTAGGTCGTGTGGCCTACAGACATTTGAGGGTATGTTTTCTGTTAAGACCTTTATGTATGTCTAATGTCATGTTTTCTTTTTTTCTGGCAGGGCGCGTCGCTGATGGAATCGCAGGTATGTTTTCTGTTAAGACCTTTGTGTATGTCTAATGTCATGTTTTCTTTTTTTCTGGCAGGGCGCGTCGCTGATGGAATCGCAGGTATGTTTTCTGTTAAGACCTTTGTGTATGTCTAATGATGCCTTTTTCTTTTTTTTTCCTTTAGGTCGTGTGGCCTACAGACATTTGAGGGTATGTTTTCTGTTAAGACCTTTATGTATGTCTAATGTCATGTTTTCTTTTTTTCTGGCAGGGCGCGTCGCTGATGGAATCGCAGGTATGTTTTCTGTTAAGACCTTTGTGTATGTCTAATGTCATGTTTTCCTTTTTTCTGGCAGGGCGCGTCGCTGATGGAATCGCAGGTATGTTTTCTGTTAAGACCTTTGTGTATGTCTAATGTCATGTTTTCTTTTTTTCTGGCAGGGCGCGTCGCTGATGGAATCGCAGGTATGTTTTTTGTTAAGACCTTTGTGTATGTCTAATGTCATGTTTTCTTTTTTTCTGGCAGGGCGCGTCGCTGATGGAATCGCAGGTATGTTTTCTGTTAAGACCTTTGTGTATGTCTAATGTCATGTTTTCTTTTTTTCTGGCAGGGCGCGTCGCTGATGGAATCGCAGGTATGTTTTCTGTTAAGACCTTTGTGTATGTCTAATGTCATGTTTTCTTTTTTTCTGGCAGGGCGCGTCGCTGATGGAATCGCAGGTATGTTTTCTGTTAAGACCTTTGTGTATGTCTAATGTCATGTTTTCTTTTTTTCTGGCAGGGCGCGTCACTGATGGAATCGCAGGTATGTTTTCTGTTAAGACCTTTGTGTATGTCTAATGTCATGTTTTCTTTTTTTCTGGCAGGGCGCGTCGCTGATGGAATCGCAGGTATGTTTTCTGTCAAGACCTTTGTGTATGTCTAATGTCATGTTTTCTTTTTTTCTGGCAGGGCGCGTCACTGATGGAATCGCAGGTATGTTTTCTGTCAAGACCTTTGTGTATGTCTAATGTCATGTTTTCTTTTTTTCTGGCAGGGCGCGTCGCTGATGGAATCGCAGGTATGTTTTTTGTTAAGACCTTTGTGTATGTCTAATGTCATGTTTTCTTTTTTTCTGGCAGGGCGCGTCGCTGATGGAATCGCAGGTATGTTTTCTGTTAAGACCTTTGTGTATGTCTAATGTCATGTTTTCTTTTTTTCTGGCAGGGCGCGTCGCTGATGGAATCGCAGGTATGTTTTCTGTTAAGACCTTTGTGTATGTCTAATGTCATGTTTTCTTTTTTTCTGGCAGGGCGCGTCGCTGATGGAATCGCAGGTATGTTTTCTGTTAAGACCTTTGTGTATGTCTAATGTCATGTTTTCTTTTTTTCTGGCAGGGCGCGTCACTGATGGAATCGCAGGTATGTTTTCTGTTAAGACCTTTGTGTATGTCTAATGTCATGTTTTCTTTTTTTCTGGCAGGGCGCGTCGCTGATGGAATCGCAGGTATGTTTTCTGTCAAGACCTTTGTGTATGTCTAATGTCATGTTTTCTTTTTTTCTGGCAGGGCGCGTCACTGATGGAATCGCAGGTATGTTTTCTGTCAAGACCTTTGTGTATGTCTAATGTCATGTTTTCTTTTTTTCTGGCAGGGCGCGTCGCTGTGGAATCGCAGGTATGTTTTCTGTTAAGACCTTTGTGTATTTCTAATGATGCCTTTTTCTTTTTTTTTCCTTTAGGTCGTGTGGCCTACAGACATTTGAGGGTATGTTTTCTGTTAAGACCTTTGTGTATGTCTAATGTCATGTTTTCTTTTTTTCTGGCAGGGCGCTTCGCTGATGGAATCGCAGGTATGTTTTCTGTTAAGACCTTTGTGTATGTCTAATGTTATGTTTTCTTTTTTTCTGGCAGGGCGCGTTGCTGAAGGAATCGCAGGTATATTTTCTGTTAAGACCTTTGTGTATGTCTAATGTCATGTTTTCTTTTTTTCTGGCAGGGCGCGTCGCTGATGGAATCCCAGGTATGTTTTCTGTTAAGACCTTTGTGTATGTCTAATGTCATGTTTTCCTTTTTTCTGGCAGGGCGCGTCGCTGATGGAATCGCAGGTATGTTTTCTGTTAAGACCTTTGTGTATGTCTAATGTCATGTTTTCTTTTTTTCTGGCAGGGCGCGTCGCTGATGGAATCGCAGGTATGTTTTCTGTTAAGACCTTTGTGTATGTCTAATGTCATGTTTTCTTTTTTTCTGGCAGGGCGCGTCGCTGATGGAATCGCAGGTATGTTTTCTGTTAAGACCTTTGTGTATGTCTAATGTCATGTTTTCTTTTTTTCTGGCAGGGCGCGTCGCTGATGGAATCGCAGGTATGTTTTCTGTTAAGACCTTTGTGTATGTCTAATGATGCCTTTTTCTTTTTTTTTCCTTTAGGTCGTGTGGCCTACAGACATTTGAGGGTATGTTTTCTGTTAAGACCTTTATGTATGTCTAATGTCATGTTTTCTTTTTTTCTGGCAGGGCGCGTCGCTGATGGAATCGCAGGTATGTTTTCTGTTAAGACCTTTGTGTATGTCTAATGTCATGTTTTCTTTTTTTCTGGCAGGGTGCGTCGCTGATGGAATCGCAGGTATGTTTTCTGTTAAGACCTTTGTGTATGTCTAATGTCATGTTTTCTTTTTTTCTGGCAGGGCGCGTCGCTGATGGAATCGCAGGTATGTTTTCTGTTAAGACCTTTGTGTATGTCTAATGTCATGTTTTCTTTTTTTTCTGGCAGGGCGCGTCGCTGATGGAATCGCAGGTATGTTTTCTGTTAAGACCTTTGTGTATGTCTAATGTCATGTTTTCTTTTTTCTGGCAGGGCGCGTCGCTGATGGAATCGCAGGTATGTTTTCTGTTAAGACCTTTGTGTATGTCTAATGTCATGTTTTCTTTTTTTCTGGCAGGGCGCGTCGCTGATGGAATCGCAGGTATGTTTTCTGTTAAGACCTTTGTGTATGTCTAATGTCATGTTTTCTTTTTTTCTGGCAGGGCGCGTCGCTGATGGAATCGCAGGTATGTTTTCTGTTAAGACCTTTGTGTATGTCTAATGTCATGTTTTCTTTTTTTCTGGCAGGGCGCTTCGCTGATGGAATCGCAGGTATGTTTTCTGTTAAGACCTTTGTGTATGTCTAATGTTATGTTTTCTTTTTTTCTGGCAGGGCGCGTTGCTGATGGAATCGCAGGTATATTTTCTGTTAAGACCTTTGTGTATGTCTAATGTCATGTTTTCTTTTTTTCTGGCAGGGCGCGTCGCTGATGGAATCGCAGGTATGTTTTCTGTTAAGACCTTTGTGTATGTCTAATGTCATGTTTTCCTTTTTTCTGGCAGGGCGCGTCGCTGATGGAATCGCAGGTATGCTTTCTGTTAAGACCTTTGTGTATGTCTAATGTCATGTTTTCTTTTTTTCTGGCAGGGCGCGTCGCTGATGGAATCGCAGGTATGTTTTCTGTTAAGACCTTTGTGTATGTCTAATGTCATGTTTTCTTTTTTTCTGGCAGGGCGCGTCGCTGATGGAATCGCAGGTATGTTTTCTGTTAAGACCTTTGTGTATGTCTAATGTCATGTTTTCTTTTTTTCTGGCAGGGCGCGTCGCTGATGGAATCGCAGGTATGTTTTCTGTTAAGACCTTTGTGTATGTCTAATGATGCCTTTTTCTTTTTTTTTCCTTTAGGTCGTGTGGCCTACAGACATTTGAGGGTATGTTTTCTGTTAAGACCTTTGTGTATGTCTAATGTCATGTTTTCTTTTTTTCTGGCAGGGCGCGTCGCTGATGGAATCGCAGGTATGTTTTCTGTTAAGACCTTTGTGTATGTCTAATGTCATGTTTTCTTTTTTTCTGGCAGGGTGCGTCGCTGATGGAATCGCAGGTATGTTTTCTGTTAAGACCTTTGTGTATGTCTAATGTCATGTTTTCTTTTTTTCTGGCAGGGCGCGTCGCTGATGGAATCGCAGGTATGTTTTCTGTTAAGACCTTTGTGTATGTCTAATGTCATGTTTTCTTTTTTTCTGGCAGGGCGCGTCGCTGATGGAATCGCAGGTATGTTTTCTGTTAAGACCTTTGTGTATGTCTAATGTCATGTTTTCTTTTTTTCTGGCAGGGCGCGTCGCTGATGGAATCGCAGGTATGTTTTCTGTTAAGACCTTTGTGTATGTCTAATGTCATGTTTTCTTTTTTTTCTGGCAGGGCGCGTCGCTGATGGAATCGCAGGTATGTTTTCTGTTAAGACCTTTGTGTATGTCTAATGTCATGTTTTCTTTTTTCTGGCAGGGCACGTCGCTGATGGAATCGCAGGTATGTTTTCTGTTAAGACCTTTGTGTATGTCTAATGATGCCTTTTTGTTTTTTTTTCCTTTAGGTCGTGTGGCCTACAGACATTTGAGGGTATGTTTTCTGTTAAGACCTTTGTGTATGTCTAATGTCATGTTTTCTTTTTTTCTGGCAGGGCGCATCGCTGATGGAATCGCAGGTATGTTTTCTGTTAAGACCTTTATGTATGTCTAATGTCATGTTTTCTTTTTTTCTGGCAGGGAGCGTCGGTGATGGAATCGCAGGTATGTTTTCTGTTAAGACCTTTGTGTATGTCTAATGTCATGTTTCCTTTTTTTCTGGCAGGGCGCGTCGCTGATGGAATCGCAGGTATGTTTTCTGTTAAGACCTTTGTGTATGTCTAATGATGCCTTTTTCTTTTTTTTTCCTTTAGGTCGTGTGGCCTACAGACATTTGAGGGTATGTTTTCTGTTAAGACCTTTATGTATGTCTAATGTCATGTTTTCTTTTTTTCTGGCAGGGCGCGTCGCTGATGGAATCGCAGGTATGTTTTCTGTTAAGACCTTTGTGTATGTCTAATGTCATGTTTTCTTTTTTTCTGGCAGGGCGCGTCGCTGATGGAATCGCAGGTATGTTTTCTGTTAAGACCTTTGTGTATGTCTAATGATGCCTTTTTCTTTTTTTTTCCTTTAGGTCGTGTGGCCTACAGACATTTGAGGGTATGTTTTCTGTTAAGACCTTTATGTATGTCTAATGTCATGTTTTCTTTTTTTCTGGCAGGGCGCGTCGCTGATGGAATCGCAGGTATGTTTTCTGTTAAGACCTTTGTGTATGTCTAATGTCATGTTTTCCTTTTTTCTGGCAGGGCGCGTCGCTGATGGAATCGCAGGTATGTTTTCTGTTAAGACCTTTGTGAATGTCTAATGTCATGTTTTCTTTTTTTCTGGCAGGGCGCGTCGCTGATGGAATCGCAGGTATGTTTTCTGTTAAGACCTTTGTGTATGTCTAATGTCATGTTTTCTTTTTTTCTGGCAGGGCGCGTCGCTGATGGAATCGCAGGTATGTTTTCTGTTAAGACCTTTGTGTATGTCTAATGTCATGTTTTCTTTTTTTCTGGCAGGGCGCGTCGCTGATGGAATCGCAGGTATGTTTTCTGTTAAGACCTTTGTGTATGTCTAATGTCATGTTTTCTTTTTTTCTGGCAGGGCGCGTCACTGATGGAATCGCAGGTATGTTTTCTGTTAAGACCTTTGTGTATGTCTAATGTCATGTTTTCTTTTTTTCTGGCAGGGCGCGTCGCTGATGGAATCGCAGGTATGTTTTCTGTCAAGACCTTTGTGTATGTCTAATGTCATGTTTTCTTTTTTTCTGGCAGGGCGCGTCACTGATGGAATCGCAGGTATGTTTTCTGTCAAGACCTTTGTGTATGTCTAATGTCATGTTTTCTTTTTTTCTGGCAGGGCGCGTCGCTGTGGAATCGCAGGTATGTTTTCTGTTAAGACCTTTGTGTATTTCTAATGATGCCTTTTTCTTTTTTTTTCCTTTAGGTCGTGTGGCCTACAGACATTTGAGGGTATGTTTTCTGTTAAGACCTTTGTGTATGTCTAATGTCATGTTTTCTTTTTTTCTGGCAGGGCGCTTCGCTGATGGAATCGCAGGTATGTTTTCTGTTAAGACCTTTGTGTATGTCTAATGTCATGTTTTCTTTTTTTCTGGCAGGGCGCGTCACTGATGGAATCGCAGGTATGTTTTCTGTTAAGACCTTTGTGTATGTCTAATGTCATGTTTTCTTTTTTTCTGGCAGGGCGCGTCGCTGATGGAATCGCAGGTATGTTTTCTGTCAAGACCTTTGTGTATGTCTAATGTCATGTTTTCTTTTTTTCTGGCAGGGCGCGTCACTGATGGAATCGCAGGTATGTTTTCTGTCAAGACCTTTGTGTATGTCTAATGTCATGTTTTCTTTTTTTCTGGCAGGGCGCGTCGCTGTGGAATCGCAGGTATGTTTTCTGTTAAGACCTTTGTGTATTTCTAATGATGCCTTTTTCTTTTTTTTTCCTTTAGGTCGTGTGGCCTACAGACATTTGAGGGTATGTTTTCTGTTAAGACCTTTGTGTATGTCTAATGTCATGTTTTCTTTTTTTCTGGCAGGGCGCTTCGCTGATGGAATCGCAGGTATGTTTTCTGTTAAGACCTTTGTGTATGTCTAATGTTATGTTTTCTTTTTTTCTGGCAGGGCGCGTTGCTGAAGGAATCGCAGGTATATTTTCTGTTAAGACCTTTGTGTATGTCTAATGTCATGTTTTCTTTTTTTCTGGCAGGGCGCGTCGCTGATGGAATCGCAGGTATGTTTTCTGTTAAGACCTTTGTGTATGTCTAATGATGCCTTTTTCTTTTTTTTTCCTTTAGGTCGTGTGGCCTACAGACATTTGAGGGTATGTTTTCTGTTAAGACCTTTGTGTATGTCTAATGTCATGTTTTCCTTTTTTCTGGCAGGGCGCGTCGCTGATGGAATCGCAGGTATGTTTTCTGTTAAGACCTTTGTGTATGTCTAATGTCATGTTTTCTGGTATGTTTTCTGTTAAGACCTTTGTGTATGTCTAATGTCATGTTTTCTTTTTTTCTGGCAGGGCGCGTCGCTGATGGAATCGCAGGTATGTTTTCTGTTAAGACCTTTGTGTATGTCTAATGTCATGTTTTCCTTTTTTCTGGCAGGGCGCGTCGCTGATGGAATCGCAGGTATGCTTTCTGTTAAGACCTTTGTGTATGTCTAATGTCATGTTTTCTTTTTTTCTGGCAGGGCGCGTCGCTGATGGAATCGCAGGTATGTTTTCTGTTAAGACCTTTGTGTATGTCTAATGTCATGTTTTCTTTTTTTCTGGCAGGGCGCGTCGCTGATGGAATCGCAGGTATGTTTTCTGTTAAGACCTTTGTGTATGTCTAATGTCATGTTTTCTTTTTTTCTGGCAGGGCGCGTCGCTGATGGAATCGCAGGTATGTTTTCTGTTAAGACCTTTGTGTATGTCTAATGATGCCTTTTTCTTTTTTTTTCCTTTAGGTCGTGTGGCCTACAGACATTTGAGGGTATGTTTTCTGTTAAGACCTTTGTGTATGTCTAATGTCATGTTTTCTTTTTTTCTGGCAGGGCGCGTCGCTGATGGAATCGCAGGTATGTTTTCTGTTAAGACCTTTGTGTATGTCTAATGTCATGTTTTCTTTTTTTCTGGCAGGGTGCGTCGCTGATGGAATCGCAGGTATGTTTTCTGTTAAGACCTTTGTGTATGTCTAATGTCATGTTTTCTTTTTTTCTGGCAGGGCGCGTCGCTGATGGAATCGCAGGTATGTTTTCTGTTAAGACCTTTGTGTATGTCTAATGTCATGTTTTCTTTTTTTCTGGCAGGGCGCGTCGCTGATGGAATCGCAGGTATGTTTTCTGTTAAGACCTTTGTGTATGTCTAATGTCATGTTTTCTTTTTTTCTGGCAGGGCGCGTCGCTGATGGAATCGCAGGTATGTTTTCTGTTAAGACCTTTGTGTATGTCTAATGTCATGTTTTCTTTTTTTTCTGGCAGGGCGCGTCGCTGATGGAATCGCAGGTATGTTTTCTGTTAAGACCTTTGTGTATGTCTAATGTCATGTTTTCTTTTTTCTGGCAGGGCCTGTCGCTGATGGAATCGCAGGTATGTTTTCTGTTAAGACCTTTGTGTATGTCTAATGATGCCTTTTTGTTTTTTTTTCCTTTAGGTCGTGTGGCCTACAGACATTTGAGGGTATGTTTTCTGTTAAGACCTTTGTGTATGTCTAATGTCATGTTTTCTTTTTTTCTGGCAGGGCGCATCGCTGATGGAATCGCAGGTATGTTTTCTGTTAAGACCTTTATGTATGTCTAATGTCATGTTTTCTTTTTTTCTGGCAGGGAGCGTCGGTGATGGAATCGCAGGTATGTTTTCTGTTAAGACCTTTGTGTATGTCTAATGTCATGTTTCCTTTTTTTCTGGCAGGGCGCGTCGCTGATGGAATCGCAGGTATGTTTTCTGTTAAGACCTTTGTGTATGTCTAATGATGCCTTTTTCTTTTTTTTTCCTTTAGGTCGTGTGGCCTACAGACATTTGAGGGTATGTTTTCTGTTAAGACCTTTATGTATGTCTAATGTCATGTTTTCTTTTTTTCTGGCAGGGCGCGTCGCTGATGGAATCGCAGGTATGTTTTCTGTTAAGACCTTTGTGTATGTCTAATGTCATGTTTTCTTTTTTTCTGGCAGGGCGCGTCGCTGATGGAATCGCAGGTATGTTTTCTGTTAAGACCTTTGTGTATGTCTAATGATGCCTTTTTCTTTTTTTTTCCTTTAGGTCGTGTGGCCTACAGACATTTGAGGGTATGTTTTCTGTTAAGACCTTTATGTATGTCTAATGTCATGTTTTCTTTTTTTCTGGCAGGGCGCGTCGCTGATGGAATCGCAGGTATGTTTTCTGTTAAGACCTTTGTGTATGTCTAATGTCATGTTTTCCTTTTTTCTGGCAGGGCGCGTCGCTGATGGAATCGCAGGTATGTTTTCTGTTAAGACCTTTGTGTATGTCTAATGTCATGTTTTCTTTTTTTCTGGCAGGGCGCGTCGCTGATGGAATCGCAGGTATGTTTTTTGTTAAGACCTTTGTGTATGTCTAATGTCATGTTTTCTTTTTTTCTGGCAGGGCGCGTCGCTGATGGAATCGCAGGTATGTTTTCTGTTAAGACCTTTGTGTATGTCTAATGTCATGTTTTCTTTTTTTCTGGCAGGGCGCGTCGCTGATGGAATCGCAGGTATGTTTTCTGTTAAGACCTTTGTGTATGTCTAATGTCATGTTTTCTTTTTTTCTGGCAGGGCGCGTCGCTGATGGAATCGCAGGTATGTTTTCTGTTAAGACCTTTGTGTATGTCTAATGTCATGTTTTCTTTTTTTCTGGCAGGGCGCGTCACTGATGGAATCGCAGGTATGTTTTCTGTTAAGACCTTTGTGTATGTCTAATGTCATGTTTTCTTTTTTTCTGGCAGGGCGCGTCGCTGATGGAATCGCAGGTATGTTTTCTGTCAAGACCTTTGTGTATGTCTAATGTCATGTTTTCTTTTTTTCTGGCAGGGCGCGTCACTGATGGAATCGCAGGTATGTTTTCTGTCAAGACCTTTGTGTATGTCTAATGTCATGTTTTCTTTTTTTCTGGCAGGGCGCGTCGCTGATGGAATCGCAGGTATGTTTTTTGTTAAGACCTTTGTGTATGTCTAATGTCATGTTTTCTTTTTTTCTGGCAGGGCGCGTCGCTGATGGAATCGCAGGTATGTTTTCTGTTAAGACCTTTGTGTATGTCTAATGTCATGTTTTCTTTTTTTCTGGCAGGGCGCGTCGCTGATGGAATCGCAGGTATGTTTTCTGTTAAGACCTTTGTGTATGTCTAATGTCATGTTTTCTTTTTTTCTGGCAGGGCGCGTCGCTGATGGAATCGCAGGTATGTTTTCTGTTAAGACCTTTGTGTATGTCTAATGTCATGTTTTCTTTTTTTCTGGCAGGGCGCGTCACTGATGGAATCGCAGGTATGTTTTCTGTTAAGACCTTTGTGTATGTCTAATGTCATGTTTTCTTTTTTTCTGGCAGGGCGCGTCGCTGATGGAATCGCAGGTATGTTTTCTGTCAAGACCTTTGTGTATGTCTAATGTCATGTTTTCTTTTTTTCTGGCAGGGCGCGTCACTGATGGAATCGCAGGTATGTTTTCTGTCAAGACCTTTGTGTATGTCTAATGTCATGTTTTCTTTTTTTCTGGCAGGGCGCGTCGCTGTGGAATCGCAGGTATGTTTTCTGTTAAGACCTTTGTGTATTTCTAATGATGCCTTTTTCTTTTTTTTTCCTTTAGGTCGTGTGGCCTACAGACATTTGAGGGTATGTTTTCTGTTAAGACCTTTGTGTATGTCTAATGTCATGTTTTCTTTTTTTCTGGCAGGGCGCTTCGCTGATGGAATCGCAGGTATGTTTTCTGTTAAGACCTTTGTGTATGTCTAATGTTATGTTTTCTTTTTTTCTGGCAGGGCGCGTTGCTGAAGGAATCGCAGGTATATTTTCTGTTAAGACCTTTGTGTATGTCTAATGTCATGTTTTCTTTTTTTCTGGCAGGGCGCGTCGCTGATGGAATCCCAGGTATGTTTTCTGTTAAGACCTTTGTGTATGTCTAATGTCATGTTTTCCTTTTTTCTGGCAGGGCGCGTCGCTGATGGAATCGCAGGTATGTTTTCTGTTAAGACCTTTGTGTATGTCTAATGTCATGTTTTCTTTTTTTCTGGCAGGGCGCGTCGCTGATGGAATCGCAGGTATGTTTTCTGTTAAGACCTTTGTGTATGTCTAATGTCATGTTTTCTTTTTTTCTGGCAGGGCGCGTCGCTGATGGAATCGCAGGTATGTTTTCTGTTAAGACCTTTGTGTATGTCTAATGTCATGTTTTCTTTTTTTCTGGCAGGGCGCGTCGCTGATGGAATCGCAGGTATGTTTTCTGTTAAGACCTTTGTGTATGTCTAATGATGCCTTTTTCTTTTTTTTTCCTTTAGGTCGTGTGGCCTACAGACATTTGAGGGTATGTTTTCTGTTAAGACCTTTATGTATGTCTAATGTCATGTTTTCTTTTTTTCTGGCAGGGCGCGTCGCTGATGGAATCGCAGGTATGTTTTCTGTTAAGACCTTTGTGTATGTCTAATGTCATGTTTTCTTTTTTTCTGGCAGGGTGCGTCGCTGATGGAATCGCAGGTATGTTTTCTGTTAAGACCTTTGTGTATGTCTAATGTCATGTTTTCTTTTTTTCTGGCAGGGCGCGTCGCTGATGGAATCGCAGGTATGTTTTCTGTTAAGACCTTTGTGTATGTCTAATGTCATGTTTTCTTTTTTTTCTGGCAGGGCGCGTCGCTGATGGAATCGCAGGTATGTTTTCTGTTAAGACCTTTGTGTATGTCTAATGTCATGTTTTCTTTTTTCTGGCAGGGCGCGTCGCTGATGGAATCGCAGGTATGTTTTCTGTTAAGACCTTTGTGTATGTCTAATGTCATGTTTTCTTTTTTTCTGGCAGGGCGCGTCGCTGATGGAATCGCAGGTATGTTTTCTGTTAAGACCTTTGTGTATGTCTAATGTCATGTTTTCTTTTTTTCTGGCAGGGCGCGTCGCTGATGGAATCGCAGGTATGTTTTCTGTTAAGACCTTTGTGTATGTCTAATGTCATGTTTTCTTTTTTTCTGGCAGGGCGCGTCGCTGATGGAATCGCAGGTATGTTTTCTGTTAAGACCTTTGTGTATGTCTAATGATGCCTTTTTCTTTTTTTTCCTTTAGGTCGTGTGGCCTACAGACATTTGAGGGTATGTTTTCTGTTAAGACCTTTGTGTATGTCTAATGTCATGTTTTCTTTTTTTCTGGCAGGGCGCGTCGCTGATGGAATCGCAGGTATGTTTTCTGTCAAGACCTTTGTGTATGTCTAATGTCATGTTTTCTTTTTTTCTGGCAGGGCGCGTCGCTGATGGAATCGCAGGTATGTTTTCTGTCAAGACCTTTGTGTATGTCTAATGTCATGTTTTCTTTTTTTCTGGCAGGGCGCGTCGCTGTGGAATCGCAGGTATGTTTTCTGTTAAGACCTTTGTGTATTTCTAATGATGCCTTTTTCTTTTTTTTTCCTTTAGGTCGTGTGGCCTACAGACATTTGAGGGTATGTTTTCTGTTAAGACCTTTGTGTATGTCTAATGTCATGTTTTCTTTTTTTCTGGCAGGGCGCGTCGCTGATGGAATCGCAGGTATGTTTTCTGTTAAGACCTTTGTGTATGTCTAATGATGCCTTTTTCTTTTTTTTTCCTTTAGGTCGTGTGGCCTACAGACATTTGAGGGTATGTTTTCTGTTAAGACCTTTGTGTATGTCTAATGTCATGTTTTCTTTTTTTCTGGCAGGGCGCTTCGCTGATGGAATCGCAGGTATGTTTTCTGTTAAGACCTTTTTGTATGTCTAATGTTATGTTTTCTTTTTTTCTGGCAGGGCGCGTTGCTGATGGAATCGCAGGTATGTTTTCTGTTAAGACCTTTGTGTATGTCTAATGTCATGTTTTCTTTTTTTTCTGGCAGGGCGCGTCGCTGATGGAATTGCAGGTATGTTTTCTGTTAAGACCTTTGTGTATGTCTAATGTCATGTTTTCCTTTTTTCTGGCAGGGCGCGTCGCTGATGGAATCGCAGGTATGTTTTCTGTTAAGACCTTTGTGTATGTCTAATGTCATGTTTTCTTTTTTTCTGGCAGGGCGCGTCGCTGATGGAATCGCAGGTATGTTTTCTGTTAAGACCTTTGTGTATGTCTAATGTCATGTTTTCTTTTTTTCTGGCAGGGCGCGTCGCTGATGGAATCGCAGGTATGTTTTCTGTTAAGACCTTTGTGTATGTCTAATGTCATGTTTTCTTTTTTTCTGGCAGGGCGCGTCGCTGATGGAATCGCAGGTATGTTTTCTGTTAAGACCTTTGTGTATGTCTAATGTCATGTTTTCTTTTTTTCTGGCAGGGCGCGTCGCTGATGGAATCGCAGGTATGTTTTCTGTTAAGACCTTTGTGTATGTCTAATGTCATGTTTTCTTTTTTTCTGGCAGGGCGCGTCGCTGATGGAATCGCAGGTATGTTTTCTGTTAAGACCTTTGTGTATGTCTAATGATGCCTTTTTCTTTTTTTTTCCTTTAGGTCGTGTGGCCTACAGACATTTGAGGGTATGTTTTCTGTTAAGACCTTTATGTATGTCTAATGTCATGTTTTCTTTTTTTCTGGCAGGGCGCGTCGCTGATGGAATCGCAGGTATGTTTTCTGTTAAGACCTTTGTGTATGTCTAATGTCATGTTTTCTTTTTTTCTGGCAGGGCGCGTCGCTGATGGAATCGCAGGTATGTTTTCTGTGAAGACCTTTGTGTATGTCTAATGTCATGTTTTCTTTTTTTTCTGGCAGGGCGCGTCGCTGATGGAATCGCAGGTATGTTTTCTGTTAAGACCTTTGTGTATGTCTAATGTCATGTTTTCTTTTTTCTGGCAGGGCGCGTCGCTGATGGAATCGCAGGTATGTTTTCTGTTAAGACCTTTGTGTATGTCTAATGATGCCTTTTTCTTTTTTTTTCCTTTAGGTCGTGTGGCCTACAGACATTTGAGGGTATGTTTTCTGTTAAGACCTTTGTGTATGTCTAATGTCATGTTTTCTTTTTTTCTGGCAGGGCGCGTCGCTGATGGAATCGCAGGTATGTTTTCTGTTAAGACCTTTGTGTATGTCTAATGTCATGTTTTCTTTTTTTCTGGCAGGGTGCGTCGCTGATGGAATCGCAGGTATGTTTTCTGTTAAGACCTTTGTGTATGTCTAATGTCATGTTTTCTTTTTTTCTGGCAGTGCGCGTCGCTGATGGAATCGCAGGTATGTTTTCTGTTAAGACCTTTGTGTATGTCTAATGTCATGTTTTCTTTTTTTCTGGCAGGGCGCGTCGCTGATGGAATCGCAGGTATGTTTTCTGTTAAGACCTTTGTGTATGTCTAATGTCATGTTTTCTTTTTTTCTGGCAGGGCGCGTCGCTGATGGAATCGCAGGTATGTTTTCTGTTAAGACCTTTGTGTATGTCTAATGTCATGTTTTCTTTTTTTCTGGCAGGGCGCGTCGCTGATGGAATCGCAGGTATGTTTTCTGTTCAGACCTTTGTGTATGTCTAATGTCATGTTTTCTTTTTTTCTGGCAGGGCGCGTCGCTGATGGAATCGCAGGTATGTTTTCTGTTAAGACCTTTGTGTATGTCTAATGTCATGTTTTCTTTTTTTTCTGGCAGGGCGCGTCGCTGATGGAATCGCAGGTATGTTTTCTGTTAAGACCTTTATGTATGTCTAATGTCATGTTTTCTTTTTTTCTGGCAGGGCGCGTCGCTGATGGAATCGCAGGTATGTTTTCTGTTAAGACCTTTGTGTATGTCTAATGTCATGTTTTCTTTTTTTCTGGCAGGGCGCGTCGCTGATGGAATCGCAGGTATGTTTTCTGTTAAGACCTTTGTGTATGTCTAATGTCATGTTTTCTTTTTTTTCTGGCAGGGCGCGTCGCTGATGGAATCGCAGGTATGTTTTCTGTTAAGACCTTTGTGTATGTCTAATGTCATGTTTTCTTTTTTCTGGCAGGGCACGTCGCTGATGGAATCGCAGGTATGTTTTCTGTTAAGACCTTTGTGTATGTCTAATGATGCCTTTTTGTTTTTTTTTCCTTTAGGTCGTGTGGCCTACAGACATTTGAGGGTATGTTTTCTGTTAAGACCTTTGTGTATGTCTAATGTCATGTTTTCTTTTTTTCTGGCAGGGCGCATCGCTGATGGAATCGCAGGTATGTTTTCTGTTAAGACCTTTATGTATGTCTAATGTCATGTTTTCTTTTTTTCTGGCAGGGAGCGTCGGTGATGGAATCGCAGGTATGTTTTCTGTTAAGACCTTTGTGTATGTCTAATGTCATGTTTTCTTTTTTTTCTGGCAGGGCGCGTCGCTGATGGAATCGCAGGTATGTTTTCTGTTAAGACCTTTGTGTATGTCTAATGTCATGTTTTCTTTTTTCTGGCAGGGCGCGTCGCTGATGGAATCGCAGGTATGTTTTCTGTTAAGACCTTTGTGTATGTCTAATGATGCCTTTTTCTTTTTTTTTCCTTTAGGTCGTGTGGCCTACAGACATTTGAGGGTATGTTTTCTGTTAAGACCTTTGTGTATGTCTAATGTCATGTTTTCTTTTTTTCTGGCAGGGCGCGTCGCTGATGGAATCGCAGGTATGTTTTCTGTTAAGACCTTTGTGTATGTCTAATGTCATGTTTTCTTTTTTTCTGGCAGGGCGCGTCGCTGATGGAATCGCAGGTATGTTTTCTGTTAAGACCTTTGTGTATGTCTAATGTCATGTTTTCTTTTTTTCTGGCAGGGCGCGTCGCTGATGGAATCGCAGGTATGTTTTCTGTTAAGACCTTTGTGTATGTCTAATGTCATGTTTTCTTTTTTTCTGGCAGGGCGCGTCGCTGATGGAATCGCAGGTATGTTTTCTGTTAAGACCTTTGTGTATGTCTAATGTCATGTTTTCTTTTTTTTCTGGCAGGGCGCGTCGCTGATGGAATCGCAGGTATGTTTTCTGTTAAGACCTTTGTGTATGTCTAATGTCATGTTTTCTTTTTTCTGGCAGGGCACGTCGCTGATGGAATCGCAGGTATGTTTTCTGTTAAGACCTTTGTGTATGTCTAATGATGCCTTTTTGTTTTTTTTTCCTTTAGGTCGTGTGGCCTACAGACATTTGAGGGTATGTTTTCTGTTAAGACCTTTGTGTATGTCTAATGTCATGTTTTCTTTTTTTCTGGCAGGGCGCGTCGCTGATGGAATCGCAGGTATGTTTTCTGTTAAGACCTTTATGTATGTCTAATGTCATGTTTTCTTTTTTTCTGGCAGGGAGCGTCGGTGATGGAATCGCAGGTATGTTTTCTGTTAAGACCTTTGTGTATGTCTAATGTCATGTTTCCTTTTTTTCTGGCAGGGCGCGTCGCTGATGGAATCGCAGGTATGTTTTCTGTTAAGACCTTTGTGTATGTCTAATGATGCCTTTTTCTTTTTTTTTCCTTTAGGTCGTGTGGCCTACAGACATTTGAGGGTATGTTTTCTGTTAAGACCTTTATGTATGTCTAATGTCATGTTTTCTTTTTTTCTGGCAGGGCGCGTTGCTGATGGAATCGCAGGTATGTTTTCTGTTAAGACCTTTGTGTATGTCTAATGTCATGTTTTCTTTTTTTCTGGCAGGGCGCGTCGCTGATGGAATCGCAGGTATGTTTTCTTTTAAGACCTTTGTGTATGTCTAATGATGCCTTTTTCTTTTTTTTTCCTTTAGGTCGTGTGGCCTACAGACATTTGAGGGTATGTTTTCTGTTAAGACCTTTATGTATGTCTAATGTCATGTTTTCTTTTTTTCTGGCAGGGCGCGTCGCTGATGGAATCGCAGGTATGTTTTCTGTTAAGACCTTTGTGTATGTCTAATGTCATGTTTTCCTTTTTTCTGGCAGGGCGCGTCGCTGATGGAATCGCAGGTATGTTTTCTGTTAAGACCTTTGTGTATGTCTAATGTCATGTTTTCTTTTTTTCTGGCAGGGCGCGTCGCTGATGGAATCGCAGGTATGTTTTTTGTTAAGACCTTTGTGTATGTCTAATGTCATGTTTTCTTTTTTTCTGGCAGGGCGCGTCGCTGATGGAATCGCAGGTATGTTTTCTGTTAAGACCTTTGTGTATGTCTAATGTCATGTTTTCTTTTTTTCTGGCAGGGCGCGTCGCTGATGGAATCGCAGGTATGTTTTCTGTTAAGACCTTTGTGTATGTCTAATGTCATGTTTTCTTTTTTTCTGGCAGGGCGCGTCGCTGATGGAATCGCAGGTATGTTTTCTGTTAAGACCTTTGTGTATGTCTAATGTCATGTTTTCTTTTTTTCTGGCAGGGCGCGTCACTGATGGAATCGCAGGTATGTTTTCTGTTAAGACCTTTGTGTATGTCTAATGTCATGTTTTCTTTTTTTCTGGCAGGGCGCGTCGCTGATGGAATCGCAGGTATGTTTTCTGTCAAGACCTTTGTGTATGTCTAATGTCATGTTTTCTTTTTTTCTGGCAGGGCGCGTCACTGATGGAATCGCAGGTATGTTTTCTGTCAAGACCTTTGTGTATGTCTAATGTCATGTTTTCTTTTTTTCTGGCAGGGCGCGTCGCTGTGGAATCGCAGGTATGTTTTCTGTTAAGACCTTTGTGTATTTCTAATGATGCCTTTTTCTTTTTTTTTCCTTTAGGTCGTGTGGCCTACAGACATTTGAGGGTATGTTTTCTGTTAAGACCTTTGTGTATGTCTAATGTCATGTTTTCTTTTTTTCTGGCAGGGCGCTTCGCTGATGGAATCGCAGGTATGTTTTCTGTTAAGACCTTTGTGTATGTCTAATGTTATGTTTTCTTTTTTTCTGGCAGGGCGCGTTGCTGATGGAATCGCAGGTATATTTTCTGTTAAGACCTTTGTGTATGTCTAATGTCATGTTTTCTTTTTTTCTGGCAGGGCGCGTCGCTGATGGAATCGCAGGTATGTTTTCTGTTAAGACCTTTGTGTATGTCTAATGTCATGTTTTCCTTTTTTCTGGCAGGGCGCGTCGCTGATGGAATCGCAGGTATGCTTTCTGTTAAGACCTTTGTGTATGTCTAATGTCATGTTTTCTTTTTTTCTGGCAGGGCGCGTCGCTGATGGAATCGCAGGTATGTTTTCTGTTAAGACCTTTGTGTATGTCTAATGTCATGTTTTCTTTTTTTCTGGCAGGGCGCGTCGCTGATGGAATCGCAGGTATGTTTTCTGTTAAGACCTTTGTGTATGTCTAATGTCATGTTTTCTTTTTTTCTGGCAGGGCGCGTCGCTGATGGAATCGCAGGTATGTTTTCTGTTAAGACCTTTGTGTATGTCTAATGATGCCTTTTTCTTTTTTTTTCCTTTAGGTCGTGTGGCCTACAGACATTTGAGGGTATGTTTTCTGTTAAGACCTTTGTGTATGTCTAATGTCATGTTTTCTTTTTTTCTGGCAGGGCGCGTCGCTGATGGAATCGCAGGTATGTTTTCTGTTAAGACCTTTGTGTATGTCTAATGTCATGTTTTCTTTTTTTCTGGCAGGGTGCGTCGCTGATGGAATCGCAGGTATGTTTTCTGTTAAGACCTTTGTGTATGTCTAATGTCATGTTTTCTTTTTTTCTGGCAGGGCGCGTCGCTGATGGAATCGCAGGTATGTTTTCTGTTAAGACCTTTGTGTATGTCTAATGTCATGTTTTCTTTTTTTCTGGCAGGGCGCGTCGCTGATGGAATCGCAGGTATGTTTTCTGTTAAGACCTTTGTGTATGTCTAATGTCATGTTTTCTTTTTTTCTGGCAGGGCGCGTCGCTGATGGAATCGCAGGTATGTTTTCTGTTAAGACCTTTGTGTATGTCTAATGTCATGTTTTCTTTTTTTTCTGGCAGGGCGCGTCGCTGATGGAATCGCAGGTATGTTTTCTGTTAAGACCTTTGTGTATGTCTAATGTCATGTTTTCTTTTTTCTGGCAGGGCACGTCGCTGATGGAATCGCAGGTATGTTTTCTGTTAAGACCTTTGTGTATGTCTAATGATGCCTTTTTGTTTTTTTTTCCTTTAGGTCGTGTGGCCTACAGACATTTGAGGGTATGTTTTCTGTTAAGACCTTTGTGTATGTCTAATGTCATGTTTTCTTTTTTTCTGGCAGGGCGCATCGCTGATGGAATCGCAGGTATGTTTTCTGTTAAGACCTTTATGTATGTCTAATGTCATGTTTTCTTTTTTTCTGGCAGGGAGCGTCGGTGATGGAATCGCAGGTATGTTTTCTGTTAAGACCTTTGTGTATGTCTAATGTCATGTTTCCTTTTTTTCTGGCAGGGCGCGTCGCTGATGGAATCGCAGGTATGTTTTCTGTTAAGACCTTTGTGTATGTCTAATGATGCCTTTTTCTTTTTTTTTCCTTTAGGTCGTGTGGCCTACAGACATTTGAGGGTATGTTTTCTGTTAAGACCTTTATGTATGTCTAATGTCATGTTTTCTTTTTTTCTGGCAGGGCGCGTCGCTGATGGAATCGCAGGTATGTTTTCTGTTAAGACCTTTGTGTATGTCTAATGTCATGTTTTCTTTTTTTCTGGCAGGGCGCGTCGCTGATGGAATCGCAGGTATGTTTTCTGTTAAGACCTTTGTGTATGTCTAATGATGCCTTTTTCTTTTTTTTTCCTTTAGGTCGTGTGGCCTACAGACATTTGAGGGTATGTTTTCTGTTAAGACCTTTATGTATGTCTAATGTCATGTTTTCTTTTTTTCTGGCAGGGCGCGTCGCTGATGGAATCGCAGGTATGTTTTCTGTTAAGACCTTTGTGTATGTCTAATGTCATGTTTTCCTTTTTTCTGGCAGGGCGCGTCGCTGATGGAATCGCAGGTATGTTTTCTGTTAAGACCTTTGTGAATGTCTAATGTCATGTTTTCTTTTTTTCTGGCAGGGCGCGTCGCTGATGGAATCGCAGGTATGTTTTCTGTTAAGACCTTTGTGTATGTCTAATGTCATGTTTTCTTTTTTTCTGGCAGGGCGCGTCGCTGATGGAATCGCAGGTATGTTTTCTGTTAAGACCTTTGTGTATGTCTAATGTCATGTTTTCTTTTTTTCTGGCAGGGCGCGTCGCTGATGGAATCGCAGGTATGTTTTCTGTTAAGACCTTTGTGTATGTCTAATGTCATGTTTTCTTTTTTTCTGGCAGGGCGCGTCACTGATGGAATCGCAGGTATGTTTTCTGTTAAGACCTTTGTGTATGTCTAATGTCATGTTTTCTTTTTTTCTGGCAGGGCGCGTCGCTGATGGAATCGCAGGTATGTTTTCTGTCAAGACCTTTGTGTATGTCTAATGTCATGTTTTCTTTTTTTCTGGCAGGGCGCGTCACTGATGGAATCGCAGGTATGTTTTCTGTCAAGACCTTTGTGTATGTCTAATGTCATGTTTTCTTTTTTTCTGGCAGGGCGCGTCGCTGTGGAATCGCAGGTATGTTTTCTGTTAAGACCTTTGTGTATTTCTAATGATGCCTTTTTCTTTTTTTTTCCTTTAGGTCGTGTGGCCTACAGACATTTGAGGGTATGTTTTCTGTTAAGACCTTTGTGTATGTCTAATGTCATGTTTTCTTTTTTTCTGGCAGGGCGCTTCGCTGATGGAATCGCAGGTATGTTTTCTGTTAAGACCTTTGTGTATGTCTAATGTCATGTTTTCTTTTTTTCTGGCAGGGCGCGTCACTGATGGAATCGCAGGTATGTTTTCTGTTAAGACCTTTGTGTATGTCTAATGTCATGTTTTCTTTTTTTCTGGCAGGGCGCGTCGCTGATGGAATTGCAGGTATGTTTTCTGTCAAGACCTTTGTGTATGTCTAATGTCATGTTTTCTTTTTTTCTGGCAGGGCGCGTCACTGATGGAATCGCAGGTATGTTTTCTGTCAAGACCTTTGTGTATGTCTAATGTCATGTTTTCTTTTTTTCTGGCAGGGCGCGTCGCTGTGGAATCGCAGGTATGTTTTCTGTTAAGACCTTTGTGTATTTCTAATGATGCCTTTTTCTTTTTTTTTCCTTTAGGTCGTGTGGCCTACAGACATTTGAGGGTATGTTTTCTGTTAAGACCTTTGTGTATGTCTAATGTCATGTTTTCTTTTTTTCTGGCAGGGCGCTTCGCTGATGGAATCGCAGGTATGTTTTCTGTTAAGACCTTTGTGTATGTCTAATGTTATGTTTTCTTTTTTTCTGGCAGGGCGCGTTGCTGAAGGAATCGCAGGTATATTTTCTGTTAAGACCTTTGTGTATGTCTAATGTCATGTTTTCTTTTTTTCTGGCAGGGCGCGTCGCTGATGGAATCGCAGGTATGTTTTCTGTTAAGACCTTTGTGTATGTCTAATGATGCCTTTTTCTTTTTTTTTCCTTTAGGTCGTGTGGCCTACAGACATTTGAGGGTATGTTTTCTGTTAAGACCTTTGTGTATGTCTAATGTCATGTTTTCCTTTTTTCTGGCAGGGCGCGTCGCTGATGGAATCGCAGGTATGTTTTCTGTTAAGACCTTTGTGTATGTCTAATGTCATGTTTTCTGGTATGTTTTCTGTTAAGACCTTTGTGTATGTCTAATGTCATGTTTTCTTTTTTTCTGGCAGGGCGCGTCGCTGATGGAATCGCAGGTATGTTTTCTGTTAAGACCTTTGTGTATGTCTAATGTCATGTTTTCCTTTTTTCTGGCAGGGCGCGTCGCTGATGGAATCGCAGGTATGCTTTCTGTTAAGACCTTTGTGTATGTCTAATGTCATGTTTTCTTTTTTTCTGGCAGGGCGCGTCGCTGATGGAATCGCAGGTATGTTTTCTGTTAAGACCTTTGTGTATGTCTAATGTCATGTTTTCTTTTTTTCTGGCAGGGCGCGTCGCTGATGGAATCGCAGGTATGTTTTCTGTTAAGACCTTTGTGTATGTCTAATGTCATGTTTTCTTTTTTTCTGGCAGGGCGCGTCGCTGATGGAATCGCAGGTATGTTTTCTGTTAAGACCTTTGTGTATGTCTAATGATGCCTTTTTCTTTTTTTTTCCTTTAGGTCGTGTGGCCTACAGACATTTGAGGGTATGTTTTCTGTTAAGACCTTTGTGTATGTCTAATGTCATGTTTTCTTTTTTTCTGGCAGGGCGCGTCGCTGATGGAATCGCAGGTATGTTTTCTGTTAAGACCTTTGTGTATGTCTAATGTCATGTTTTCTTTTTTTCTGGCAGGGTGCGTCGCTGATGGAATCGCAGGTATGTTTTCTGTTAAGACCTTTGTGTATGTCTAATGTCATGTTTTCTTTTTTTCTGGCAGGGCGCGTCGCTGATGGAATCGCAGGTATGTTTTCTGTTAAGACCTTTGTGTATGTCTAATGTCATGTTTTCTTTTTTTCTGGCAGGGCGCGTCGCTGATGGAATCGCAGGTATGTTTTCTGTTAAGACCTTTGTGTATGTCTAATGTCATGTTTTCTTTTTTTCTGGCAGGGCGCGTCGCTGATGGAATCGCAGGTATGTTTTCTGTTAAGACCTTTGTGTATGTCTAATGTCATGTTTTCTTTTTTTTCTGGCAGGGCGCGTCGCTGATGGAATCGCAGGTATGTTTTCTGTTAAGACCTTTGTGTATGTCTAATGTCATGTTTTCTTTTTTCTGGCAGGGCACGTCGCTGATGGAATCGCAGGTATGTTTTCTGTTAAGACCTTTGTGTATGTCTAATGATGCCTTTTTGTTTTTTTTTCCTTTAGGTCGTGTGGCCTACAGACATTTGAGGGTATGTTTTCTGTTAAGACCTTTGTGTATGTCTAATGTCATGTTTTCTTTTTTTCTGGCAGGGCGCATCGCTGATGGAATCGCAGGTATGTTTTCTGTTAAGACCTTTATGTATGTCTAATGTCATGTTTTCTTTTTTTCTGGCAGGGAGCGTCGGTGATGGAATCGCAGGTATGTTTTCTGTTAAGACCTTTGTGTATGTCTAATGTCATGTTTCCTTTTTTTCTGGCAGGGCGCGTCGCTGATGGAATCGCAGGTATGTTTTCTGTTAAGACCTTTGTGTATGTCTAATGATGCCTTTTTCTTTTTTTTTCCTTTAGGTCGTGTGGCCTACAGACATTTGAGGGTATGTTTTCTGTTAAGACCTTTATGTATGTCTAATGTCATGTTTTCTTTTTTTCTGGCAGGGCGCGTCGCTGATGGAATCGCAGGTATGTTTTCTGTTAAGACCTTTGTGTATGTCTAATGTCATGTTTTCTTTTTTTCTGGCAGGGCGCGTCGCTGATGGAATCGCAGGTATGTTTTCTGTTAAGACCTTTGTGTATGTCTAATGATGCCTTTTTCTTTTTTTTTCCTTTAGGTCGTGTGGCCTACAGACATTTGAGGGTATGTTTTCTGTTAAGACCTTTATGTATGTCTAATGTCATGTTTTCTTTTTTTCTGGCAGGGCGCGTCGCTGATGGAATCGCAGGTATGTTTTCTGTTAAGACCTTTGTGTATGTCTAATGTCATGTTTTCCTTTTTTCTGGCAGGGCGCGTCGCTGATGGAATCGCAGGTATGTTTTCTGTTAAGACCTTTGTGTATGTCTAATGTCATGTTTTCTTTTTTTCTGGCAGGGCGCGTCGCTGATGGAATCGCAGGTATGTTTTTTGTTAAGACCTTTGTGTATGTCTAATGTCATGTTTTCTTTTTTTCTGGCAGGGCGCGTCGCTGATGGAATCGCAGGTATGTTTTCTGTTAAGACCTTTGTGTATGTCTAATGTCATGTTTTCTTTTTTTCTGGCAGGGCGCGTCGCTGATGGAATCGCAGGTATGTTTTCTGTTAAGACCTTTGTGTATGTCTAATGTCATGTTTTCTTTTTTTCTGGCAGGGCGCGTCGCTGATGGAATCGCAGGTATGTTTTCTGTTAAGACCTTTGTGTATGTCTAATGTCATGTTTTCTTTTTTTCTGGCAGGGCGCGTCACTGATGGAATCGCAGGTATGTTTTCTGTTAAGACCTTTGTGTATGTCTAATGTCATGTTTTCTTTTTTTCTGGCAGGGCGCGTCGCTGATGGAATCGCAGGTATGTTTTCTGTCAAGACCTTTGTGTATGTCTAATGTCATGTTTTCTTTTTTTCTGGCAGGGCGCGTCACTGATGGAATCGCAGGTATGTTTTCTGTCAAGACCTTTGTGTATGTCTAATGTCATGTTTTCTTTTTTTCTGGCAGGGCGCGTCGCTGTGGAATCGCAGGTATGTTTTCTGTTAAGACCTTTGTGTATTTCTAATGATGCCTTTTTCTTTTTTTTTCCTTTAGGTCGTGTGGCCTACAGACATTTGAGGGTATGTTTTCTGTTAAGACCTTTGTGTATGTCTAATGTCATGTTTTCTTTTTTTCTGGCAGGGCGCTTCGCTGATGGAATCGCAGGTATGTTTTCTGTTAAGACCTTTGTGTATGTCTAATGTTATGTTTTCTTTTTTTCTGGCAGGGCGCGTTGCTGAAGGAATCGCAGGTATATTTTCTGTTAAGACCTTTGTGTATGTCTAATGTCATGTTTTCTTTTTTTCTGGCAGGGCGCGTCGCTGATGGAATCCCAGGTATGTTTTCTGTTAAGACCTTTGTGTATGTCTAATGTCATGTTTTCCTTTTTTCTGGCAGGGCGCGTCGCTGATGGAATCGCAGGTATGTTTTCTGTTAAGACCTTTGTGTATGTCTAATGTCATGTTTTCTTTTTTTCTGGCAGGGCGCGTCGCTGATGGAATCGCAGGTATGTTTTCTGTTAAGACCTTTGTGTATGTCTAATGTCATGTTTTCTTTTTTTCTGGCAGGGCGCGTCGCTGATGGAATCGCAGGTATGTTTTCTGTTAAGACCTTTGTGTATGTCTAATGTCATGTTTTCTTTTTTTCTGGCAGGGCGCGTCGCTGATGGAATCGCAGGTATGTTTTCTGTTAAGACCTTTGTGTATGTCTAATGATGCCTTTTTCTTTTTTTTTCCTTTAGGTCGTGTGGCCTACAGACATTTGAGGGTATGTTTTCTGTTAAGACCTTTATGTATGTCTAATGTCATGTTTTCTTTTTTTCTGGCAGGGCGCGTCGCTGATGGAATCGCAGGTATGTTTTCTGTTAAGACCTTTGTGTATGTCTAATGTCATGTTTTCTTTTTTTCTGGCAGGGTGCGTCGCTGATGGAATCGCAGGTATGTTTTCTGTTAAGACCTTTGTGTATGTCTAATGTCATGTTTTCTTTTTTTCTGGCAGGGCGCGTCGCTGATGGAATCGCAGGTATGTTTTCTGTTAAGACCTTTGTGTATGTCTAATGTCATGTTTTCTTTTTTTTCTGGCAGGGCGCGTCGCTGATGGAATCGCAGGTATGTTTTCTGTTAAGACCTTTGTGTATGTCTAATGTCATGTTTTCTTTTTTCTGGCAGGGCGCGTCGCTGATGGAATCGCAGGTATGTTTTCTGTTAAGACCTTTGTGTATGTCTAATGTCATGTTTTCTTTTTTTCTGGCAGGGCGCGTCGCTGATGGAATCGCAGGTATGTTTTCTGTTAAGACCTTTGTGTATGTCTAATGTCATGTTTTCTTTTTTTCTGGCAGGGCGCGTCGCTGATGGAATCGCAGGTATGTTTTCTGTTAAGACCTTTGTGTATGTCTAATGTCATGTTTTCTTTTTTTCTGGCAGGGCGCGTCGCTGATGGAATCGCAGGTATGTTTTCTGTTAAGACCTTTGTGTATGTCTAATGATGCCTTTTTCTTTTTTTTCCTTTAGGTCGTGTGGCCTACAGACATTTGAGGGTATGTTTTCTGTTAAGACCTTTGTGTATGTCTAATGTCATGTTTTCTTTTTTTCTGGCAGGGCGCGTCGCTGATGGAATCGCAGGTATGTTTTCTGTCAAGACCTTTGTGTATGTCTAATGTCATGTTTTCTTTTTTTCTGGCAGGGCGCGTCGCTGATGGAATCGCAGGTATGTTTTCTGTCAAGACCTTTGTGTATGTCTAATGTCATGTTTTCTTTTTTTCTGGCAGGGCGCGTCGCTGTGGAATCGCAGGTATGTTTTCTGTTAAGACCTTTGTGTATTTCTAATGATGCCTTTTTCTTTTTTTTTCCTTTAGGTCGTGTGGCCTACAGACATTTGAGGGTATGTTTTCTGTTAAGACCTTTGTGTATGTCTAATGTCATGTTTTCTTTTTTTCTGGCAGGGCGCGTCGCTGATGGAATCGCAGGTATGTTTTCTGTTAAGACCTTTGTGTATGTCTAATGATGCCTTTTTCTTTTTTTTTCCTTTAGGTCGTGTGGCCTACAGACATTTGAGGGTATGTTTTCTGTTAAGACCTTTGTGTATGTCTAATGTCATGTTTTCTTTTTTTCTGGCAGGGCGCTTCGCTGATGGAATCGCAGGTATGTTTTCTGTTAAGACCTTTTTGTATGTCTAATGTTATGTTTTCTTTTTTTCTGGCAGGGCGCGTTGCTGATGGAATCGCAGGTATGTTTTCTGTTAAGACCTTTGTGTATGTCTAATGTCATGTTTTCTTTTTTTTCTGGCAGGGCGCGTCGCTGATGGAATTGCAGGTATGTTTTCTGTTAAGACCTTTGTGTATGTCTAATGTCATGTTTTCCTTTTTTCTGGCAGGGCGCGTCGCTGATGGAATCGCAGGTATGTTTTCTGTTAAGACCTTTGTGTATGTCTAATGTCATGTTTTCTTTTTTTCTGGCAGGGCGCGTCGCTGATGGAATCGCAGGTATGTTTTCTGTTAAGACCTTTGTGTATGTCTAATGTCATGTTTTCTTTTTTTCTGGCAGGGCGCGTCGCTGATGGAATCGCAGGTATGTTTTCTGTTAAGACCTTTGTGTATGTCTAATGTCATGTTTTCTTTTTTTCTGGCAGGGCGCGTCGCTGATGGAATCGCAGGTATGTTTTCTGTTAAGACCTTTGTGTATGTCTAATGTCATGTTTTCTTTTTTTCTGGCAGGGCGCGTCGCTGATGGAATCGCAGGTATGTTTTCTGTTAAGACCTTTGTGTATGTCTAATGTCATGTTTTCTTTTTTTCTGGCAGGGCGCGTCGCTGATGGAATCGCAGGTATGTTTTCTGTTAAGACCTTTGTGTATGTCTAATGATGCCTTTTTCTTTTTTTTTCCTTTAGGTCGTGTGGCCTACAGACATTTGAGGGTATGTTTTCTGTTAAGACCTTTATGTATGTCTAATGTCATGTTTTCTTTTTTTCTGGCAGGGCGCGTCGCTGATGGAATCGCAGGTATGTTTTCTGTTAAGACCTTTGTGTATGTCTAATGTCATGTTTTCTTTTTTTCTGGCAGGGCGCGTCGCTGATGGAATCGCAGGTATGTTTTCTGTGAAGACCTTTGTGTATGTCTAATGTCATGTTTTCTTTTTTTTCTGGCAGGGCGCGTCGCTGATGGAATCGCAGGTATGTTTTCTGTTAAGACCTTTGTGTATGTCTAATGTCATGTTTTCTTTTTTCTGGCAGGGCGCGTCGCTGATGGAATCGCAGGTATGTTTTCTGTTAAGACCTTTGTGTATGTCTAATGATGCCTTTTTCTTTTTTTTTCCTTTAGGTCGTGTGGCCTACAGACATTTGAGGGTATGTTTTCTGTTAAGACCTTTGTGTATGTCTAATGTCATGTTTTCTTTTTTTCTGGCAGGGCGCGTCGCTGATGGAATCGCAGGTATGTTTTCTGTTAAGACCTTTGTGTATGTCTAATGTCATGTTTTCTTTTTTTCTGGCAGGGTGCGTCGCTGATGGAATCGCAGGTATGTTTTCTGTTAAGACCTTTGTGTATGTCTAATGTCATGTTTTCTTTTTTTCTGGCAGTGCGCGTCGCTGATGGAATCGCAGGTATGTTTTCTGTTAAGACCTTTGTGTATGTCTAATGTCATGTTTTCTTTTTTTCTGGCAGGGCGCGTCGCTGATGGAATCGCAGGTATGTTTTCTGTTAAGACCTTTGTGTATGTCTAATGTCATGTTTTCTTTTTTTCTGGCAGGGCGCGTCGCTGATGGAATCGCAGGTATGTTTTCTGTTAAGACCTTTGTGTATGTCTAATGTCATGTTTTCTTTTTTTCTGGCAGGGCGCGTCGCTGATGGAATCGCAGGTATGTTTTCTGTTCAGACCTTTGTGTATGTCTAATGTCATGTTTTCTTTTTTTCTGGCAGGGCGCGTCGCTGATGGAATCGCAGGTATGTTTTCTGTTAAGACCTTTGTGTATGTCTAATGTCATGTTTTCTTTTTTTTCTGGCAGGGCGCGTCGCTGATGGAATCGCAGGTATGTTTTCTGTTAAGACCTTTATGTATGTCTAATGTCATGTTTTCTTTTTTTCTGGCAGGGCGCGTCGCTGATGGAATCGCAGGTATGTTTTCTGTTAAGACCTTTGTGTATGTCTAATGTCATGTTTTCTTTTTTTCTGGCAGGGCGCGTCGCTGATGGAATCGCAGGTATGTTTTCTGTTAAGACCTTTGTGTATGTCTAATGTCATGTTTTCTTTTTTTTCTGGCAGGGCGCGTCGCTGATGGAATCGCAGGTATGTTTTCTGTTAAGACCTTTGTGTATGTCTAATGTCATGTTTTCTTTTTTCTGGCAGGGCACGTCGCTGATGGAATCGCAGGTATGTTTTCTGTTAAGACCTTTGTGTATGTCTAATGATGCCTTTTTGTTTTTTTTTCCTTTAGGTCGTGTGGCCTACAGACATTTAAGGGTATGTTTTCTGTTAAGACCTTTGTGTATGTCTAATGTCATGTTTTCTTTTTTTCTGGCAGGGCGCATCGCTGATGGAATCGCAGGTATGTTTTCTGTTAAGACCTTTATGTATGTCTAATGTCATGTTTTCTTTTTTTCTGGCAGGGAGCGTCGGTGATGGAATCGCAGGTATGTTTTCTGTTAAGACCTTTGTGTATGTCTAATGTCATGTTTTCTTTTTTTTCTGGCAGGGCGCGTCGCTGATGGAATCGCAGGTATGTTTTCTGTTAAGACCTTTGTGTATGTCTAATGTCATGTTTTCTTTTTTCTGGCAGGGCGCGTCGCTGATGGAATCGCAGGTATGTTTTCTGTTAAGACCTTTGTGTATGTCTAATGATGCCTTTTTCTTTTTTTTTCCTTTAGGTCGTGTGGCCTACAGACATTTGAGGGTATGTTTTCTGTTAAGACCTTTGTGTATGTCTAATGTCATGTTTTCTTTTTTTCTGGCAGGGCGCGTCGCTGATGGAATCGCAGGTATGTTTTCTGTTAAGACCTTTGTGTATGTCTAATGTCATGTTTTCTTTTTTTCTGGCAGGGCGCGTCGCTGATGGAATCGCAGGTATGTTTTCTGTTAAGACCTTTGTGTATGTCTAATGTCATGTTTTCTTTTTTTCTGGCAGGGCGCGTCGCTGATGGAATCGCAGGTATGTTTTCTGTTAAGACCTTTGTGTATGTCTAATGTCATGTTTTCTTTTTTTCTGGCAGGGCGCGTCGCTGATGGAATCGCAGGTATGTTTTCTGTTAAGACCTTTGTGTATGTCTAATGTCATGTTTTCTTTTTTTTCTGGCAGGGCGCGTCGCTGATGGAATCGCAGGTATGTTTTCTGTTAAGACCTTTGTGTATGTCTAATGTCATGTTTTCTTTTTTCTGGCAGGGCACGTCGCTGATGGAATCGCAGGTATGTTTTCTGTTAAGACCTTTGTGTATGTCTAATGATGCCTTTTTGTTTTTTTTTCCTTTAGGTCGTGTGGCCTACAGACATTTGAGGGTATGTTTTCTGTTAAGACCTTTGTGTATGTCTAATGTCATGTTTTCTTTTTTTCTGGCAGGGCGCGTCGCTGATGGAATCGCAGGTATGTTTTCTGTTAAGACCTTTATGTATGTCTAATGTCATGTTTTCTTTTTTTCTGGCAGGGAGCGTCGGTGATGGAATCGCAGGTATGTTTTCTGTTAAGACCTTTGTGTATGTCTAATGTCATGTTTCCTTTTTTTCTGGCAGGGCGCGTCGCTGATGGAATCGCAGGTATGTTTTCTGTTAAGACCTTTGTGTATGTCTAATGATGCCTTTTTCTTTTTTTTTCCTTTAGGTCGTGTGGCCTACAGACATTTGAGGGTATGTTTTCTGTTAAGACCTTTATGTATGTCTAATGTCATGTTTTCTTTTTTTCTGGCAGGGCGCGTCGCTGATGGAATCGCAGGTATGTTTTCTGTTAAGACCTTTGTGTATGTCTAATGTCATGTTTTCTTTTTTTCTGGCAGGGCGCGTCGCTGATGGAATCGCAGGTATGTTTTCTTTTAAGACCTTTGTGTATGTCTAATGATGCCTTTTTCTTTTTTTTTCCTTTAGGTCGTGTGGCCTACAGACATTTGAGGGTATGTTTTCTGTTAAGACCTTTATGTATGTCTAATGTCATGTTTTCTTTTTTTCTGGCAGGGCGCGTCGCTGATGGAATCGCAGGTATGTTTTCTGTTAAGACCTTTGTGTATGTCTAATGTCATGTTTTCCTTTTTTCTGGCAGGGCGCGTCGCTGATGGAATCGCAGGTATGTTTTCTGTTAAGACCTTTGTGTATGTCTAATGTCATGTTTTCTTTTTTTCTGGCAGGGCGCGTCGCTGATGGAATCGCAGGTATGTTTTTTGTTAAGACCTTTGTGTATGTCTAATGTCATGTTTTCTTTTTTTCTGGCAGGGCGCGTCGCTGATGGAATCGCAGGTATGTTTTCTGTTAAGACCTTTGTGTATGTCTAATGTCATGTTTTCTTTTTTTCTGGCAGGGCGCGTCGCTGATGGAATCGCAGGTATGTTTTCTGTTAAGACCTTTGTGTATGTCTAATGTCATGTTTTCTTTTTTTCTGGCAGGGCGCGTCGCTGATGGAATCGCAGGTATGTTTTCTGTTAAGACCTTTGTGTATGTCTAATGTCATGTTTTCTTTTTTTCTGGCAGGGCGCGTCACTGATGGAATCGCAGGTATGTTTTCTGTTAAGACCTTTGTGTATGTCTAATGTCATGTTTTCTTTTTTTCTGGCAGGGCGCGTCGCTGATGGAATCGCAGGTATGTTTTCTGTCAAGACCTTTGTGTATGTCTAATGTCATGTTTTCTTTTTTTCTGGCAGGGCGCGTCACTGATGGAATCGCAGGTATGTTTTCTGTCAAGACCTTTGTGTATGTCTAATGTCATGTTTTCTTTTTTTCTGGCAGGGCGCGTCGCTGTGGAATCGCAGGTATGTTTTCTGTTAAGACCTTTGTGTATTTCTAATGATGCCTTTTTCTTTTTTTTTCCTTTAGGTCGTGTGGCCTACAGACATTTGAGGGTATGTTTTCTGTTAAGACCTTTGTGTATGTCTAATGTCATGTTTTCTTTTTTTCTGGCAGGGCGCTTCGCTGATGGAATCGCAGGTATGTTTTCTGTTAAGACCTTTGTGTATGTCTAATGTTATGTTTTCTTTTTTTCTGGCAGGGCGCGTTGCTGATGGAATCGCAGGTATATTTTCTGTTAAGACCTTTGTGTATGTCTAATGTCATGTTTTCTTTTTTTCTGGCAGGGCGCGTCGCTGATGGAATCGCAGGTATGTTTTCTGTTAAGACCTTTGTGTATGTCTAATGTCATGTTTTCCTTTTTTCTGGCAGGGCGCGTCGCTGATGGAATCGCAGGTATGCTTTCTGTTAAGACCTTTGTGTATGTCTAATGTCATGTTTTCTTTTTTTCTGGCAGGGCGCGTCGCTGATGGAATCGCAGGTATGTTTTCTGTTAAGACCTTTGTGTATGTCTAATGTCATGTTTTCTTTTTTTCTGGCAGGGCGCGTCGCTGATGGAATCGCAGGTATGTTTTCTGTTAAGACCTTTGTGTATGTCTAATGTCATGTTTTCTTTTTTTCTGGCAGGGCGCGTCGCTGATGGAATCGCAGGTATGTTTTCTGTTAAGACCTTTGTGTATGTCTAATGATGCCTTTTTCTTTTTTTTTCCTTTAGGTCGTGTGGCCTACAGACATTTGAGGGTATGTTTTCTGTTAAGACCTTTGTGTATGTCTAATGTCATGTTTTCTTTTTTTCTGGCAGGGCGCGTCGCTGATGGAATCGCAGGTATGTTTTCTGTTAAGACCTTTGTGTATGTCTAATGTCATGTTTTCTTTTTTTCTGGCAGGGTGCGTCGCTGATGGAATCGCAGGTATGTTTTCTGTTAAGACCTTTGTGTATGTCTAATGTCATGTTTTCTTTTTTTCTGGCAGGGCGCGTCGCTGATGGAATCGCAGGTATGTTTTCTGTTAAGACCTTTGTGTATGTCTAATGTCATGTTTTCTTTTTTTCTGGCAGGGCGCGTCGCTGATGGAATCGCAGGTATGTTTTCTGTTAAGACCTTTGTGTATGTCTAATGTCATGTTTTCTTTTTTTCTGGCAGGGCGCGTCGCTGATGGAATCGCAGGTATGTTTTCTGTTAAGACCTTTGTGTATGTCTAATGTCATGTTTTCTTTTTTTTCTGGCAGGGCGCGTCGCTGATGGAATCGCAGGTATGTTTTCTGTTAAGACCTTTGTGTATGTCTAATGTCATGTTTTCTTTTTTCTGGCAGGGCACGTCGCTGATGGAATCGCAGGTATGTTTTCTGTTAAGACCTTTGTGTATGTCTAATGATGCCTTTTTGTTTTTTTTTCCTTTAGGTCGTGTGGCCTACAGACATTTGAGGGTATGTTTTCTGTTAAGACCTTTGTGTATGTCTAATGTCATGTTTTCTTTTTTTCTGGCAGGGCGCATCGCTGATGGAATCGCAGGTATGTTTTCTGTTAAGACCTTTATGTATGTCTAATGTCATGTTTTCTTTTTTTCTGGCAGGGAGCGTCGGTGATGGAATCGCAGGTATGTTTTCTGTTAAGACCTTTGTGTATGTCTAATGTCATGTTTCCTTTTTTTCTGGCAGGGCGCGTCGCTGATGGAATCGCAGGTATGTTTTCTGTTAAGACCTTTGTGTATGTCTAATGATGCCTTTTTCTTTTTTTTTCCTTTAGGTCGTGTGGCCTACAGACATTTGAGGGTATGTTTTCTGTTAAGACCTTTATGTATGTCTAATGTCATGTTTTCTTTTTTTCTGGCAGGGCGCGTCGCTGATGGAATCGCAGGTATGTTTTCTGTTAAGACCTTTGTGTATGTCTAATGTCATGTTTTCTTTTTTTCTGGCAGGGCGCGTCGCTGATGGAATCGCAGGTATGTTTTCTGTTAAGACCTTTGTGTATGTCTAATGATGCCTTTTTCTTTTTTTTTCCTTTAGGTCGTGTGGCCTACAGACATTTGAGGGTATGTTTTCTGTTAAGACCTTTATGTATGTCTAATGTCATGTTTTCTTTTTTTCTGGCAGGGCGCGTCGCTGATGGAATCGCAGGTATGTTTTCTGTTAAGACCTTTGTGTATGTCTAATGTCATGTTTTCCTTTTTTCTGGCAGGGCGCGTCGCTGATGGAATCGCAGGTATGTTTTCTGTTAAGACCTTTGTGAATGTCTAATGTCATGTTTTCTTTTTTTCTGGCAGGGCGCGTCGCTGATGGAATCGCAGGTATGTTTTCTGTTAAGACCTTT